>NC_073307.1:167426723-167736560 GCF_027595985.1 Sorex araneus | reverse complement strand
CCCGCAGGGCCGGCAGGGAGGAGGACGTGGCTGGGGACAGTGGGGAGTGGGGAAGGGGGTCTCGGAGGCAGAGCAGGGGGTGGGAGACGCCTCCCAAGGCAGCCGGGACCCCGCACAGACTGCAGGGCTCAGCCGCCACCCGGACACCCCACGGGCCCCGTCACCCCGACACCCTCCGTGGGCCCCCAGCCCCTCTCCGGCCCAGCGGGGGGCTTCTGGAGGGCGCCCGGACCCCCCAGCTTGTGCAGGGGCCGGCAGGGGCCGCAGCCACCCCCCGCGCCCCCCTCTGGCGGCAGACGGGCTGGAATGTGTGGTGGGCGGCTTGGGTGGGGGCTGTGGGCCCAGGGCCCCTCTCCCCGCCCCCGGCCTGCGGCGGCCGGAGCCCAGAGCCGGGGTTTGCGTTGGCCTCCGGCCAAACCCCGGAATGCGCTGCTGGCGGGGCCGCAGCTGTTTCTGGAACGGGCCACAAAGCCGCTGTGTGCACGGGGGACCGCGGGCGGACAGACGCACGGACGGCCGAGGCGCTGAGAGCCGCCCTGGCGCGGCCGGGCTCCGGGGGACGTGGCCGACGTGCCGGGGCTCAGGAGGGGCTGTGTCCTGCCCGGGGCCAGGGTGGGGGGCTCTGGCCACGGCACAGGAGGGCCCGTGGCAGAGGGTGGGGGTCACAGCGGGAGGGGGACAGGCCTGACCCGAGCCCCAGCACCCGCGGGGTGGGCCCCGGCCCCGCTTCCCGGCCAAGGGGACCCTGGGCTGGCGGAGAGGCACAGTCTGGCCCGGGCTCCCCGCACCAGCCCCCAGAGCCGCGGGGTCTGTGCTCGCGCCCCCAGCCCAGGGCCGGGCCCCTCCGAGCCGGCCCGAGCAGGAGGCGCACGCTGAGGGCGGGGAGGCAGCACACAGGGCGGCCTGTCCCAGAGAACACAGGCCGCATGGCCACACCTGGGCCCCCTGACCGACGAGCCAGCCTGGCGGAGACCCCCCGGCCCCCGAGAGCGGCCACAGACAGGCCGGAGCCTACGGGGCGGGGGGGGTGGGCGTCCAAACCGCAGGAACGGGCTGGCTGCAGGCGGAGACGTGGGAGCCGGTGTTCAGACGCGGGCGGGCCCGGGGCCAGCAGGGCCGGCGAGGGGCCCGGGGCGGGGGGGACACACAGGCAGAGCCGGGGAGGGTGAACTAACAGGGACCCGGGACCCCAGGGTGGGGCCACTCGCCCTGACTGCTGCAGGGTCCCCGAAGTGCTGGGAGCTGCGTCCAGGGCCGCCGGGTGGGGGTCCGGGCGGCCCCGCGGGTCCCTGCCATCGCTGCAGACCCTCAGGAGCGGGGAGCGGCCCCGCGGGGCACCAGACACTGGGGCGGGGGCTCAGGCTCTCGGAGGCTCCTGGCAGGCCGTGCCGGGGAGGGTGGTCAGCGGGCAGAGGGGCCCTATCCCGGGTGCGCCGAGTAGGGACCCCGGCACAGAGGGCACAGTGTCACCTGCTGTCTCGGGTGCGGGGGGCTGCCGGCAGCGGCCCCCGTGGCACCACGGGCCGGCCTTCTTGGGCAGGCCGGCGGGAGCCCGCGGGCGCCCTGCCAGCGCCTTCACGTGGCCCCCGCCCGGCCCGGCCTTCTCTGTTTGGCTTTCCACGGCCCTGGAACCTCAGACGCCCGTCTGGCCCGGGGTGGGGGGTCCGGATGCCGAGACGCACAAAGACCTACAGTGTGGGTGGGGGGCGGCGCGGCCGAGCTCCTGGAGACAGCCTCGCCCGGGCCTCCCCGTGCCCCGCTCCTGGAGGACGGGGTGCCCCCTGCCCCATGCCCAGAGCCACCTGGGACCAGTCTGGGGCACACACGTTCACACACTCGTTCTCACACACGTTCTCGCACACAAGCCACACGCATGTGGTGCAACAGGCACACTTCTATGCATACAATCACACACATAAGTCACAGGCATACACGCACACTTATCTGCATGGTCACACGCACAAGTCACACACATGTGCACACAGACTTATTTGTAGATGGTCACACATGCTTACATGCACACACACGTCACACATGGACACATGCTTATCTTCATACAGTCACACACATGCCCACATGACACACTTCACGAGTACACACGCATACTGACACACACATGCAGATGCTCATACACGCAGTTACACAGTTTCACAGCCACACGATTCACATGTATGTACATGCGTGCTTCTGTGCATGTCCACGCACATGCTCACACTCAGTGCTCACACCAGTGCCCACACATGTGCGTGACCATGCTCTCGGTTATATGTCACACGCGTGTGCCCGCTTGACTCCCCGCAGCAGCCCCATGGGTGCGGCCCCCGGCAGCCCCTGAGGCCGCAGCACGTTCCCTGGGCGCGGGGAGGCCCCGAGAGTGGCCAAGCGGTGTGTGGGGACACTGACCCCCGGGCAGGTCCCCAGAGCCAGCCTGGCGTCCACCTCTCTCCACGATGGCAGCCGGGAGGGAAGCCAGTCCCGAGCGTCAGGGGCCTCAGCTCCCGGGAGGTGGACACGGGTCAGAGCCTGGCACTTCCTGCCTGAGGTGCGGGCAGGGGTCCCTCCTCCAGGGCAGCCCTGGGAGCCAGGGGCAGCTGCAGCCTCCCAGCCGGCGTCCGGCAGCAGCCACTGGGGCTCACTGCGCCACCTGGTGGCCAAGTGTGGCCGCGCCTTAGCACCAGGGGAGCCCAGAGGTCCTGACGGACCAGATGCTTCCCAGGCCCGCAGGGACCCCTCAGGGCTCCTGGCCCGTGTCCCCATGGGGGAACCTTGTCTCCAGTGCCACCAGGCATCCTTGTCTCTGCTGGACAAGAGCCACTGCTGAGCCTCTGCCACCCAAACCCCGTGAATCACGGCTGTCAGGGGGTCCGGTGCCACCCAGCACAGCACAGCACACGCACACCTGTACATGGGCACACGCATTCATGAATACACACCTATATGCGCATGTATACACACACGTAGGCATGCACACATGTACACATGCATGCACACACGCACACACTACACACACATGTTCACACCCACACATGTGAATGCACACACAGGCATGTATGCACACACACAAGGCACACACCCATACATGCACACAGGAACATGCTTACATGCACACATGTACATCCACACATGCACACCTATACATCCACACATGCACACATGTGCATACACCTACATACATGCACACAAGCACACATGCATATACTCTCAAGCATACATGCACACGTACACACATATACATGTATATGCACACACTAGACACACATATACATGCACACACATGCAGACCCAAGTATCCATGTGCCTATGCACATGCACACATATGCACACACGTAAACACGCACATGCACACACTCACAAGGCACACACGTGTATACATTGACCTTGGCATCGGTGTCCGTGGGGAGGTGAGTCTGCCCCTGTGCTGGGGGACCCGTGAGCCCCCTGGGCTGTGCTGTGGCCTCAGGGGGACGATGGGTGGGTCCCCGACCCGGGCGCAGCTGACCCCCAGGGCGCCGTCCTGGTCTGACAGCCCGGGTGGGGCCCACTCTGTCGGCCCAGGGGTGCTGGGGCTCTGCGGGGACCTCCCAGACCACGGGCGCACGGCCCACGAGGCATGACCCTGGGCCCAGCTCAGAGCAGCCCCTGCCCGACAGGTGGGGCGGGGGGCTGCAGCCCTTGGCGGCGGAGTGGGAAGGCAGGTCTGGGCGGTGCAGGCTGAGGCGGCTGAGGAATGTTCCAGAGGCACGCCCTGCCCCGCTGCCCCCGCCCCACCCTCCTCCAGGCGCTGCTGGCTACGTGCCGGGTCAGGAACACACCTCAGGCCTGGGCTTGCGCCGACCTGCCCCACCCACCCGAAGCCCCCTACGACCCCCTCTGGGCTTTGACCCCCACCCGCCCCTCACGGGCTCCGAGTGCCGGTTCCAGACTTTGACTGGAGACTCACAGGAGATGGGGGGGGACAGGGAGAGACCCCCGGAAGGACCCTCGGCAGGAGGGAGGGCTTCCTGGAGGAGGAGGACCTGCCCAGAGCAGGGGGCCAGGCAGCTGAGTGACCCTTTGCCCCAGGCCCTGCCCCTGTGAGTGGGGACCCCGTGAGTGGGGGTCTGGGGGAATCGTGGTGGGGGTCAGCATCTACCCAGCACCCCGGCCCTGCTGCCTCCCGGACCCCACAGAGAAGCCCGGAGCCCGGGAGGCCTCCGTGGGCGGGGGGGGGGGGGGCTCAGGCCCAGGCTGGGCCAGGCAGCGGGGGTCCGGCAGGGTCTGGGGTGGGCGGGAGGGAGGGGCTTCCTGGCCGGGCAGCTGCAGCCCCCTGCGGCCCGGAACCCCGAGTCCAGCGCAGGCCCTGGAGTGGGGGTGCAGGGCCCGGGGTCCAGGCAGGGGGTCTGCAGGCAGGCAGAGGCGGGGGCCGCAGGACTGGCCACAGACCCGGAGACCCGCAAGCCCCCGGGTTCAGTGGGGTGAGCTGGAGGCGGGGCCTGGGGGTCTGAGGACCCCGGGCGTCTGTGTGGGGGCCGTGTCTGGGGGCTGGGCGGTGGGGGCCAGCTGGGCGGCCAGCAGGGGGCAGCATGGCCCTTCGGGTGGCTGGGCTGCGGGCCGCGTGCCTGCACAGGGCGGGGGCCGCCTTGGGGCCGCGCCGGGCTGAGGCGTGGGGGAGGGGAGGGGGCTGCCGAGAGCTGTTCCCCACCACCGGACAAAGGGGGGTGGGGGAGGCCGGGCTCCAGGACCCGTCTGCTCCCCCAAGGCCGCGCTGCAGCGGGAGCCTCCCAGGGCCCAGCCCCGGGGCTGGGGGGGCGGCTGGACAGGGGTCCTTGGCGCCCCCCGGCCGGCAGGAAGCCTGGACCCCACCAGCCCCTTCCCTGCTGCTTCCTGTCACAAAAACACCCGAGTCCCGGGTTCCGGGCGGCTGACCCCGAGCGAGCCGCGTGCCCTGGCCCGGGGGGGGGGGGCCCCAGCGAGGAGGCCCAGCTGTCCGGCTCCTTGAGGAGCGGGATGCGTCAGGAGCCCTAAATAGAGCCGCGACCTGGGGCACGTGGCCCGGCTGGCAGGTGTGCCCTCCCCACGGGCCCCCCGCGCCCTCTTATACCCCGGCCCGGCCCGGCCCGGCCGCCACTTGCCTCCGCTGACCGCCTGCGCCCACCCTCCACCGCCAGACCCCGGTGAGGCGCCCGCCGGGACCCCCGCCCACACTCGCACGGGGCCCCGCACCCTGGGGCTCTGAGGGGGCCCGGGCCCACCGAGTCAGGCCCAGTGGGGAAGGCTGAGATGACGGCTGCGGGCGGTGGGCGGGAGCAGAGCGGAGACCACCACCGCAGCCCGGCCTGGCCGCGGACATCTCAGGGACACTGTCCCCTTCCCTCCTCCCCACCTCCCCTGCCTTCCCCTCTTCCTTCCCTTCCCCTCCCCTCCCCCTCCCGCCACCCCCTCCTCTCTCCTCCCCTCCTTCCTCCCTCCCCTCCCCCACCCCTCCCCCTCTGTGCCCTCCTCTCTCCCCTCCCCCTCTCCCTACCCTTCCCCTTCCCTCCCCCTCCCCCTTCTCCTCCCCTCCTTCCTCTCCCCCCTTCTTCCTCTCCCCTCCCCTCTCTCCCTTCCCGTCTCCTTCCCTTCCCTTCCCCTTCCCTTCCCCTGCCTCCCCCTTCTCCTCCCCTCCTTCCTCTCCCCTCCCCTCTCCCTTCCCTTCCCCTTCCCTTCCCTTCCCCTGCCTCCCCCTTCTCCTCCCCTCCTTCCCCTCCCCTCCCCTCTCCCCTCTTCTCCCCTCCCCCCTCCTCTCTCCCGTCCCTTTCCCTCCCCTCCCCTCCCCTTCCTCTGCTCCCATCCTCCTCTGGCTGAAGGAGGGGGGAAGCTGCTCCCCTCTGCTCTCACGCCTGATTCTCTCCCCACAGATTCTGAACCCCAAAACTCAGGATGGGAGAGTAAGTAGACCCCAGCCTGGCACCCCTCATCCCACCGCCCCCGGGGCGGGGGTTTCTGCATCCCTGGCCCGACCCCTCTCCCCACATCCCCCCTGACGTGGATCTGACCTCTCTTTCCCCCCACTGTCCCCCCACAGTGAGGAGGTGAGTCCTGCCTGGTGCCTGGACGTCAGAGGTCAAGCTTCCAGCCGGAGGAGCCCCGCTTCTTCCTGCCCCTCCCCCCCTGTACCCCGGGGAGGGCGGCGGGCGGGGCGTGGGGGTGCTGCGGGGTCGGGGGGCCCTCCTGACTCTGTCCTTCTGCCCCCCAGAAACGCAACCGGGCCATCACGGCCCGCAGGCAGCACCTGAAGGTAGGTGGAGGGGTGCGGGGCGGGGGCTGGGGCGTGCGGGCGCCGTGGGCTGCAGCCCCCCCTGCCCCCGCAGAGCGTCATGCTGCAGATCGCGGCCACGGAGCTGGAGAAGGAGGAGAGCCGCAAGCAGTCGGACAAGGAGAACTACATGGCGGAGCACTGCCCGCCCCTGCACATCCCGGGCTCCATGAGCGAAGTGCAGGTGCGCCAGGGCTGGGCGGGAGCGGGGCGGGGGGCGGGGGGCGGGGAGACGGGGAGGCCGACGGTCCTCGCTCGCCCCAGGAACTCTGCAAGCAGCTGCACGCCAAGATCGATGAGGCTGAGGAAGAGAAATATGACATGGAGGTCAAGGTTCAGAAGAGCACCAAGGAGGTGAGCATGGGGGACCCAGGAGGTGAGGGAGGACCCAGGAGGTGAGTGGGCACCCAGGAGGTGAGTGGGGACCCAGGAGGTGATGAGGGGCCCAGGAGGTGATGAAGAACCCAGGAGGTGATGAGGGGCCCAGAAGGTGAGTGGGCACCCAGGAGGTGAGGGAGGACCCAGGAGGTGAGTGGGCACCCAGGAGGTGAGTGGGCACCCAGGAGGTGAGAGGGCCCAGGAGGTGATGAGGGGCCCAGGAGGTGATGAGGGGCCCAGGAGGTGAGAGGGCCCAGGAGGTGATGAGGGGCCCAGGAGGTGATGAGGGGCCCAGGAGGTGATGAGGGGCCCAGGAGGTGAGAGGGCCCAGGAGGTGATGAGGGGCCCAGGAGGTGATGAGGGACTCAGGAGGTGAGAGGGCCCAGGAGGTGAGGGAGGGCCCAGGAGGTGAGGGAGGGCCCAGGAGGTGATGAGGGGCCCAGGAGGTGAGGGAGGGCCCAGGAGGTGATGAGGGGCCCAGAAGGTGATGAGGGACCCAGGAGGTGAGAGGGCCTGGGAGGTGAGAGGGCCCAGGAGGTGAGGGCGCCCAGACGCGGATGCGGGGTCCTGTGTCCCTAGCTGGAGGACATGAACCAGAAGCTCTTCGACCTGCGGGGCAAGTTCAAGCGGCCCCCGCTGCGGCGTGTGCGCATGTCGGCCGACGCCATGCTCAAGGCCCTGCTGGGCTCCAAGCACAAGGTGTGCATGGACCTGAGGGCCAACCTGAAGCAGGTCAAGAAGGAGGACACCGAGAAGGTGGGCCGCGCCCCTGCCCCCCGCCCGCCCTCCCCACCCCTGCTGACCACCCACCACCCCTGCCCGCCCGCCCTCCCCACCCCTGCCCCTGCCCCCCTCCCGCCCTCCCCACCCCTGCCCAACCACCCACCGCCCCTGCCCCCTCCACCCTCCCCACCCCTGCCTGACCCACCCACCGCCCCTGCATCCCCAGGAGCGGGACCTGCGCGACGTGGGTGATTGGCGGAAGAATATCGAGGAGAAGTCGGGCATGGAGGGCCGCAAGAAGATGTTCGAGTCCGAGTCCTAGGCCCCTCGCGGAAACCCCACGCCCCGCGCCCGGCACCCCACGCCCCGCGCCCGGCCCTCCCGTCACTAAAGGGTTGCAACCCCGTGTCATCCTGTGTCCTTGCTGCCGCGTGCCCAGGGCCTGGGGTGGGGGCAGAGGGGCCCCGTGGGGGGGCTCAGCGGGCCCAGAGGCCAGTGTGGGACTGTGGGCAGTGGGGCCCCCCCCGCCCCAGCAGGGAGCCCCAAGGGCATCGCACACGTCAGGCGAGGGCCGCAAGGCCGCGCTGTCAGCGGCTGAGGGATGTGCTGGCGAGGCCCCCAAGGCCTCTGGCTCGAGCCCCTGGGGAAGCAGGAGGGCGCCAGGGCCCCGTTTGATCCTGCTGCAGGCCCGGCCCGGAAGGGCAGCTGCCGGCCTTGAGCTGGCATCGGTGGCGTCTTGAGGCCTGGCTGGCTGCTCCCCATCCTGGAGCCAGAGACCCTCCGGCCAGCACAGGCCTGCCGGGAGCCAGGGAAGTCCCCGGCCCACGCAGGGCCCAGGCCTGAGCTTCATGGCGTCCTCCGTGCAGAGACTCCGGCTGGAAGAAGCAGGAGCAGGAGGGGGCATGTCCAGGGCCACGGGGAGGGCCAGGGTGACCAAGGACCTCAGAAATTGGACCTGTCCCCGGGGAAGAGACCAGAATCCCAGGAGGGACCCGGGCAGAGGACCTGGGGGGGGGGGTCTGAGGCCACACAGACAGGTTTGGGGGCCAGACAATGAGTTGATGAGTGCTGAGCGCACAGTCCGCGTGGGAGGGTGTGAGCGCGAGCCCAGCGCTCAGCTCTCAGGGAAATGACCGCGTGTGCGGGTGAGGAGTGCGTGAGAGCAGGTGCACACCTGAGTGTGAGTGTGCGGACTGTGTGGGTGTGAATATGCGAGTGTGAGAGGTGAGGATGAGTGTGTGGGTGAGTGAGGAACGAGTGGATGGCGTGTGCGAGGAGTGTGTGAACGTGTGCATGAACGAGAAGTGAGTGTGCAAGTGTGGGAAGCGTGTAAGTGTCGGTGTGAGTGAATATGGAGTGCAAGTGAGTGTGTGAGTGTGCGAGTGAGGAGTGTGTGTGAGTGAGTGTGAGTGTGTGAGTGAGTGTGTGTTGAGTGTGAGTGTGTGAGTGAGTGAGTGTGAGTGTGTGAGTGTGAGAGTGTGAGTGTGCAGGTGAGGAGTGTGTGTGTGAGTGAGTGTGAGTGTGTGAGTGAGTGTGAGTGTGTTGAGTGTGAGTGTGTGAGTGAGTGTGTGAGTGAGTGAGTGTGAGTGTGAGTGTGTGAGTGAGTGTGAGTGTGAGTGTGCAGGTGAGGAGTGTGTGTGTGAGTGAGTGAGTGTGAGTGTGTGAGTGTGAGTGTGTGAGTGTGAGTGTGCAGGTGAGGAGTGTGTGTGTGAGTGAGTGTGAGTGTGTGAGTGTGAGTGTGTGAGTGAGTGAATGAGTGTGTGACTGCACACGAGTGAGCGTTGTCCTACCCACCCGGCGCGTGAGCCGAGCCCACCTGGGTTGGGGCCGGCGGGGGCGGTGCGTTCCCTGCCCTGGCCTCGCAGAGCGACATGGAGGCTCTGGGTGCTGGAATCTGCGTGTGGACACGGGGCAGATGTGGGGCTGCGGGAGGGAACCCCCAGGACGGGGCGGGGGATGGGGTGCCCAGGCCCGCCAGGAGGGAGGGGCCGCCACAGGGCGGTGGGGGGGGCAGCCGGCCCCTCAGAGCGGCAGTGGGTGTGGGAGCAGGAGGAGGCCTCAGGCGGGGCCCCCAGACAGACCCTAAGGACTGACGCCCAGGAGGGCCGTGGGGGGCCTGCCTGGCGGGGGGGGGGGGCGTGTGCGTGGAAGCTTCTGGAACCAGGTGCTGGGGAGCAAAGGAGTTCTGGGTGGAGGGCAAAGGGCAGACGTAGCCCAACTCTGCCCGGGCACAGCCTGGCCTGCACCCACCCGTGGGTTTCTAGAAGGGAAAAGCGAGTGGACCCACACCAGCCACGCACAGCTCAGGGGCAGACCCAGCTCCACACGGAGACAGTCACACACAGAGACAGTCTCACACAGAGACAGTTACATAGAGACAGTCTCACACAGAGACAGTCTCACACAGAAAGAGTCACACACAGAGACAGTCTCACACAGAGAGTCTCACACAGAGACAGTCACACAGAAACAGTCACACACAGAGACAGTCTCACACAGAGAGTCTCACACAGAGACAGTCACACACAGAGACAGTCACACACATGGAGCCAGACAGACAGTCGCACACAGAGATAGTCACACAGAATCACACAGAAACAGTCACACACAGAGACAGTCTCACAGAGAGACAATCACACAGTCACAGACAGTCACACACATGGAGTCAGACAGACAGTCGCACACAGAGATAGTCACACAGAAACAGTCACACACAGAGACAGTCTCACAGAGAGACAACCACACAGTCAGACAGTCACACATGGATTCAGACAGTCGCACACAGAAATAGTCACACAGAGTCACACAGAAACAGTCACACACAGAGACAATCACACAGACAGTCACACACAGACAGTCACACACAGAGATAGTCGCACATATGGAGTTACACAGATAGTCGCACACAGTCACACAGGGATAGTCACACAGTCACACAGAGATAGAGTCACACAGAATCTCAGGGTCACACAGACAGTGACAGGATCCCAGAGACCGTCGCACATAGTCACAGAGAGTGACAGAGAGAGGATGACAGGATCACAGAGACAGTCACACAGACAGTCACACACATGGAGTCACATAGTCACACAGGGAGACAGTCACACAGAGTGAATCTCACACAGTCACAGTCACAGAGAGATGGTGACAGGATCACAGAGACAGTCACACAGACAGTCACACACATGGAGTCACACAGTCACACAGGGAGACAGTCACACAGAGTGAATCTCACACAGTCACAGAGTCACAGAGAGACGGTGACAGACAGGATCCCAGAGACAGTCGCACTCAGAGACCAGCGTCCCGGGCAGTCCTGGCCTTGGCTGGCAGGGCTGGGCGCGCTTTCGGGCCCTCATGGCTTTGCATGTTGGTGTCACAGCGCCACCGGGAGAAGGTGGGGCAGGGGCAGGTGGGGCCAGGGCGGGCGCCTTCCCGCGTTCTGCATTCCCTGCTGGGCTGCAGGGCCCCCACCTGCAAACCCCGGGTGTGGGGGAGCCTCAGGGTGTCCGGCCGGCAGGGCTGTTGCCCCTGCTGGCCCCTCTGTGCTGGTCCGTGTCGGACCCCTGACCCCTCCCTCACAGGCCAGGGGAACAGGGACGGCCCGTGCCGCTGGTCACCTCGTCTGTGGGAGTGGGGTGGGAACAGGGCGCCAGGCTCGTGCCCCGACGGGCTCCCGCGGGTGGGCCCCGGGCTGTGCTGTGCATCTCGGGGCCGCAGTTTTTGTCTGTCAACAGCTGAGCGTTTTTGTTGTGGAAGGCGGCAGGCGGAGGCATCACCCGCTTCTCCCCTGCACCGGGCTTGGCCTAGCCGGTGGGGGCTGACGGGGGCTGACGGGGGCTCACGGCCGGGGCCTTCCAGCTGCCCGCCACCCACTGACCACTTCCCCATTCGCCACTCTGCCCCTCCCTGCTGGCGCTTCTCTGGGAGCCCCTGACCGCCATGCGCCCCCTGCCCTGGCCCTGGCCGTCTGCCCCGCGCCCGGGGCCTCCCCCGGCCTGGCCCTTGCACCCGGGCTCTGAGGGTCCCTCCTGCGTCCCTCAGGGCGTCCCCTCTGCAGAGGGGGAGAGTGGTGGGGGCCCACCATGGCGGAGCAGCGCCAGTGAGTCCCACCCAGACGGGCGACTCGGGTCAATGGGGTTCTGGGGCCAGGAGCTGAGGTGGGACGAGGGGGGCACGCTGCTCAGAGCCAGCAGCCGGGACGGCCGGGAGGCAGGGGAGAGGTGAGGCCGGGAGGCAGGGGGGAGGCCATGTTGCGAGGCAGGTTCGGGCCATTGGGCGGGACCAGGCTGCTGCGGGCCCAGCAGCACATAACTGGTAAGAGGGTGGCCTGTGTGTGCAAGGCACACAGGCACATGCGTGTGAGTAAGCACATGTGGGTGTGTTCAGGTGAGTACACAGTGAGAAGATGGCTACACTGTACACGTGTGCACACATGAAAACATGTGTATGTGCACACATGAAAACATGAGTGCGTATGTGTGTGAGCACTGTACATGTGAGTGTGGTTGGTCTCACTTGCAGTTTAGTGTGTGACATGTGCATATGCACCCATACATGTGCATGTTTGAGCCTTATGCCTGTGTGAGCACACATATGACATGGGTACACGTGAGAGCATCGTGACACATGGACGTGTGTTAGAGCATGTGCCGTCATGCATGTGTACGTGTGCGCAGCTGGGGTGCAGTGGGGAGAGGCCTTGGGGCCGAGTGGCCTGTGAGGACCTGACCGGCTGTGTCCTTGGAGGTGGCACGTCCTGGGGGTGGGGCCATGGCAGCAGGTGGAGGGGACAGCTGTGTCCCTCTCAGGAATGCTGGGTCAGCACTGTCCCGCTCCTGGGCTCGGCTGCCCCACAGGCCTGCCCATAGAAGGCCACGCCGGCTCCCTGTCCTGGCGTCCCTGCCCGTCCAGCTGCCCCGGGGACAGCTGACCTGGCCGGCCTGCGGGCCCCGCACGTCCCCGCGCCTGCCCTCTGGCTGGACAGCAGAGCTTCGGGTCAGCCATGGCCCGCGGACCCCCGGGTGGGTGGGAACTGACCTTGCTGAGTGCGACCAGGCGAGGGAGAAGCGGGGATCTCCTGACGCTCGCCGGGAAGCCCCCCCAAGACCCCCAGACCCCGGCTGGAGCCCAGCGAGACCAGCTTCCCCCCACCACGTCCAGAGCCCGTGTCTGCACCCCTATGTCCTCCACCACCACTCCCTGCACCCCAGCTCCCACACCTCCCCAGAGCAGCAAGGGAACTCAGCCTTCCAGAGTGAGCCTTCCAGAAGCTTCTAGGAGACTGCCTTTCGGCGAGCCCTCCCCCACCGCGGGGCACTCTCTCTGCAGGACTCCTGAGAGCTCTGTGGAGTTAGGGGTCCAGGGCCACAGACCAGTCAGCCCGGGCTCCCGGACCCTCTGAAACCCGGACGCAAGGGAGGGGGCCCCTCCGAGGCCGAGACAGCCTGCAAGGGGGACGGAGAGGAGGGGAGGGGAGGCGGCAGATCCATCCCCTCACTGCCCTGGTGGGCAGGGGCCTCCCAGGGTCCTGTGTGTGCCCCCGGCAGTGGGCCTTGGGGCAGGACGGGGGGCAGCGGGGGCAGAGCCCCTGTCCCCCACCTCTCCAGCCCTCTGGGGTGCTTTTCCTGGAGGCCGTGGGGGGACGCTGGTAGTGGGCACCTGGGGGTCTTCCTGCTTCCCTCCAGAGAGGCCCACCCCCAAGCTGCTCCCCCAGGCCGGTGTCAGGGCCCCTGCCAGGCCCTGCGCCGACCCAAGCCCCCCGCCCCTCCCGCACCAGGTCGGTGCTCAGAAGGTTCTCAGCCCATGTCCACCCCGCCACACCGCAGCCTCTGCCTCTGCTCCTTGGGCAGGGTGTAGGCCAGAGCCCCCCTGCGGAGCCCCCCAGCCCTGCGTCTCCCCCAGAGTGTGAGTGTGTGAGTGTGAGAGTATGTGTGAGCGTGTGAGTATGTGAGTGTGAGTATGGGTGTGAGTATATGAATATGTGAGTCTGTGAGTGTGAGTGTGTCTGTGTGAGAATTTGTGAGTGTGAGAGACTATGTGTAAATGTGTGACTATGCGAATGTGTGAGTGTGAGTATATGAGTGTGTGAATGTGAGAGTATGTGTGAGAGTACGTGTGAGTGTATATATGTGTGAGAGTGAGTGTGAGTGTGTGAGTATGAATGTGTGAGTGTCAGTATGTGTGTGAGAGTGTGTAAGTGTGTGAGTGTGAGAGTATGTGTATGTGAGTGTGAGTATGTGAATGTGTGAGAATGTGAGTGTGTGTCGGAATGTGAGAGTGTGAGCGTGAGTGTATGTGAGGTGAGTGTGTGAATATGTGAGAGTGTGAGTGTGAGTGAGTGTGAGAGTTTGAGTGTGTAACTATGTGAATGCGAGTGTGTGAGTGTGTGAATATGTGAACGTGAGTGAGTGTTAGAGTGTGAGTGTGTGAGTATGAGTGTGAGTGTTTGAATATGTGAGTGTATGAGTATGAGAGTGTGAGTGTGTGAATATGTGAGTGTAAGAGTGTGAGTGTGTGAGTATGAGAGTGTAAGAGTGTGAGTGTGAGTATGTGAATATGTGTGAGTGTGAGTGAGTGTGTGAGTGTGTGAATATGAGTGTGAGTATGACAGCGGGTGTGTGTGGATGTGTGTGAGTGTGAGTATGTGAATATGTGTGAGTGTGTGAGTGTGTGAATATGTGAGTGTATGAGTGTATGTGAGTGTGAAAGTGTGAGTGTGTGAATATATGAGTGTGAGTATGTGTGTGTGAGTGTGAGTATGAGAGCGTGCGAGTGTGAGAGTGTGAGTGTGTGTGAGAGCGTGCGAGTGTGCGAGTGTGAGTGAGTGTGAGTGTGAGAGCGTGCGAGTGTGCGAGTGTGAGTGTGTGTGAGTGTGAGAGCGTGCGAGTGTGCGAGTGTGCGAGTGTGAGAGTGCGAATGAGTGTGAGTGTGTGCGAGAGTGAGGGTGTTGTGTGAGAGTGTGAGAACGTGTGAGTGGGAGAGCGTGAGTGTGTGAGTGTGTGTGAGAGTGTGAGAGTGTGTGAGTGTGAGTGGGGTCGCTGCAGGAGCGCAGACGCGGGCTGACAGAACCTACCTCTGGCCCTTGGCGCTTCTGCTCGCACTCAGCTCCCTGCCTCCAGGCTGGTTTGTCGGCTCCGGCCACAGCGAATGAATCACGCCTTAGTCACAAGGATGTCAGAGAAGCGCAAGTTACAAGGGAGAAACGCTGGAGTGGAAGGAAGGTTGGGTGAGGAAGGAGGACCTGGATGGCGGGTGACGGGGAGGATGGACAGACGGTATTCAAGTACGATGCGTGGACAGAGGGGTGGGTGATGGGTGGGTAACGGGTGGGGGGTGCAGGGTTGAGGGTGCAGAGGAGGGTGGGGAGGGTGCAGGGGAGGGTGGAGGGGAGGGTGGAGGGGAGGGTGGGGAGGGTGCAGGGGAGGGTGGAGGGGAGGGTGGGGAGGGTGCAGGGGAGAGTGGGGAGGGTGCAGGGGAGGGTGGGGAGGGCGCAGGGGAGGGTGGGGGTGCAGGGGAGGGTGGAGGGCGCAGGGGAGGGTGGGAAGGGTGCAGGGGAGAGTGGGGAGGGTGCAGGGGAGGGTGGGGGTGCAGGGGAGGGTGGAGGGCGCAGGGGAGGGTGGGAAGGGTGCAGGGGAGAGTGGGGAGGGTGCAGGGGAGGGTGGGGGTGCAGGGGAGGGTGGGAAGGGTGCAGGGGAAGGCGAGGGAGGGTACAGGGTAGGGTGGGGAGGGTACAGGGGAGGGTGGGAGTGCAGGGGAGGGTGGGAGAGGGTGCAGGGGAGGGTTGGGGGTGCAGGGGAGGGTGAGGGAGGGTACAGGGGAGGGTGAGGGGTGCAGGGGAGGGTGGAGAGGGTACAGGGGAAGGTGGGGGTGCAGGGGATGGTGGGAGAGGGTGCAGGGGAGGGTGGCGTGCAGAGCTGTTGCTGATACCCGTGTTCTGCCTTGTCCCTGTGAGGACAGACCCTGACCACCCAGAAGGCCATGGTCAGTTCCCGGCCACAGTGTCCCTTGCCGAGTGGGAGACGGCCCCCCCAGCTGGAGTCTGAGCTGACCACTCCGAGGGGGCGTGGGCCGCTCGCGCCCTGCGTCCCGCGTGTCTGTGGGCACTGGCTGAGCCTGAGGCACCGTGGCTGGGGCACAGCTCACGCCAGCTTGGCGGTGCCCGTGGGCACCTGGGGGTGGCCGGGCAGCCCTGAGTGCCCCGTGGGCCCCGTGCTGCCGCCTCCCGCCCGGGGTTTGTGTCCGGCCCTGACCCGGGCCTCCTGCCCACGCGTCCAGGGAGCCGCCGGCCAGCAGTGGGCAGGGGCGCTGCCGCCTGGTCCCCGGCCGCGCCCGGCTGTGCTTGTGTGCCGGGCTGGGAGGGGTGGGACCCCCGGGGGCTGAGAGGGGCTTCGCCAGGTGCCTGCTGTCGTCCTGTGTACCCCGAGCCTCCCCCAAACTGAGGGTCCTCCCGCAGCCCAGAAGGTTCTGGAGTGAGTCCGGGAGAGTGAGCCCAACCAGAGGAATAGTGGGCTGGGCTGGCCTCGGCCCCACTGGCCGGGCAAGGGGGGTGCTTGGTGCCCAGGGGCAGGGGCCTTCCTGGGACCCCTTGCCCAGCCCCCCCAACCCCCCCGGGAGCCGCCCGCAGTGCCCGAGGCCTCCCCGCGCCCAGGGTGGTGGCTGAGGCCGGAGAGTGTGGGGGCACCCACGGGTGGGGCATTCTGGGTGCCCCGCTCCCCCTGAGGGGATGGGGGGGAAGGCAGGAATAAACAAAGGGGGGATGGAGGGGGGAGGAGGGAGGGCGGAAGGGAGGAGGGGCAGGGGAGGGAGCCGATAGGGACAGCGCTCGCGGGAGGAGGGGCGGCTGCACCCACAGGCAGGGGGGTCGGAGGATGGGGACCAGACAGGGGGGCCGGAGGGAAGCAGCCGCCCAGCAGCCGCCCGCGTGGGGACAGTGCGGGGGCCTCCCGGGACCCGGGAAGGGCACGAGCAGCAGTGGGCACGGGCAGTGCCCGGAGAGGAGGCGGGAGGGACGGAGGGAGAGGTGGATGGGGCTGGGGGAGGGAGGGGCAGGGAGGGAGGGCGGAGGAGGGAGGGAGGGCAGAGGAGGGAAGATGGAGGAGCAGGGAGGGATGGAGGACAGAGGAGAAAGGAAGGGAGGAGTAGAGAGGGAGGACGGAGCAGGGAGGGAGGGAGGAGCAAGGAGGGAGGGAGGGAGGACGGAGGAGCAGGGAGGGAGGGAGGATGGAGGAGCAGGAGGGAGGAGCAGGAGGGAGGACGGAGGAGGGAGGGAGGAGCAGGAGGGAGGACGGAGGAGGGAGGGAGGAGCAGGGGGAGGACGGAGCGGGGTGCGGCCGCGGAGCCAGGGCGGGGCTGTGCCTCTGGCAGTGGCTGCCTGGCCCTGAGTGTCCTGGCGTCCGAGGAACCCTCCGGCCAACCTTGAGGTAGGCGCTCGCCGGGGGCAGGGAGGGCAGGTCCGGGTGCCCCTCAGCCGGGGCCAGACAAGGGGTCTGGGGCCTCCTGGGTGCGGGTGTGCCAGGCGTGTGGCTCCTGGGCCTGTGGCCAGCCCGACTGGGCCCCCCCAGCAGGGGGCAGCCCTGAGCACGCCTGCTGGAGCCCCTCAGTTTTCTCCTCTATAAAGGCGGGGTGAGGTAGCAGCTGCCCAGCGCCTGGGGGCAGAGGGCCCCGGGCCACCCGCAGTGCTCTTCCTGCTCAGCCCTTCCAGGCTGCTGCAGCTGAGACGCGATGCTGCCTCCTCCAGGCAGTCTGCCTCGCCTTCTCCCGCTTGCTTGGGCGGGCTGCCCCACCACTGGACAGTGACCCCTGCGTGGTGGCGGCTCCCAGGTGCTCCGGGCACTGCTCGGGGGTCCCTGGGGGCCGGGTTCTGGTCCTGACGCCTGGGCCGTGCTGCCTTCCCGCTCGGCAGGGTGTCCATGGTGCCCTCCTGCCCGCTCCCCAGCCCTCCCGAGTGCGTGCCCGAGGCCCCGTCTCCCACGGGGACGCCCAGGCGGGCAGAGCCCAGCACCCCCGGGCAGTGGCAGGAAACCACGCCCTGAGTCTGTGGGGTCCGAGGAGGCTGCCCCAGGGCCACAGCACGCGGCCCCCGCTCTGGGCTGCTCTCCGGAGGGGCCGGCCCCAGCCCCCCGAGCGCTCTTCAGTGTCCCCGGCAGGCGACCGGGGTGTCCGGGCCCCAGGGACCCCGAATGGCCAGCAGCCTGCTGGGGTGGCCAGGGGCGGGGCCCAAGCCACTGTGTCCAAAGGGGCGTGGCCGCCTTGGCCCCCCGGCCGGAGAGGGGGTGCAGCGGGGTGGCCGCTGCCGGGCGGGCCGGGCGAGCTGGCAGCGGGGTGCGGGCCCGGGCGGCCAGGCCCCTGGGCAGGGCATCGGGCTGCAGCCCAGAGCGCCGAGCCGCGGGCCGGGCAGAGCCGCCTGGCGGGGCCTGGCCCCGAGGGACACGGGGGCGCCCAGACGGCCGGTGCGGGTGAGTGTCGGCCGGCGTCCTGGGCCGGGCAGGGCCTGGGGGCCAAGTTGGGGCAGAGGCCACCCGGGACGCGAGGGTGGGGGTTCTGGTGGCCCGTGTCCCCTCACGCCGTGCCCGGGCCGAGCAGGACGGGGCCGAGCCGGGAGGGGCCCCCGCCACCTGCTCCCAGGGGAAGGACCCGGGGGAGCGGCGCTGGGGTCCCCTGCACTGTCTCGGCAGGAGGGCCTGAGCGCGGGGCTGGCCGGGGCCGGGGCGTGAGCCGGAAGGCTGCTGGGATCCAGAGCCGGGTGCTGGGAGCTGGGTGCTGGGGAGTTGGATGCTAGGTACAGGGAGCTGGATGCTGGGTGCTGGAAGCTGGGTGCTGGGTGCTAGGTGCTGGGGAGTCGGGAGCTGAGTGCTGGGAGCTGGGTACTGGGAGCTGGGTACTGGGAGCTGGGTGCTAGGTGCAGGGAGCTGGATGCTGGGTGCCGGAAGCTGGCTGCTGGGTGCTGGGGAGCTGAGTGCTGAGTGCTGGGTGCTGGGTGCTGGAGAGCAGAGGCTGTGTGCTGGCCAGAGCCCCTGGGGAGCGCCTGGGGAGCCCCTGGCCCCCACAGTCAAGGAGTGACTTCCGAGTGCAGAGCCAGGAGGCGGCTCTGAGCACTGTCGGGCGAGAGCCGAGTGGGGCTGGCTGTGGGCTGCAGAGTCGAGGCACCAAGTGGCGCCAAGGCAGGCTGCTCCCAGGGCTGAGGCCGGGCGCGGGGCCCAGGACCGCCGTGAGCCCCCAGCCGGGCAGAGGTGCGGGTGGCCAGGGCCCCAGCTGTGCATGGGCAAGGGCAGAGGGAGGCGGGCAGGGCCTGGGCCCCAGTGGGGCCGGGGGAGCAGGCAGGACCCACCTCTGGGGAGCCTGACCTCTGACCTCTGGTGGGGGGTGTTGGCTGCCTGGAGGGGCCCTGAGGGGTCCGGGTGGGCTTGGCCGGAGCCCTCCACAGGCCCTTAGAAAGCTCCCCGGTGAACTGTGTGCTGTGGGGAGCCCCCCGGACCCCAGCCCACCCTCCCCGCCTCCGTCCTGCATCGGCAGAGCCCCCCAGGCTGGGGGGGGGTGCCCTCCTCCCTCGTCCTGGGGCCGGGCGCGGGGACTGTGCTTCTGCCGGAGGGGTCTGGCGGGGGAGGGGGGTCCGCAGCCCCCGGGCTGGGCCCAGCGGAGCCCCCGAGGCCCCGAGGCGGGGGCCAGGGCTGAGGCCCGAGCAGGGCCCACACCCAGCCCGGAGGAGGGGGCTGTGCCCGCGGGGCGGGGGCGGGGGACCCCCGGGACGGCCCGTGCAGCTGTGTGCCGGGCCCACCGCCAGCTCTCGCGGCTCCGCGCCCTGGCTGGGGGCTTTCTGGGCTGGGCCCCCCCCCCCCGGGCCCCCCCGCCCAGTTCCCAGAAGCCGCCGCAGCTGCAACAGGCAGTGAGCTCACGGCAGGCGCGAGGCCAGGGGGCCGGGGCCGGGGGCAGGAGCGGCCAGGAAACAGGCTTTGGCCTCTGGCCAGGGCATTGTCAAGGTGGTGGGGGCCTCAGACACGGGCTCCACATCTGGGGGTCTGCTGTGTGTGGGGGTCTGCCCGGGGCCGTCCCCTCAGGCAGTGGGGGGGGGGTCTGCCGTCCCCATGTCCACGCAGGCAGTGTGGGGGGGGTCTGCCATTCCCGTATCCACGCAGGCAGTGGGGGGGGGTCTGCCGTCCCCGTGTCCACGCAGGCAGTGTGGGGGGTCTGCCCTGTCCCTGTATCCACGCAGGCAGTGGGGGGGTCCGCCCGTCCCTGTGCCCCCCAGGCAGTGTGTGTGGGGGGGGTGTCCGCTCGGGGCCATGGATCAGTGTAATGGTGAGACTGGCCTGGGGTGTTCAGGGCCCAAGTGACCGTGCAGGGCAGAGCACTGGGGTGTGAGTATGTCTGGACCAGCAGAACACGCTTCCCTGGGCCATGGGCCCGACACCCCCAAACACCCCAATGCACACTAACATGTCCCTAACATGTCCTAACTCATGGTGACATGCCCTGACATATCCCAATACTCTTCCACATGCCCCAACACGCCCCAACACACCCCAACGTGCCCCAACATACCCCACATGCCCTAACACACCCTAACATGTCTCACCACGTGGCGACACTGTGAGCTCATCATGGAGACCCGGGTGCCAGGACCACACAGCCTGGCCCCCACCCCCCTCACATCTGCCGGCCTCCTGCTCCCCAGCCCCGGGGCTCCTCGGGACAGCCCCCTGCTGTGGGGAGGAAGGAGGAGGGTGCAGGGGCATGTGGGTGCTGGGGGCCGTGTTGGGGGGTGCTTCGTGGGGAGCCAGGGGCCGTGTGTGGGTGCTGGGACCATGCGTGGGAGCTGGGTGGGGAGCGAGGGGCCGTGTTGGGGGTGCTGTGTGGGGAGCCGGGGGCTGTGTGTGGGTGCTGGGACCATGCGTGGAGGCCGTGTGTGGGTGCTGGGACCATGTGTGGGTGCTGGGTGGGGAGCGGGGGGCCGTGTGTGGGTGCTGGAACCATGTGTGGGTGCTGGAACCATGTGTGGGTGCTGGAACCATGTGTGGGAGCTGGGTGGGGAGCGGGGGGCCGTGTTGGGGGGTGCTGGGACCATGTGTGGGTGCTGGTGGGGAGCGGGGGGCTGTGTTGGGGGGTGCTGGGTGGGGAGCTGGAACCATGCGTGAGAGCTGGGTGGGGAGCGGGGGGCCGTGTGTGGGTGCTGGGACCATGCGTGGGAGCTGGGTGGGGAGCAGGGGGCCGTGTTGGGGGGTGCTGGGACCATGTGTGGGTGCTGGTGGGGAGCGGGGGGCCGTGTGTAGGTGCTGGGACATGTGTGGGTGCTGGGTGGGGAGCAGGGGGCTGTGTTGGGGGGTGCTGGGTGGGGAGCGGGGGGCCGTGTGTGGGTGCTGGGACCATGCGTGGGTGCTGGGTGGAGAGCGGGGGGCCGTGTTGGGGGGAGCTGGAACCATGCATGGGAGCTGGGTGGGGAGCTGGAACCATGCGTGGGAGCTGGGTGGGGAGCGGGGGGCTGTGTTGGGGGGTGCTGGGGGGAGCTGGAACCATGCGTGGGAGCTGGGTGGGAGCTGGCCGGGCCTGCCGGGGTGGGGTGCAGCTGCGTCCCGGGTGAAGTCATCTTGGCGGGGCGGGGGGCTCCCAGGAGCTCGCGGCCAGGGGCCCACGCCCGGAGCAGGCCGGGTTCACGGAGCGGACAGGGCCTCGTGTGCACGCTGCTCACACGCAGTGTTGGGGTCTCTGCGCACTCCGGGGGTGGGGGTGCCCACTGCCGGACGCGAGCTGCGGGCCCGGGGCACCGGCCTCGCTCCTCTCGCGGTCCCACAGCCAGCAGCGAGGGTCCCCCGAGAGGCTGGGGCGCCCAGTCCCCCTGACTCGGCCTGAGAGCCCCCGAGGCTGAGGGTGAGGTTGGGAGCCCCCCGCAGGAGACGCCCCCTCTGCAGCCCCCAGCTCGCAGGGCCCTTAGGGCAGGGAAGGAGTGCCCTGCCCTGCCCACCCGCCGGGGCCCCCCATCCCGTCCTGCCTCTGACTAGCCGTGGGGGGCTCCAGGGACCCCCACTGCTTCTTCTCAGGCCTGAGGGAACGTCAGGGGCCCCGTGTGGTGTCTGCAGCTCGGGCAGTGCTTTCCGCTGGGGAAACCGAGGCCCGGGCAGGGGCTGCCCATCGCCCCGTGGGCCGGTGAGGCGTCTCTGTGCCCCCCCACCCGGGCTCACTGCGTGGACAAAGAGCCGGGGGCAGGCTGGCTGGGAGCAGCCCAGCGCGGCAGACCCCGGGCAGGGGTGAGGTGAGCGGGAGGCACAGCGGTGAGAGAGCCGGACCCCAGGCCCCGTGCGGGGCGCAGAACCGGGGCGGCGGGTGGGGGTCCTGGGCCGGATACGTGAGGAGCCGGGGCTCGGGCTTGGACGGGCGCTGACCCCAGCTGCAGGCCCTGGGCCCCAGCCTGCCGGTGACTCACGGGGGCTGCGTCCAAGTTGGCGGCTGCGGGCGGCTGGTTTCCGCGGGCCCGGGAGGCCTGCGGCGGGCGGGCGGTGCTGCAGTGAGGCCCCTTCCCCAGCCTTTTGTTCCATTTCCCCGAGTCAGCAGCGGGGGCGCGGGAGGGGGGCCCACAGCGGTCACGGCCTCGGGCTGAGCCCAGGGCAGGCCGGGAAGGCCCAGGGTGGACACACACTCACGGGGTCAGCCGGCTCTGGGGGTCCCAGCAGCTGGGGTACAGCTCAGCCCTCGGGGTCCCCCACTGCTGGGGACACAGGCTGGTTCTTGGGGGTCCCCACTGCGGGGGGCCGTGGCCCGACTCTCAGGGCCCTCACTGCTGGGGTAGAGCTCAGCCCTCGGGGTCCCCCCTACTGGGGACATGAGCTAGTTTGGGGCTCCCCACTGCGGGGGGCCGTGGCCCGGGTCTCAGGGCCCTCACTGCTGGGGTAGTGCTCAGCCCTCGGGGTCCCCCCTACTGGGGACATGAGCTAGTTTGGGGGTCCCCACTGCGGGGGGCTGTGGCCCAGGTCTCAGGGCCCTCACTGCTGGGGTAGTGCTCAGCCCTCGGGGTCCCCCCTACTGGGGACATGAGCTAGTTTGGGGGTCCCCACTGTGGGGGGACATGGCCCGGGTCTCAGGGTCCCCTTGAAGCCCCCCGGTGCTGAGGGCCAGGTCTGTGGCGGGGGGGACTGGGCCAGGCCTGGAGCATGGCTGCACCCCAGGATCGGCCCATGACCCTTGACCCTTCCTCCAGCCTCCGGCCTCTGCGCCCCCCGGCCTGGGTGGGGATGAGGGGTTCAGGGTCTCGGGCGCCGGAGCGAGGGGCTGGAGGCGGCCGGGAACAGGCGAGCGGGCCTCCCCCTGCGGGCGCCCCTTCCCTGCGCCCCGGCCCGGCCCAGAGGAGCGGGAGGAAGAGGGCGAGACGGGAAGCCTCATTCCTGGGCTCCCCCGGGCCCGGCCTGGCCCAGACCAGCTGTGGCCGCGGGGTGTTACCACATCAGCACATCTGCGGCGGGCTGACGTAATGGGGCCGGCCCGCGCCCGCCTCCTCCCCCGGGGCCCCATTCCCACGGAGGGGAGCAGGTATTTCCAGATGTGCGGTGGGGCCGGCCTGGGGGGGCTCTCCAGATGTGCGGACGTGTCGGGAAGGGGGCCTGGGGTGGGGGCTGGTCCCCGAGCCCCCCCGGACAGGCTCGCCCTGCTCCAGCCCAGGGCGCGAGACCCCCTCGCCCCCGGAGCCCCCCGTCTCCGGCAGCCCCTTGCCGCCTGGGACATGGGCTAGTTTGGGGGGTCCTTCACTCTGGCCTCGGCGCAGAGTGGCCCCCCCCCCGTGGCTCAGCACCCCGTTTTCCGTCCTGCCAGTGGCCTCTGTGCCGCAGCAGCCCCTGCCCGCCTCAGTTTCCCCTCCTGCCTTTCTGTGACAGGGCCCGGGTCCGGGCCCAGGCCGGGCGGGCTGCAGCCTGCAGGCCCCGCGGCCGGCGCTAGGGGGCACTTTGGTTCCTTCCAGCAGCCCCCGGGCGCTCTCCCCACCCCCGCACCTGCGAGGCTGAAAGGGCCTCTGTGGCGAGCTGGCTCCCGCCCAGCCCACCTCGGGCGCTGGGTCTGGGCCTTGGCTGCACGAGCACCAGAGGGCCTGAAATCATGGAAAATGCGAGACTTTCCCATCTCCTCCAGGCTCCGTCCCGCCCAAACGCAGAGCCGGCGGCCAGGGCTGGCTCCAGGCCCGTGGGGCCTCGGCCCCTCTTCTCGGAAGGCAGATTCACGGGGTCAGCTGCCTCCCCCGGCCCTCGCAGGGCCCGCGCTGGCCTCCCAGGCCGCCCCCATGCCCCCCGACTCCCCGAGCCCCCCGTCTGACTCTCCCTCTATCCTTCAGGGGAGTCCGGGGGCTTTTGCAGGGCCCTTGGCAGAGGTGGGGTGTGCAGAGCTGAGCCGGTTGGTGTCCCAGGGCCGCCCAGATGAGACTGCTGGGTGGTCTCAGCGCCCGACCAGCCGCTCCCACCTACCCACGCAGATGGAGACACTGAGGCTTGGAACTGGGGTGGGGGCTGCTCATCCATAGCCCCTGATTCCACCCCAGGCCCGTCGGTGCTCCTGTGAGGGCCAGGATGGAGAAGCCAGAGCCCAGCCCGGCCGGCCTGGAGGACCTGGGCCCCAGACCCCACAGGACCCCCAGGAGACACCACGCCCCCTGAGGCAAACTTCCCAGAATCCCACTTCTCTGCTGCAGAGAGTTCCAGAAAGTTCCAGAACTTGAGTGCCCCAGGCCGGGATGCAGGGAGGACAGACAGGCCTCCAGGCCCTGAGCCAGAGTCTGCTCTCCGTCCCCTCGAACCCTGAGCCCGGCCCAGGACAGGACCGGCACCCTGAGCCCAGCACCATGGTGGGTTCCCCGACACCCCCGAGAGGCCCGGGCAGAACCTGGCCCCTGAGTGCTGTGAGTGGTTGGTGTCCACAGGGGACAGGGGCTCAACGTCGGGGCTTCTGGGGGACAGGGGAGGGCTTGGGCGCGACCTCCCTGCACTCTCCCACCACAGTGTGAAGAAGCCCCAGCGACCGACGAGCACTGGAGCAGAGCACACAGGCCGCCGGGGTCCCACACACCCGCCCCTGCACCTCCTTCTCCACCCACAGGCCGTCCTCCATGCACCCAACAGCCTCATCCGACAGCACCCCACCCCTCCACACCTCCACCACACCTCAGCCAGCAGCACCTCAGCCAACAGCACCTCAGCCAACAGCACCTCAACCAACAGCACCTCAGTCAACGGCACCTCAACCATCCACACCTCAGCCAGCAGCACCTCAGCCAACAGCACCTCAACCATCCACACCTCAGCCAGCAGCACCTCAGCCAACAGCACCTCAACCATCCACACCTCAGCCAGCAGCACCTCAGCCAACGGCACCTCAACCATCCACACCTCAGCCAACAGCACCTCAGCCAACGGCACCTCAACCATCCACACCTCAGCCAACAGCACCTCAGCCAACGGCACCTCAACCATCCACACCTCAGCCAACGGCACCTCAGCCAACGGCACCTCAACCATCCACACCTCAGCCAACGGCACCTCAGCCAACGGCACCTCAACCATCCACACCTCAGCCAGCGGCACCTCAGCCAACGGCACCTCAACCATCCACACCTCAGCCAACAGCACCTCAGCCAACGGCATCTCAATCATCCACACCTCAGCCAACGGCACCTCAGCCAACAGCACCTCAACCATCCACACCTCAGCCAACGGCACCTCAACCATCCACACCTCAGCCAACAGCACCTCAGCCAACAGCACCTCAACCATCCACACCTCAGCCAATAGCACCTCAACCAACAGCACCTCAACCATCCACACCTCAGCCAACGGCACCTCAGCCAACGGCACCTCAACCATCCACACCTCAGCCAGCAGCACCTCAGCCAACAGCACCTCAACCATCCACACCTCAGCCAACAGCACCTCAGCCAACGGCACCTCAACCATCCACACCTCAGCCAACAGCACCTCAGCCAACGGCACCTCAACCATCCACACCTCAGCCAACAGCACCTCAGCCAACGGCACCTCAACCATCCACACCTCAGCCAATAGCACCTCAACCAACAGCACCTCAACCATCCACACCTCAGCCAACGGCACCTCAGCCAACGGCACCTCAACCATCCACACCTCAGCCAGCAGCACCTCAGCCAACAGCACCTCAACCATCCACACCTCAGCCAACAGCACCTCAGCCAACGGCACCTCAACCATCCACACCTCAGCCAGCAGCACC
Source organism: Sorex araneus (assembly GCF_027595985.1). NCBI lineage: Eukaryota > Metazoa > Chordata > Mammalia > Eulipotyphla > Soricidae > Sorex > Sorex araneus. The sequence continues at coordinate 167,710,975 of NC_073307.1, read as the reverse complement.
TCAGCCAACAGCACCTCAACCATCCACACCTCAGCCAACAGCACCTCAGCCAACGGCACCTCAACCATCCACACCTCAGCCAACAGCACCTCAGCTAACGGCACCTCAACCATCCACACCTCAGCTAACAGCACCTCAGCCAACGGCACCTCAACTATCCACACCTCAGCCAACAGCACCTCAACCAACAGCACCTCAGCCAACAGCACCTCAGCCAACGGCACCTCAACCATCCACACCTCAGCCAACAGCACCTCAGCCAACAGCATCTCAGCCAACAGCACCTCAACCAACAACACCTCAGCCAACAGCACCTCAACCAACAGCACCTCAGCCAACGGCACCTCAGCCAGCAGCACCTCAGCCAACAGCACCTCAGTCAATGGCACCTCAACCAACAACACCTCAGCCAACAGCACCTCAACCAACAGCACCTCAGCCATCCACACCTCAGCCAGCAGCACCTCAGCCAACACCTCCACCAACAGCACCTCCACCCAACCACACCCTCCACTCAACCACACACCCTCCACCCAACAACAGCTCTACCCAATCACTCCTCCACCAACAGCACCTCAACCAACCGCACCCTCCACCCAACAGCTCCACCCAACAATGCCCTCCCGCCCAATGATACCTCCACACACAACTCCTTCCAGCAACACCCTTCATCCAACATCACCTTTCCCACAACACCCCCACCCCCCTCCACTGACAAGGCCCCTCCATGCAGCCAATTCTCCTCATTCAAGCAAAACCCCCACGCGCCTCCTGACCTTCCACCCACCCAAGCCCCTCTCCCCTCCGTGCTTCCGGCACCCCGAGCCAGCACTCGCTCCGTACCCCTCTCTCACCTGCTCTCTCTGCGCGTGGCTGTGTGCACCTGGGGGTAGCACACTTTGACCCACTGACATTCCCCCTGGCTGCCTCAGCCAGCACCCAGCGAGAAGGTCCAGCCTTTGGGGAGCACTTTTTTTTTGGTCTTCTGGAGGGCTCTGGGGCATGAGGAGGAAGGTCCTGCGAGTGGGGAGCCTCACAGGGGCCGTCGGGGGCCCCACGAGGCTACATTGAAGCCGTCCTGGCCTCTGGCCCCTCTGCAGACCGCAGGCCGGGAGCCCAGACTGGCCCGCCAGAGCTCCACTGAGTACCCCTTCCGGGAGGAGGCCCAAGCTGGTCCGAGAAGGTGCTGGCAGGTGAGGACTCGGTGCGCCTGGCACCCTGCGGGTGAGTGTGGGCCGTGTGGGGGGTCAGGCCCACCCAACGCCCCGACTTCCCGTGTCCGTCCTGGGCCAGCGCGGGCCCAATCACAGGCCGAAGACGGGGCTTGCTGTGTGATGGCGCGTTTATTAGCGGGACCCGCACCTCTCCCCCCTCCCTGCCGCCGCTCACTGCAGCCCCCAGCCCGCCGCCACGCGGTTGAAGTTCCTGGGCTGGGGGCCCCTTTCCACAGCGGGGTGCCACGGCGGCGGGGGCCGGGCCGACGCCTCCTGCAGCTTGCGGGCGTTGAAGCGGGGTCGGCATAGGAAAGGCAGCCGAGCGCCCGCGGGGGCAGCGGGGCCGTCCCTGGACTCGGCCACCAGCATGCGGTACATCACGGCGTCCCACAGCTGGGAGGCCCGGGAGGCGGGCGCCCGGGGCGGCGGGCCGGGCTGCAGGGGTGCAGCCTCGGGGGACTCCTCCATCAGCTGCTTCCTCAGGCGCGTCCAGCCTCCCGGGCGAGGTCTGGGTGGCGTGCTGGGGGCCCCGCGGGGGCCGGGCCCTGGCGGGGGGCAGGGGGCCGGCTCGGCCTCCTCCGTGGGCGGCCGCTGGCACTTGCCCTCGGGGGCCGGGCTGTGAAGTGAGGGGTCTGGGGGGCGGTGGGTGGGGGCGATGGGGACCACGACACGGGTGCCGGGGGCCCTGGACACCAGGGCGCGGAAGCCGGGGGTCGGCCTGGGCACGGCGGGCGCGGTGGGCCGGGGCGGGGCAGCCTGGGCCGCTGTGGGCAGCGGGCGGATGTGGGCCACGGGGATGGGTGGGGGGGCACGGGGGGGCGACGGGGCTGTGTCTGTGTCCTGGCCCGTCGGCCCCTTCCCCGGGCTCACCCCGGGGTGCTCAGGGCTCCCGGGCAGGGGGGGCGGCAGCGGGAGGCCGAACCCCTGGGCCACGTGGGCAGCCCCTGCGGGGGGGCTCCGAGCCAGGGGCCCCGGCCGGTTGAGGAGCCGCCGGGGCGGTGCCACCTGGTGGGTGACGGGGGCATGCGGGGGGCCGGGGGCCGCGGCATCCTGGTCGTGGCTGGCCTCGCTCACGGGGGACAGGCAGGCGCGGAAGGCGCCCCCCGCGGCCGCCCTCCGGGCCGCCCTCCGCAGCAGCTTCTGGAGGCGCAGATTGTCCTTGCCGGGCTTGGGCAGCAGGGCCGGGGGCCGGCCGGGGGCCGAGGCCAGCATGCTGGCACCTGGGGCGGGAGTGACCGGCCGTCAGGCTTCGGGGGCGGGGCCGGGGGTCCGGGAGACCCTCAGAGGTTGCCGGGAGCAGGGAGGGGGGTCCTCTCCCCGGGACCCCGGCCCGCTGCCAGAACCGCGGGGACCCCGGGAGGCGGCGGGGGCCGGGCAGGAAGCGCCGACGGGAGCGGGCCCGCCATGGCGTCGCCGGCCCAGCCGCAGGCCCCCCCCACCGGAGGTGGGCTGGCGGGACGGGGAGCGATTTTCGCTGAGCTCCGCTGAATGGGATCTTCCCGCAGACCTCCCGGGCGGGTGGTCCCGGCCAAGCCGCCGGCCCCGGGTTCTGGACGCCACGTGCTCTGAGGACATTGACAAATGGCGTCTGGGCGAGCTGGAGCCCATCCGGCCGCGGGAGGGGGAGCCAGGCGGGCAGGGGGCCTGCCAGGGAGGCCTGGGCGGGCAGGAGGGGGTCTGCCAGGGAGGCCGGGGGGGCAGGGGGCTTGCCAGGGAGTCCTGGGGGCCGGGCAGAGGGTCTTCTGGGGAGGCCCTGGGGGTTGGGGGCTGGGCAGGGATCTGCCAGAGAGGCGGGGGTGGGGTGGGCAGGGGGTCTGGCAGGGAGGCCTGGAGCTGGGGCTGTCTCTCTGATGGGGCCGGGCTCCGGAGCACCCACAGGCCCCCAGGAGGTGGGGAGCAGCCCAGAGCCCCCGAGCCGGCGCCCCGGAGGTGGGGTGGAGCCCGGGGTGGGGGGAGCGAGGGCAGCCCGGACAGGCAGGGCCCACCCCAGCCACGCTGTCCCCCTCTATGTTCCAGCTCCTGGCTGCAGCCGGCGTCCCTCTGGGAGAGCCCTCCCTGCCGTGTGCCCCCAGCGCCCGGCCCACCTTCACTGCTGAGAGCAGCTGGGACGGCCCCGGGCACCCACCGGTGGACCTGCAGCTCGGGAGCCGCCCTGCCCCCCCTGTATGAATAAAGTTCCTGTGCCTGACCCTCCACCCAGGCTCGCTGACTCTCTGCACACACAGCCCTGCCCTCCCCGCCGCCCCGGGACACGCGTGAGCAGCGCTGACCGGCCTCCCCCGCCCGGCCAGCCTGGGAGAGGCCGTGCCCAGGGGGCCCCAGAGGGCACGTCCACCAGGGAGGGCCGGTGCTGGGGGCTGAGCCCGGCCCTGGAGGGGGGATGAATGAATGATGGATCCGTGTGGGAAGGTGGTGAATGGGTGAGCGTGTCAGTGGGGGGCAGGTGGGCAGTATCTGAATGGATGGGTGGACGGACGGACGGATGAGCGGATGGGCGGACGGATGGACGGGCAAAGAGGTGGGTGAATGGGTGGTGGATGGACAGTGATGGGTGCACGGATATAAGGGTGGGTGGGTGGGCGGGGGGTGGGCAGCGGAGAGACAGGAGGATGGGCAGCCGTGCCCGTGTGATGCGGGCGTGGGTGGAGGAATGGGTGCACGGAGGTGGTGGGCTGGGGAGAGGCCGGGGGGAGGCGCAGAGGAGGGAGAGCAGGCGGGGACTGTGGGTGGGGGTCCAGGAGCGGGGGTGTGGGTGGGCCCGTGCGGGCGCCCCCTCCCCGGCGGGCCTGGACGACGCAGCAGGGGAGCCCCCTGTCTGCAGGCTGGGCGAGCGGGAAGACGTGGGCTCTGCCCCCAAGGCGGGGAGACGGGGGTGTCCAGCGCCCGCCCCTTTGCCGCCCACCCCACCCGCGCGTCCCCGGCGGGCACCCCCACCTCCCGGCTCCGAGCACTGATCGTCCAGCTCCTGCACGCAGCCCGAGGCCGGTGCCCAGGGCTAACTCAGCAGGTTCTATATGGGGCCTGGCAGTGCCACAGGCTGGCACCTGCGCCGTGCCAGGCCGGCCACGGGTGCTCCAGTGGCCAGAGGGAGGGTCCCGTGGCCCCCCAGGCCCCGGCACATGGCCGGGCCGGCCACCCTTCCCGTCAGCCTCGCACCATCCTGGGCCCGCTCTGCCTCTCCCCCAGTGCCGGGGTCCCTGCCCCCCGCCCCTACCCCGGAGGCCTGGCCAGGCCGGCGGTCCAGTTTGGCTCACCTGTCCCCGGGCCTCGGCTCACGCTGTCCGGCGCCCGGCAGCCTGGCCGGCTGGTCGGGAGAGCGCCGGGGCCCAAAATAAACCCCGCGGTGCCCTGACCCCGGCCCTGGCGCCCGGGCTCGGCCCACGCGGGCATGCGGCAGCAGGCTGGCCACCGGCGGGCAGCACCGGCCTCTGCTGGCTGGGCAGGGCCACTGCAGCTGCCCCGTGGGCCTGGCCACGGTGCCCGGAAGCCGCGGCAGTGTCTGGGCACAGCACCCGCACGCCCCGGCCCACGGGCGTCCTGGGACCTGGCAGGCAGGCGCGGGCCGCACAGGGCCGGTCACTGGCAGGAGCCGGTCCGCGGGGGCTCGGAGGGGGGCGTCCTGCCCCTCTGAGGGCCCGGGAGTGGAGCGGGGATGTGTCAGGGCTGGGACGTCGGGGAGGGGGCAGGGGAGCCCGCCCTGGCCTGGCGCAGCCGTCCCGTCCCTGAGCGCTTGCCCAGTGGGCAGAGACGGACGGGCAGCCTGTTGGTGGCCCGTCTGTGGCCCTTCCTGGGGGCACTGCCGTCCGTGCCTGGGGCTCAGCGCCCCTGGACAGAGCCCCTCGGCCAGCCGGGGCCACCTGAGTGCTGGGAAGGCCGCCCGGAGCACGAGACCCCCAGGGCCGTGGGGCAGGCCTGCGGCAGGGGCTCTGCGCCCGTGGAGGGGACAGGCCAGGGGAACGGACATGGGCACCCCGTCCCCCCGCGTGGGGTCTCCCCGAGGGCCCCTCTGAGAAGGGAGTCGTGGGCGGGACCCTCATGCGACGTCCCCCAGCTGCATCCCGGGGCCCCCACCGTCCCCCCGGCCCCCACCCCGCCTCAAGAATGTGCTGCTGCCTGGGTAAAAATAGAAGCTGACACTTGGGGGGCTGTGCCGCGCCCGCCCGCCCGCCCGGCATTCCTATACTTGGTCAGGGCCCCCTTGGCCAATGGGCAGCGCCCGCGGGTGTGGTTATAACCCGGGGCCCAGGCGGTGCCCCGACCCGTCCTGTCCGCAGGGAGCCCAGGCCGCGTCTCCGACTCGCAGGTGGGTCGTCTATGGCCGTGGCGCCCCCTCGGGCCCTCCACCGCAGCACGCGGGCCCCGGGCGGGTTGACACGGCCTGACCCGAAACAGACCTGGGTGGGCGTGGGGGCGGGCGGAGGTACCCGGGGTCCTGGGCAGGCCTGGGGGAGGTAGACACGGGTTTCAAGACCAGGCCGGACATCGGTGGCCACCCTGAGCACACCCCATCTCCTTGGCCTCTCGTCGCCCGGCCTGCACCCAGGCCACTGCTGGGGGGAGGTGTGGGATTGGGGGGCAGGGCTGTGGGGGTCGGGGCAGCAGGCAGGGACTGGGCTCAGGAGCAGAGCCCTGGAGGGTGGGGGAGCACGGGGGGGGGGGTGGTCAGGGTTAGAGGAGGCCCACCCCCGTCCCCAAGAAGCTGACCAAGCCGGATGCCATGGGCCAGCTGTCATCAGCTGACACCCCCGCCCTGTAGCTCCTGCCCAGCGGGCCCCAAGGACAGGAGGCTGCCGTGCCCCCCACCCCCAGCCTGCGTCTGTCTTGGGTTTCGGGGCAGAGGAGTCTCCTGACTTGGTACCTATTTCTGGAACCTCAGCTGCCACTGCTCCTTAAAAATAACCCTGGGGAGAGGTGGGGCACCACGCCCCTTGGGTGGCAGGTGTGAGGGGGTGCGGCAGCCCTGGAGCCTGTGCACGTCTGCGAGCGGGCACAGGCCCTTGCACGCAGCCCCCTCGCCCCCCGGAGCGCACACGTGGGCACCTGGGCCCGGGCCACCACTAAGGGACATGCCCCAGGAGGAGGGCTCCTCGGCCCCCTGGGGGATCCGGGACTGGCAGAGGGCCTCGCGGGCCCCATCGGACCCCCAGCACCCAGGCTGGGGGACACACGGAGTGTGTGAGGCCCAGTGTCCGCCCCTGTGCCCCTGAGCACAGCTGGGGTAGCAGCCAGAGGGAAAAAGAAGGATCCAAATCCCACCCGCAGAAGCCCGGGGAGGGGGCCAGCCCTGCACTCTAGAGAGGGGCCTACCCCGGCGGGCGGGACGGGGGCACCCGACACCCAGACTCCAGGCAGCAGCCTGTCCCCCGAGACCCCCAGTCAGCTCAGCTGAGCAGGGCTCCTGCCCCCTGTCTCCACAGCACCCAGCCGCCACCATGTCTGACGAAGAAGTGTGAGTAGTGTGGGACTCCCGGGGGCGGGACCCTGGTGGTGACCATGCTGCTGAGTGCCCCTTCCCCTCTGCAGGGAACAGGTGGAGGAGGGTAAGTGTCAACGATGTGGGTCATCCTTCACCTCTACCAGGAGCTGTGCCTGGGCGGGGCCTACAGCCAGCTCCTCCCCTGCCTCGCCTGGGCGGGGCCTACGGTCAGGCTCCTCCCCTGCCTCGCCTGGGCGGGGCCTACGGTCAGGCTCCTCCCCTGCCTCTCCTGGGCGGGGCCTATGGCGAGCTCCTCCCCTGCCTCTCCTGGGCGGGGCCTATGGCGAGCTCCTCCTCTGCCTCGCCTGGGTGGGGCCTACGGTCAGGCTCCTCCCCTGCCTCGCCTGGGCGGGGCCTATGGCCAGCTCCTCCCTTGCCTCGCCTGGGCGGGGCCTACGGCCAGCTCCAGCTCCTCCCCTGCAATGGCTGGAGGTGACCCCTCAGGAAAGGGACCCCACCTTCACCCCATCTTTCTTCAAGGACACATCCCTGACGCCAAGGGCCCCATGAAATCCCAGTGGGTGGGGCCCCCACTCCCTGCCAACCCAACCCTGCAGCCCACCCCCCCAGGACCCCTGCCAGTCCCCATCTCTGGCGGTTTGGATCAAGGGCTCTGGGGCACACGCGGCCCCACCGTGGCTGGCTGGGGTGACTGATGGGGTCCCGATCTTTCCATTGCAGAGCAGTACGAGGAGGAAGGTAACTCGGCCGCCCCCGGGCCAGCTGCTGACCCCTGTTCCCTGGCCCGCCTGGACTCTCCCAGAGGCAGGCCTGGTGCCTCTTCAGGCCCCCTCCCCTCCCTTCTCTCCCCTCTCCCCTCCCCCTCTATGCCCCCTCCCCTCCCCCTTGTGCAGAGCGGGGCTTAGAGGACGATTCAGCCAACCTACCCCCTGCCCTGTCTCTGTCTCTCTGTCTGTCTCTGTCTCTTTCTCACTCCACACCCACTTTTCCGTTCTGGAACCTTGGGGCGTCACCTGCACCCTCCCCCTGCACCCGTCTGCCATGTGTGAGGCCCAGGTCGTGCCTGGCGGCGGTGGTGGGCCGGGCCGGCATGTGGGAACTGTGGGGGGAGCCGGTTCCCAGGCTGCCCCCCGCTGGGGGCCCCCCAAGCCCTGGCTCGCATGGCCCGAGGCAGCTCCCCCTGAGGCCTTCTGGGCGCTGGGTTCTAAAAATATTTTGAAAACACTCGGCTCCCCTAACAACAGGAGTGAAACTTTTTTTCTGCTGAAGACAGGGGCTCCTAGTGGGATGGGAGTCGGGGCGGGGGGTGGGCAGCCAGCCACAGGGCTCAGAGCCCCCAGTGCAGGACCCCCAGCGCCCCCCCACGTCAGCCCGCACACAGACCCCAGCACCCCCTGAATAACGCCTTTGCTTCCTTCCCCCGCCCCCTCGCACCCTGTAGAAGAGGCCCAGGAGGAAGGTAAGAGAGGGCCAGGCCCCGGCCCGCAGCCCCCCTAAGGCTGTGCAGTGACCCCAGGACTAACCCTGTCCTCTCTCTCCCGCCGCCCCCCCGCACGTCCGCTGCAGAAGTCCAGGAAGAAGGTATGGAGCTGGGACTTCTGGTCCCCATGTGGGCCCGGGGCTGGCTGCAGGGTGGGCCGGGACAGGGAGGCGCCAGCCCCGGCTCCCATGTGGCCTTCCCACTAACCACTAACCCCTAACCACCGCCACGCTGGACCAGGAGGGCGACCGAGGGGGGCAGGGGTCACTTAGCAGCACCCCGTGCTCCCAGCAGGGGCCGGGGGGACCCGCCCTCTGGCCTCGGCTTGTGCGGGAGCTGCTCACAGGACATCCAGGGGCCCAGGGGGAGCGGGCGGCCACACCCAGGCACCCCTTGACGGGGCAGCGCAGTGCCCCGGGTGTCCCTGGCCCCTCAACCGGCCTCTCTGCCCCTGGTCCACTAACCTCCCTCCTTTCTCCTTTGACCTCTGACCTTCGGCCTCTTGTTCCACGACCCTCCTCCCCCCTGAAGTGCATGAACCAGGTAGGCGCCATCACTTCAGGGCACGTGTGAGCTGGAACCAGGGCCAGTAACCCACTCACTGCCCGCTGCCCGACCCCCCCCCCGGCCCCCTGCCGCCCGCTCACGCTGCCTCTCCCCCCCCTTCTCTCCCCATGTGCGGACCCTGCAGAGGAAGTTCAGGAAGGTATGCCCCCGCTCCCGCTTCGCCCCATCCCGGCTCTGGGTTGAGCAGGGGAACCGAGAGGGCCGGTGGGGGGGTCAGGCAGAGGCCGGGCCGGGCTTGCAGGCTTGGCGCGGGGCGGGCCCGGCCCGACTCAGGCCCCTCTGTGTGCAGGGGGTGTGCGGGCAGAGCCCGGGCGCCCCATCGGTCCCCCGGACCCCCGCTTTCCTGCAGGCGCTCACCCCCACGCGGTCCCAGCCTGCACCCCTGGTCTGGGGGCCCCACACCGCCCAGCACCCCTTCACCCGGACAGGCCTCAGGGTGCAGCCCCGGGCGCCCCAGAGGGATCCCCAGCCCCCAGCCCCCACAGGGGGCTTCCCTGTTCATGCTGCAGCCCCCAAAACAGAACCCCAGGAACTGGCTCCCCCCCAGACTCCCACGGGGCTGCAGCGGGGGTCTCCTGAGCCCTGGCCCCCCCTGCGCCCCCCCCCCGCCCTGCTCGCCCCCCGGCCTGCAGCTGGCGGGCTTCTCTCTCGCATGCGCGCTTAGGGCCCGAAGACTTCGCGGAGGAGGAGGGGGAGGACGGGGAAGGTAAGGCTGCGGGCGCGGGGCTTGGGCAGCTGCTGCAGCCGCCTCTGTCCGGCCGCCCGCTGTCGTCTGTCCGTTGTCTGTCTGTCCTTCCACTCAGCCTCGGCCGGCTCCAAGGGCCTCGCCGCTTCGCAGCAGCTCTGCGGCCGCTGGGCAGCCTCCGCCGGCTCGGGGCACAGGGGCTCCACGGCACCCCCACCTCCCGCCCTGCCCCGGCTCTCGCCCCAGACCCCTGGCCCACCGGGGACGGGCCCTCTGGGGGGGGGGTCGGCCGAGACGCAGCCCGTGTCTGGGGCGCTGCCCCATCTCACCCGTGTCCCCTCTTCTTCCCCTTCGGTGCCGCGTGGACAGAGGAGAAGCCGAGACCCAAGTGAGTGACCGTGTGTGTGTGTGAGTGTGAGTGTGTGTGAATGTGTGAGTGTGTGTAAAAGTGAGTGTGTGAGAGTGAGTGTGAGTGTGTGAATGTGGGTGAGAGTGAGTGTGAGTGTGGTACGAGTATGTGTGAGTGTATGAGAGTGTGAATGTGTGAGGGTGTGTATGTGAGTGTGTGACTGTGTGTGTGTGAATGTGTTAGTATGTGTGTGAATGTGAGTTTGTGTGAGTGTGTTGTGTGTGGTAGCGTATGTTTGTGTGTGTTGTGAGTGTGTGTCTATGTCAGTGTTGGTGTGTGTGAGTGTGTGAATGTGAGTTAGTGTGTGTGAATGTGTGTTGTGAGTGTGTGATGTGGTAGTGTGTGTGAATGTGAGTTAGTGTGTTGTGAGTGTATGAATGAGTTAGTGTGTGTGAATGTATTAGTGTGTGAGTGTGTGAATGTGTTAGTATGTGTGTGAATGTGAGTTAGTGTGTTGTGTGTCTATGTCAGTGTTGGTGTGTGTGTGTGAATGTGAGTTAGTGTGTGAATGTGTGTTGTGAGTGTGTGATGTGATAGTGTGTGTTAGTGTGTGTTCTGTGTTGTGTGTGTGAATGAGTTAGTGCGTGTGTGAATGTGTGAATGTGAGTTAGTGTGTGTTGTGTGTGTGAATGTGAGTTAGTGTGTGTGTGAGTGTGTGAAACGTGAGCTAGTGTGTGTGAGTGTGTGGCTGTGGTAGTGTGTTAGTGTGTGTGTGTGTTGGGGGTCGTGGGGTCTGTGCGTAGACTGTTGGGGGCCCTGTCCCAATAGTGCTGGTGGGTGCCCCAAGGAAGAGGAGTGAAGAGTCGTGGGGGTGCAAGGAAGCATGGGCTGCCCCTCTCTCCCGTCTGCCAAGGCTGAAGGTTCTGGAAGCCTGAGGGAGGCACGTAGGGGAGAGGCTGGGCTGGGTAGCTAGGGGGCTGTGGCAGGGGTGAGGGCCGGGCGTCGGCAGGGACTTGCAGGGCCAGGGTGGGGGGCTCATGGGGACGTGGCCGGTTCCGAAAGGGACCTGGTTTTCGGGTGCTGGGGCCACTCTGGGGCGAGAGACCCTCGGCAGAAGGGGTCTCCCGCCCGCCCGCTTGGAGCCTCGCCCTGAGCGGGGAGCTGGGCCCCCGCCCGCCTCCCGTGATTCATGGCTCGCCGGGGCAGGCCTGGCTCCGGCTGGCTCCGCGAGGGGCGCGGGGCGGCCGCCCGCAGCGGGAGGGAGGGCCGGGCGGCACATTCCTCCCCACACACTCGGGTTTTCAGCAATTTTAAACAGAGCTGCCGGATCCCCAGAAATTTTCTAGTTTTAAACAAATGTTTGTGTTTTCATTATGAAAATAAAACACCTCATGAAAGAAAATTTGGAAAATACGTAAAGTCAAACACAGAAAAAAGCTCATCTCTGAGTCTCCCCGGCCGCGGCCAGACGGTGGGAGCTGCAGGAATGAAAGGCCCGTTTCTTCCTGCCCCCTTTTTCCATGGGCGGCTTGGAAAAACAGGGCGGTGTGGGGTGTTCCCGAAGATCCTGCGCCCCCAGCCCCAGCCGCGCCCTGACAAGCCGGCTCTGTCCGCGGGCGTGCACGGCGGCTCCTTAAATATTTTGAATGGCCACATAATATTCCATCGGCCGCACTGGCCAAGTTTCCTCCCACTGCCCACCCAATGGGCCACATTCTGCCGTTTGCCCGCTGTAAACAAGCCACCCGGGCACCGCTGCCCCCCGTTACTGCCCTGGGCCGCGTGCCCGGGTGGGAAACCCCCCCCCAGCCCTGGCTTTGACGGTTAACGGCCTGTCCTCTTCTCGGGAACTGGCCGTTTGTGCCCCCCTGCCCGCCTGGCTGTGCCGTTGACCGAGTGGCCAGGGGCTCAATGCTTCTTAACACCTCGCTGCCTGGGGATAAAGGCTCAGTATTTGCTGAAACTGTTTTTCTAGCCCGGGAGGGTCCCCCCTCCCACTTCAGATTTGCTTTTTTTCCCCCTCCACATACATAAGTTTTTCATTTGCCTGGAATCATCTGGCTGTCTTCCCTCCGCGGGACCTTCTGGGACTGTGGAGCCGAAACCCTTTCCCGCCCGCATTTTGATGGATCTGCAGCTTCCCTTCCTCCCAGGCTTGCTGTAAAAAATGGTTCTTGTTTTTTTAACTCTTTGCTCCATCTGGAATGCGGGGGGAGGGGCGGGACCGCGGGGCACAGCTCGGGATGTGGGCCTGGGGGCCTCACTTCTTCCTCCTGTGCGCTCTGCACGCCCCTCCCCTCCTTCCTCTGGGCTCTCAGAGAGAAAGATTGGGGGGCAGAGGGACAAAGCGGGGGGCAGGGCCTGCACACAGGTCAAGGTGACCGTCCTGAGCGGCAGGAAGGGCTCATGTCCAGACGCTGGCACAGCAGAGGGGGCCACCGAGAAACTGAGGACTTCTCCAAGGGGCCGAGGTCCCCAGGAAGGTGGCAGCCCGGCCGCCCAGGCAGGAAGCAGGGAGCGATTCCCCCCGACCCCCTGGCGGGCCTGCAGCCCCTCACGGACACTCTTCTCTTCCAGACTCACTGCTCCTAAGATCCCGGAAGGGGAGAAAGTCGACTTTGATGTATGTTTTCTGGGACCCCATCAACAATGGTCCGTCCCCACCCCCAGCCCCTAGACCCCACACGAAGCCGGAGGAGGTCTCCGGCCTCCAGCGCCTTCCTGCCTGCCTTCTCCCTCCACCAGCCAGCCCTGGGGACCCACCCTCTGCCTTCAGACCATGAGCTCCAGTCCATTTCCCACCACTCCCCCCTCCTTCCTTTCGTCCATCACTCCATCAGCCATGCACCCATCCATGTTCTAGTCCATCTACCCACCGTCCATTAACCTACCCATCTATCCACCATCCATCCATCCATCCATCCATCCATCCATCCATCCATCCATCCAGGTTTTCACTCATCCACTTATCCATGCATGCCCCTAGTCACCCGCCCATACACCCATCCATCCATCCATCCATCCATCCACCCAATCACCCACCCACCCTTCTACCCATTCACTCATCCACTCACCCACCCACCCATCCACCCATCCATCCATCCACCCACTCACCCACTCACCCACCCACCCTTCTACCCATTCACTCATCCACTCACCCACCCACCCACCCACCCACACATTCACCCATCCATCCATCCACCCATCCATCTACTCACTCATCCATCCATCCATCCATCCATCCATCCATCCATCCATCCATCCATCCATCCATCCATCCATCCATCCATCCACTCACCTATCCATCCATCCATCTACTCACTCACCCAACCATCTACCCATCCATCTATCCACCCACCCACCCATCTACTCACCCACCCACCCATCTACCCGTCCACGTAGCCATCGATCCACTCGCCCCCCCCATCCACCTACCCCTCCTTTCACCATTCGGGAGCGTGGGTGGGAGCCACAGTGGGTCGGGCAGGGCTGATGGCCATGAGGCCCCACCTCCAGGACATCCAGAAGAAACGGCAGAACAAAGACCTCATGGAGCTGCAGGCGCTCATCGACAGCCACTTCGAGGCGCGCAAGAAGGAAGAAGAAGAGCTGATTGCCCTCAAGGACCGCATTGTGAGTCGGGGGGCCGGGCTCAGAAGCCGCTAAGCACCGGGCTGGGGTGGTCAGGCCGCTGAGTTGCCCTCTGGCCGCAGGAGAAGCGCCGCGCCGAGCGAGCAGAGCAGCAGCGCATTCGCGCCGAGAAGGAGCGGGAGCGCCAGAACCGCCTGGCGGTGAGTGTCGTGCCTGTGGGTGCCCACCCGGCGCTGTCCCCCTGCCTGGGCCCCGCTGGACAGCAAGCAGGTGCTGCGTCCGGCACTAAGACCTTCGCCTGGGGTCCCTACAGGAGGAGAAAGCCAGAAGAGAGGAGGAGGACGCCAAGCGGAGGGCCGAAGATGACATGAAGAAGAAGAAGGCCCTGTCCTCCATGGGCGCCAACTACAGCAGCTACCTGGCCAAGGTGAGGGCCCGGCCCCGCCCTGGCTCGAGGAGCCCCGCCCCGAGACACGCCCCCACTGAGGCCCGCCCCGGGACACGCCCCATAGAGGCCCCGCCCTGGGACACGCCCCACAGAGGCCCCGCCCAGGGGCACACCTCACAGAGTCCCCACCCCGGGACACGCCCCACAGAGGCCCCGCCCCAGGACGAGCCCCACAGAGGCTCCGCCCCAGGACACGCCCTGAGACACGCCCTACAGAGGCCCCGTCCCGAGACACGCCCCACAGAAGCCCCGCCCCCGAGACACGCCCCCTCCCTGTGTCCAGGCTGACCAGAAGAGAGGCAAGAAGCAGACCGCCCGCGAGATGAAGAAGAAGATCCTGGCGGAGAGGCGGAAGCCACTCAACATTGACCACCTCAGTGATGACAAGCTCCGGTGAGGGGCGCCTGCCACCGGGCGGCCACGCTGCTCGGCCCCCCAGCACAGCCTGAGGGTGGGTGCCCGCCCTGGCCTGCCCACCAACCCTCCACATTGTCGCCCCCCAGGGACAAGGCCAAGGAGCTCTGGGACACGCTGTACCAGCTCGAGTTGGACAAGTACGAGTTTGGAGAGAAGCTGAAGCGGCAGAAATACGACGTGAGTGCAGCCCAGCAGGGGTGGGGCCGGCCGCAGCTGCAGACCTGGACCCTCCGCACGATAACTCCTGCTTGGAGTGGCCGCGAGGGCCATCCAGGGTGACAAGGGCCCCCGGCAGTGGCCCTGCAGGGCACCGGGGCTCTCTGAGATGTCTCCCCCCAGCCGCGTGGCACAGCGACAGGCCAGCCACACTCACCCGAGCTGTCCGTGGGCGGAGCCCCGGGCAGGCTGCAGGCCATGCCCCCTCGCTGCACCTGGAGGGCCCCTGGCAGGCTGCCCCACGCCTGCTGCTGCCCCCAGGCCAGACCCTCCCAGGCGCCAGCCTCCCTGTCTCGGTCTTTCCAGATCATGACTGTCCGGGCCAGGGTGGAGATGCTGGCCAAGTTGTGAGTAGCAGGCCCGCCCGCCTGGGGCGGACTCATGTGTGTGGTGCTCGGGCACTGGCATGCGAGCCCCTGGTCATGCCTGGCAGCCTGGGCAGTGCCCCCTGTGGGCCAGTAGGGCAGGGCCTTTGGGCTGTGTGGGGCTTGGCCGAGTGGCCCAACCCCTGGCAGGTAAGTGGCATTTCTGAGTTGCTAAGTCACAGGCCCCTGCGGGGTCAGAGGTGAGCCCGAGCCCGCCTGGCCCGGCCGCAGGAAGGGCGTCATGGGGCCGTGGGTGAGCCTCCGTGTTGTTTGCAGATCACCAACCTCCGGAGCCGCATTGACCAGGCCCAGAAGCAGTGAGTAGCCCCGCCCAGCCCTGACAAGACTAACCTGCCCGCCCAGAGGGAGGCCCGGTCTGTGGGCACCGTCCCCGCGGACTGAGCCACTGAGTCCATGCCCATTGCGGCGGGGGGGCAGGAGTGACGGGACAAGGGCTGACGATGGGCTCTGGGCGGGCATGGAGCAGAGACTTGTCTGCTCGCTGAGCACTTCTGACTAACTTGCTAACCCCCCTGGAGTGCACCCAGCCTGGAATGCTGAGCCGGGAGGTGCAGGCGAGCCGGGAGGTGTAGGCAAGCCGGGGGTATAGGCGAGCCCCAGAGATACAGGCGAGCTGGGGGTACAGGCGAGCCCTGGAGGTACAGGCGAGCCGGGGGTACAGGCGAGCCCGGAGGTACAGGCAAGCCGGGGGTACAGGCAAGCCCGGAGGTACAGGTGAGCTGGGAGTACAGGCGAGCCCGGAGGTGCAGGCGAGTCAGGGGTACAGGTGAGCCCGGAAGTACAGGTAAGCCGGGGGTACAGGCAAGCCCGGAGGTACAGGCGAGCTGGGGTACAGGCGAGCTGGGGGTACAGGCGAGCCCCAGAGGTACAGGCGAGCCGGGGGTACAGGCGAGCCTGGAGGTACAGGCAAGCCGGGGGTGCAGGCGAGCCCGGAGGTACAGGCAAGCCGGGGGTGCAGGCGAGCCCGGAGGTACAGGCAAGCCGGGGGTGCAGGCGAGCCCGGAGGTACAGGCAAGCCGGGGGTGCAGGCGAGCCCGGAGGTACAGGCAAGCCGGGGGTGCAGGCGAGCCCGGAGGTACAGGTGAGCTGGGGGTACAGGCGAGCCAGGGGTACAGGCGAGCCCCGGAGGTACAGGCGAGCCCGGAGGTACAGGCAAGCCCCGAAGAACAGGCAGGCTGGGACAAACAGGCGAGTTGGCAAGTACAGGCGAGCTGGGAGGTACAGGCGAGCTGGGAGATACAGGTGAGCTGGGAGATACAGGCAAGCCGGGCAATACAGGCAAGCCGGGGTGTACAGGTGAGTCAGGAGTAGTGAGTCGGGAGTACAGGCAGGCTGGGACATACAGGCGAGCTGGCGAATACAGGTGAGCTGGGAGGTACAGGCAACTCGGTACAGGCAAGCCAGGAGATACAAGTGAGCCAGTACAGGTGAGCTGAGTACAGACGAGTTGGAAGTACAGGTGAGCCGGAAGGCACAGGTGATCTGGTCCAGCCGGGCTGAGGTCCAGTGAGCTGACCGGTGCAGGTGAGCCAGCCCAAGTGAGTCAGTGCAGCCGGGCTGGGAGGTCCAGTGAGCTGACCGGTGCAGGTAAGCCAGCCCAGGTGAGTCAGTGCAGCCGGGCTGGGAGGTCCAGTGAGCTGACCGGTGCAGGTGAGCCAGCCCAGGTGAGTCAGTGCAGCCTGGCTGGGAGGTCCAGTGAGCTGACCGGTGCAGGTGAGCCAGCCCAGGTGAGTGGCTGCTGCTCGTGCTGGAGTGTGCGCTGGGGCTGTGGGGGGCCATGGCCCTCACCCCGACGGCAGCCAGATGGTGGCGCTGTTGGCCGAGAGGCGCAGTGGCCAGGCTGCGGACCCTCACGGCCACATATCTGCTTCCCACTTGCAGCAGCAAGAAGGCCGGGGCCACCGCCAAGGGCAAAGTCGGCGGGCGCTGGAAGTGAGGGCGTCGGAGCAGCCCCCGAGGCAGAGAGCCAGGCCCGTGGCCCACACGGTGACGTCCAGCCCCCAGGCCCGGGGGCCGAGCACGGGCCCCAAGCACCCCACCGTCTCTGTCCTCACTGCCCCCATCCCCTGGGGTCCATGAATAAAGCTGTCAGACCCCCTTCCACCAGGTGTGCGCTAACTCATCTATGGGTGCCGACATCCCCCGAGGAAGGGGTCCGGAGCTCAGAGCGTGGCAGGCCTGAGCCCTGGGGGCCGCGCGGGTGCCTCCGGGCCGGGGGCAGCTGTCCCATCTCTCTGAGAACCAGGGACCGGCCATCCTGAGCGCCCAGTACCTGGCTGTGTTCCTGGGGTGGCCCCGGGGGGGCTTTGCAAACACCCCCAGGAATCTTGTGGGCCCCCGGACCCCTGCCGCACGGAATCTGAGCAGGAGCCAGGCTGTGCATCTGCAGACCCCGGGGGCACCCCCTCATCACGGTTCCCACAGATTGGGGCAGAGCCCGAGCCTCTGGCGGGCAGTCAGGGGTGAGCCCCAGGACGCCGGGCGAGGGCCCGCACCGCCTTCGCTGTGAGGGGGTCTCTCCAGCCCACCCACGGTTGGGAGGGCACAGTGACGAGCTTCGGAGCAAGTCCGGGGCCACAGGGGACATGGGATGGGGGTGCTGTCGGAAAAGCAGGGGACGCAGAGGCTCTTGCTGGGGAAAGAGGCCCCGGGTTTCCTCAGAAGGGGCGGCCCTGGGCTGAGTCCGTTCCACATCCAATTCCAGAGATTAGGAAAGGAACAAAAACTAACCCCAAGAAAAGGAGAAGCATGGAAATAATAAGGGGAAGAAAAGAAGATAATAACACTCCAAACACAGACTTAATGGAGAACAGCCACCAAGGCATAAACTCGTTCAGCAAAGGATAATAAAATAATCCAGCATCTGGCGTGCGTCAGGAGGGGGTGCTCGTACATCAGGCAGGCAGGGATGAAGGGGGGCGAGTGACAGACGCCGCAGATGGGCCGGAGGAGAGGCCCTGGAGCCGGGCTCCCCCTCTGCTGGGAAACGCCGTGCAAGGGCCGTGCGGGCAGCCCTGTGCCTCACACCTGCGGGACCTGGCGGGGGGCAGCACCCAGTCCCCCAGGCCCCGCTCATCCCAGCTGCGACTCCCTCCAGAAACCCAAGAAGGCCTGCGTGTCCACGGGCTCTGAGCACATGTGCGGGCACACAGGAGTGCGTGTGTGCATGCATGTGTGTACCATGTGTATGCCTGTGTGTGCGCATGTGTGTCTGTGCTGTGCTTATACTGTGCGTGTGTGTCTGCTGTGTGTATGCCTGTGCTGTGCATGTGTGTGTGCTTGTGTGTGTGCCCATGCTGTGTGTGTGCATGTGTGCTTGTGTGTGTGCCTGTGCCTATGTGTGCTGTGTGTGCCTATGTGTGCCTGTGTTGTGCATGTCTGTATGTCTGTGTGTGCCTGTGCTGTGTGTGCTTGTGTATGCCTGTGTATGCCTGTGTGTGTCTGTGTATGCCTGTGTGTGCTGTATGTGCTTGTGTGTGTGCTGTGTGTGCCTGTGTGTGCATGTGCATGTCTGTGCTGTGCTGTGCCTGTGTGTGCGCCTGTGCTTGTGTGTGCGTGTGTGTGCCTGTGCTGTGTGTGCATGTGTGTGCCTGTGCTGTGTGTGAGTGTGTGTGCGCCTGTGCTGTGCCTGTGTGTTGTGTCTGTGCTGTGCCTGTGTGTGCCTGTGCTGTGTGTGCATGTGTGTGCCTGTGCTGTGCGTATATATGTGTGCATGTGTGTGCGTGTGTGTGCCTGTGCTGTGTGTGCTGTGTGTGCTATATGTGCTTATGTGTGTGCTATATGTGCTTATGTGTGTGCGTGTGTGTACCTGTGCTGTACGTGTGTGTGTGCCTGTGCTGTGCGTGTGTATGTGTGCATGTGTGCGTGTGTGTGCGCCTGTGCTATGTGTGCTGTGTGTGCTATATGTGCTTATGTGTGTGCATGTGTGTACTGTGTGTGTGTGCCTGTGCTGTGCATGTGTGTGCCTGTGCTGTGCGTGTGTGTGTGTGCTGTGCAAGCCTGTGCTGTGTGCGTGCTTCTGTGTGTCTGCGTGTGCCCGTGAGAGCATGCTCACGTACACGCTGACCGCAAGAGCAGGGCTAGTGCAGCTGAGCACCGTGGCCGGGGGCAGTGTGTGGGGATGCGTCTGAGGCCCACACGCAGAAGGCCTAAGATGGGGAGCAGACAAGAGCTGAGGAAGCGGGTCCTGGGTCCTGGGGCACACGAGGGCCCCCCGCAGAGCTGCTGAAAGCACAGCTGCCCCGGGGAGGACCGCCCAGGGCGCGGGTGGTGGGGGGCCCGGGCGCCCCGGGGGCTCCCAGACGGGCGTGGAGCAGGGGGCCAGGCTGGCGCGGAGGGGAGCTGCTGGTGGGTGGCTTCGGAGGGCGCAGACCGGGTGGGAACGCCCCAGCCCCCTGCCCAGAGGGCCGGCTAGCCAGGAGGGGGCTCACGGCACGCCCTCCCGCCCTAGGTCGGAACCAGGCCCTGTCGGGGTGGGCGACAGAGGGACGCTGGCCCATCTGTCCAGGCGGGCAGATGACCTCAGCACCCCCACCCCCAGAGGAAGGAAAAGCTGGGGGAGCAGAGAAGCCGGAGGAGATGGCAGACGAGGACAGGTCAGCCGACCCCCACCCCACCCCCCGCACGCTGATGCGCCCTGCGGGTGGGGCAGGAAAGAGGGTCGGGGGCGCCAGGAAACTCGGCTGGGAACGGCACCTGGAGGGGCCATCGGGGCCGCCGGCAGGCCCCACGGCGGCCTCGGCCCCCCGACAGGAAGTGGGGGGGAGTCTGAATGTGCGCAAACAGCCGGGCCAAGGCCCCAGCAGGCCCCGCACCGGGGGCGGCGCCCTTCCCACTTTTCCTGCCTTCTGGGGTGTGTTGGCGAGTTCATGACGCGGGCCTGAAGTGGGTGTCAGAGGTCAGGGGTCCGTCCTTTCTGGAACAGATGGGGGCTGCGGAAAGGCTGCACGCTGTAAACGCGCTCTTCCGCTCCCGTCCCGTGCCCTCTCCAGGATGCCTGGTTTTCCCATCGCCCCTCTGGAAGCCGAGGACAAAGCCAGGGGACGCGTCGGAAATGACAGGGAGAAGTTCTGGAAAGCGGGAGCGGGGCTGTGCATTCCTGCGGGCCCCTGGGAACCCGCCGGAGCGCGGGCTCAGGAAGGCAGCCAGATGCAAAGACGTATTTCACATCAATATTTGGGCTTATTTTCTAGCAACTAGCAGGGAGAAGATAAAGTAGGATTTGAAAAAAAACAAAAAGAACACGACTCCAGCTCGAACAAAGGGAAAGGCAGCTCGGCCGGCACGCAGAGCCGCGGGGCCTGCGGGGAGAGGGGAGCAAAGTGCCCCCCAGAGGCCCGGGAAAGCTGAAAAACACGCAGCCTGTCCTGGGCCGGAAGGCTGGCAGGCACGAGCTCCCCCAGACTCATGTATAGCTTGGCCCAGGTTTCAACCCACATTCGGATAGGATTTATTTGCGGGGGCGGGGGGGTCCCGAGTGGGGAGGCGTCGGCAAGATGAATCCACAATTCACGGAGGCTGAAAAACAGCAGGGCGGCGGGGGAGGCTGAAATGGAGAGCAGATTTCAGGGATGGCGCCATCCGCGCTGAGCCGTCCCGGGAGGCCGCCATCCAGCCGGCCCCGGGCCAGGGTCCCGCGCAGGGCACGGGGAGGCCAGGGCTCGGGCCCACTCTGGCCTCTCCGGCTTCTCCCCTCCGGCCAGGGAGGACGGGGGTCCCCCCGAGGCCGCAAGGCATCTGTCCCAACACCAGACTGCACATTCGGGGCGCAGAGTGCTCGGGGCAGGAGGGGACTGGATCAGGAGCGGCCTGTGTGCTCCAGGTGTGGGCACTGAGTTAAGAGAAACTCAGAGGGTCCCGGCCCCCGCATGGAGGGTTAGTGTGTAGGTGTGTGTGCTGGTCTCTGTGTGTGTGTGAGCGTGTGCATGTGTGGGTATGTGTGTGATGGTCTGTGTGCATGTGTGCTGGTGTGCATGTGTACTGTTGTGTGTGATGGTGTGCCTGTGTACTGTTGTGTGTGATGGTGTGCCTGTGTGCTGGTGTGTGTGCTGGTGTGTGTTCTGGTGTGTGTGTGCTGGCCTGCATGTGTGCTGGTGTGTGCGTGTGCTGGTGTGTGTGTGATGGTGTGCCTGTGTGCTGGTGTGTGTGTGCTGGTGTGCCTGTGTGCTGGTGTGTGTGCTGGTGTGCGTGTGTGCTGGTGTGCATGCTGGTGTGCGTGTGCTGGTGTGTGTGCTGGTATGTGTGCTGGTGTGTGTGTTCTGGTGTGTGTGTTCTGGTGTGTGTGTTCTGGTGTGTGTGTTCTGGTGTGTGTGTGCTGGCCTGCATGTGTGCTGGTGTGTGCGTGTGCTGGTGTGTGTGTGCTGGTGTGCCTGTGTGCTGGTGCATGTGCTGTGTGTGTGCTGGTGTGTGTGTGCTGGTGTGTGTACTGGTGTGTGTGTGTGCTGGTGTGCATGTGCTGTTGTGCATGCTGGTGTGTGTGTGCTGGTGTGTGTGCTGGTATGTGTGCTGGTGTGTGTGTGTGCTGATGTGCATGTGTGCTGGTGTGTGTGTGCTGGTGTGTGTGCTGGTGTTCGTGTGTGCTGGTGTGTGTACTGGTGTGTGTGCTGGTGTGCGTGTGTGCTGGTGTGTGTACTGGTGTGTGTGCTGGTGTGCGTGTGTGCTGGTGTGCGTGTGCTGGTGTGTGTGTTGGTGTGGATGTGCTGGTGTGTGTGCTGGTATGTGTGCTGGTCTGTGTGTGCTGGTGTGTGTGCTGGTATACGTGTGTGCTGGTGTGTGTGCTGGTGTGTGTGCTGGTGTGGGGGCCTGGAGCCGCCCCACCCAGAGTGCTGAGGGTCTGGAAGTCCCTGGGCCACCGGGAGCAGGTCCAGGGGTGCCCCGACACCAGCCTCACGAGGAGTCGGTGCTGCCAGTGCTCGGGGACTGAGCAGGGAAACCGGGCCCGGAGGAGAAAAGCCAGCGGCGACCTGGGCGAGCTGGTCTGTGGGCAGGGCCCGGAGGGAACGCGCCAGCAGCAAGCACAAAGGCCCGGGCAAGTCGCTTCCCCAGGGGCTGACCCGCAGGGCGCAGAGAGGCAGAGGGCCAGCGGGGGCCACGCACGAGGACCCGGCCCACGGCAGAGCAGCCTGCACCACGGCACACGAGCACACCCGGCACAGCACGGGGGTCTCAGGCCACAGCACGGGGGTCTCAGGCCACAGCACGGGGGTCTACACCCACCGCACGGGGGCACCTGACAGCTGGGGGTTATCTGAACCCCGGGCGGCCCGCGGGTGCTGGCGGTCAGTGCAGCTAGCTGGGCAGCTGTGGCGCCATGGCGGGAGCACCGTGGGGAGGTGGTCCTGAGCCAGTGGGGCGCGCAGACCCCTGTGGCTCTCAGGGCACCTCCCTGAGTGTGCTGGGGACAGACCCCTGGGGCTCTGACATCAGCTCGGGCTCTGCCCGGCCTGGAGGTGGAAATGGCATCCCGAAAAGGTCCGGCTCAGGGGCTGAGGGGCGGACTGGGAGGCCTGCGGTGTTCACAGGGGCCCAAGGGGGCCTCTGGGGAGCTCTGTTCTGGCTTCGTGGGGAAGCCAATGGGACTGACTCGGGAGGTGCTCATATTGGGGAGGTCAGGCCTCCGGTCAGGCTGAGCGGACATGTTTGTGAGGTCTGGCCCGTGTCCACCGGGAGGCTGGGTGGACAGACTGGGGAGACCGGGCCCTACCCATGGGGTCCTCAGTGGACTCCCGGGAAGGTCTGACCCGGCTTGGTGGGGGTCTGGCCTGCGTGACGGGGAAACCAAACGGACGTATCGGGAGGGTCTGGCTCGTCCTGGTGGAGAGGCTGAGTGGACGTGCTGGGAGCCTGGCCAGCTCACGGTGTCTGTGTGTCCACCCTCCCAGGACGCCGGGCAGGCCCAGTGGGCCGAGAGGGAGGCCCCTGAGCACTCAGGAGCCTGAGCAGCGGGAGCTCCGAGACCCTTTCCTGTGCTCTCTGCGGGGCTGACCTCCGGGGGCTGGACCGGGCACTCTGGAGGCCAGCACGGGGGCCTGGGACACCGTGTGCCCCCCATGCCCTGCGCCTGCTCCTGACGGTGGCTCTGCCTCGGAAGGGCCTCTCCAGGCGCCGGGAAGGGCCGTCTCCCGGTGTGGAGGCGTGTGTGGGCAGCAGGCGGGCGGCGGGCGGGCGGCGGGCAGGCAGCGGGCGGGTGGGCGGCGGGCGGGCGGCGGGCGGGCAGCGGGCGGGCGGTGCCTCCGCGGGCTCCATGCGCATCTAGGGTCTGTCCGGAGCCCCCCGGGAGAGACCCCGGCCCCCTGGGGCCAGTGCTGGGCAGGAGAGCCGTGCTCAGGGCTGCCAGGGAGAGGGTGCGCGTCCCCGACACAGGCCCGTGGGCAGCGTCACAGGGGCCTCGTGTGCAGATCCGGGGACCGCGGGGGTCATCAGAGGGGCTTCGTGGGCTGAGTGCTGCCCAGGCCGTGGGCATCTCGGGGACACATGGGGGATGCCCGGGGGTCTGTTTGCTGCTGCTGCTGCTGCTGGGGACGTTTCTGAGGGGGAGCCCCTGGGTGGGCCTGTCAGGAACATTGGGAACGGAAGGGACGTGCTGCAGAGTGAGGGGACTCGCACCCTAACCCCTCGTCCCACGGGGACCTGGGCTGCTCCTGGCCCCACCTCTGGCCCGGGTCTGGGCATGAACTCAGAGTCCAACCCACCCACACCCTCCTGGGAGAAAAGCGGGGAAAGACACGGACAGGACAGACGGGACTGGGGCCCAGGAGAGGTGACGGGGGCCCAGGAGGGTGACAGGGCCCAGGAGGGGGTGACAGGGCCCAGGAGGGGTGACAGGGCCCAGGAGGAGTGACGAGGCCAGGAGGAGTGACAGGGCCAGGAGGGGGTGACAGGGCCCAGGAGGGGTGACAGGGCCCAGGAGAGGTGACAGGACCGGGGGGGTGATGGGGCCCAGGAAGGGTGACGGGGCCCGGGAGGGGGTGACTGGACCAGGAGGGGGTGACAGGGCCCAGGAGGGGGTGACAGGACGGGGGGGTGACGGGGCCCAGGAGGGGTGACAGAGTCCAGGAGAGGTGACAGGACCAGGGGGGGTGACGGGGCCCAGGAGAGGTGACAGGACCGGGGGGGTGACGGGGCCCAGGAGGGGTGACAGAGCCCAGGAGAGGTGACAGGACCGGGAGGGGGGTGATGGGGCCCAGGAGAGGTGACAGGACCGGGGGGGTGACGGGGCCCAGGAGGGGTGACAGGACCGGGGGGGGTGACGGGGCCCAGGAGAGGTGACAGGACCGGTAGGGGGGTGACGGGGCCCAGGAGAGGTGACAGGACCGGGGGGGTGACGGGGCCCAGGAGGGGTGACAGAGCCCAGGAGAGGTGACAGGACCGGGAGGGGGGTGACGGGGCCCAGGAGAGGTGACAGGACCGGGGGGGTGACGGGGCCCAGGAGGGGTGACAGAGCCCAGGAGAGGTGACAGGACCGGGGGGAGGTGACGGGGCCCAGGATAGGTGACAGGACCTGGGGGGTGACGGGGCCCAGGAGGGGTGACGGGGCCCAGGAGAGGTGACAGGACCGGGGGGGTGATGGGGCCCAGGAGGGGTGACGGGGCTCAGGAGAGGTGACAGGACCAGGGGGGTGACGGGGCCCAGGAGAGGTGACAGGACCGGGCGGGTGACGGGGCCCAGGAGGGGTGTGACAGGAGCCCAGGAAGGGGGGTGGGAGGCCTAGGGGCCAAGGGGGGGTGATGGGTTCAGAACAGAGCATGTGTCTGGGGCCACCCCTGAGAGGGCCCGAGGCCCCTTGGCTGGGCAAACGGGCACCTTGTGATAAGCAGAAGGCCCCTCCCCGTAAAGGGGGCTCCCAGCCACCTCCCCTCCGGGAAGAAGGGCCGTGAGGGATTGGGGTACAGAGGGACCCAGAGATTTCTAGGGCGGTGAGTGTGTGGGTGACCAAGCTCCTGGGGTCTGGAGGTGCCTGAAGGGGGACCCAGGTCCGGGCCCAGGGCAGCTTCTGGAGGAGACGGGTCTGGTGCGTGCGGGACGGGGGAGGACTCAGCCCGTCACTGAGTTTCCCAGAAGCTTGGGTTGACCTGGGGGGGAGGCCACAGTGGGTGGTGTCGGAGGAACCTTCCTTGGACAGGCTTGATGGCACTGCAGGCGGGAAGGGGCAGAGCGTGCGTGTGTGTGTGTGTATGTGTGTGCCCTGGGCCCAGGGTGTGTGTGTGTGTGTGTGTGTGTGTATGTACCCTGGGCCCGGGGTGTGTGTGTGTGTGTGTGTGTGTGTGTGTGTACCCCGGCCTGGGATGTGTATGTGTGTATACCCCGACCCAGTGTGTGTGTGTGTGTGTGTGTGTGTGTATGTACCCTGGGCCCAGTGTGTGTGTGTGTACCCTGGGCTCGGTGTGTGTGTGTGTGTGTGTGTGTGTGTACCCTGGGCTCTGGGTGTGTGTGTGTGTGTGTACCCTGGGCTCTGGGTGTGTGTGTGTGTGTGTGTGTGTGTGTGTGTGTGTGCATGCGTGCCCCGGCCCGGTGTGCGTCTGTGTCTGTGTGTGGGCACCCCGCCCTGTGTGCGGCTCAGTCTGGGGGCTGGGGGCCATGGCGTGTTTCAGCGCCTCAGGGGCTCTGGAGAGGGCGGTGCAGACGGCCCCCCGCTGCGGGGTCACTCCGGGGGGCCACCTTCTCCCACAGGCTCTCCGCACGCGGCCCAGCGGGAGCCCCGGGCGAGGGGGAGTGAGCGGACGGGGGGCTCGGGCGGGGCGGGGGTCGGCGGCGTCGGGGCGCCGGGCCGGGCGGGGCGCGGCGCGGCCTCCGGGCGGCAGGGGGCGCTGCCCGGGAGCCGCCCGACCGGATGTGACGTGGCCCCGCCCGCGGCCCCGGAAGCGGCGATGGCGCGGAACGTGCTGTGAGTGGGGGCGGGGCGGGGCGGGTGACCCCGGGGGCGCGGGCGGGGGGCGGGGGGCGCGGGGAGCCGCTGACGCGCCCCTCCCGCAGGTACCCCCTGTACCAGCTGGGCGGCCCCCAGCTGCGCGTGTTCCGCACCAACTTCTTCGTCCGGCTGGTCCGGCCCGGCCAGGCCCAGCCCGAGGACACCGTGCAGTTCCGGATCCCCCTGGAGTAAGGCGGGGCGCGCCCCCCACCCCCGCCCCGGCCCCGGGCCCGGGCCGCCCCCCACCCGCCCCCCTGCAGGGCTGCCTCCTGCTGCCCCCCAGGCTACCCTGCAGGGCTGTCTCCCGCCCGCAGGGATGCCCCCGCCCCACAGCCCACCCTGCAGGGCTGTCCACCTCCCAGGCCTCCCTGCAGGGCTGTCCCCCGCCCCCCCCCCTCCGCCACCCTGCAGGGCTGTCCCCCACCGCAGGGCTCTCCCTCGCCCCCCCCAGGCCACCCTGCAGGGCTGCCTCCTGCCCCCCCAGGCCACCCTGCAGGGGTGTCCCCCACCCGCAGGGATGCCCCCACCCCACAGCCCACCCTGCAGGGCTGTCCACCTCCCAGGCCACCCTGCAGGGCTGTCCCCCACCGCCAGGCCCCCGCAGACATCCCCGGGCTGCCCTAGACTCGGGCTGGACCCCCTGTGGGACTCCAAGACTTGACCGGGGGTCAGCCACAGGCCAAGCGGGGCACACCCTGGGCCCAGGCTTCTCCGCACGTGGGCAGGAAGGACGCAGGCCCCACTGTCCTTCCCCCGGACACTCGGCGCCAGCTGGCGCTGCCCATCCGGGATGCAGGTCGCCCCCCGGGACCCGCTGAGGCCCGCTCACCCCCCACAGGATGACGCGCGTGGACCTCCGGAACTATCTGGAGCGGATCTACAACGTGCCGGTGGCTGCCGTGCGGACCAGGGTGCAGCACGGTGCGTGCGAGTGCTGGCCCTGAGTGCTCCCCCCACAGTGCTCCTGCCTCCAGCCTGAACGAGAAGGCCAGCACACGCCAAGGGGGACATGCAGTGCACGGGCACACGGGGGACACACACACACACACACACACACAGAGGGGCCATGTGGGACCATACAGGGCGGGTGGGTCCCATGGGTGCGACTTGGGGCTGGGGATCAGGCCTGTCCCCTCCCGCAGGCTCGGGCCGGAAGCGGGACCATAGGAACGTCCGGGTGAAGAAGCCCGACTATAAGGTGGCTTATGTGCAGCTGGTGAGTGCGTGGGGACCCCCGACACTGGCCCCGCAGCCCCACGCTGGCCCCTCGGCCGGCCCTGGGGTCCTCCCGGCGAACACCCCGCCCGGCACCTTGGGCCTCCGATGCCGGCTGCCAGCGTCCTCTCCGGCTCAGCCACGAGGGCACCCCAGACAAAGGTGTCCTCTGCCCTACGGGGCCAGCGGTCCCTGGGGCCCGCTAGGTGGCAGTAGCGCTATGGGGACTGCGGCTCCGGCCACCCGCGCGGCCACGCTGGCCGTTTCTGCGGGGGTCAGTGTGCTTCATGGCGGCTGTGTGTGAAATCGGCCGGGCTGGTGGAGCGGGCCCCGTGCGAGGTGGCCATCCGTTTTTGTCACGGCAGCGGGGCCCGGGGCTGCCCCTGAAGGCCAGTGGCCAGCGCCCACCCCCAGCTCCCACCCGGCTCTCCATCCGGCCCCGAGCACGGCCTGGCCCATCCACGCTGCCATGAGCCCCGTTCTTGCCCGGCCCCCCTGGCCTCCCCGGGCTCCCGCTCTGGGCTGGGGAAGGCTGCGGGGGTCTCGGCAGACCCCAGCCCGGCTCCCCTGCGCCCCCGTGGAAGCTGCAGGCGCCCCCCACTCCCGGCCCCCCGCCCCACAGGCCCGCCTGGCCCGGCTCCGGGCTACGTGCAGGGCGTGCAGGGCCCGGGGCGCTCCTCCCGGCCGCACCACGCCCGCATTCCCGGCCTTCCCGCCGGGCACTTGGCCGCGCTCCACGGCCAGACTCCCCCACGGGCCCCCTCCTCCCGCCCAGACCCCAGCCCGCCTGCTCAGGGGTCTGAGGGCGGACTTGGCCGGCACCCACATTCTGAACTTTCAGCGGGAGACCTGAAAGCGTTTGGTGTGCAGAGCCGGCCTTGATTTATGGGGTGCCGCGTCTGCGCACGCCTTCCTGCCGGCCGCCTGTGCGCGCCGCTTGCCAGCGCGGGCGGCTTTCATGTGGGCTGGGCCGGGAGGTGTTGGGGATGGGGGCCCCGGCGGGCGCCGCTGCGCGAGGGGTGCCTGGCTGGCCCGGCCCGCGCCCACGCACCCCTGTGTCTGCAGGCCCACGGGCAGACCTTCTCCTTCCCCGACCTGTTCCCCGAGAAGGCGCCCGGCGCCCCCGCGGACGACCCCCAGGACCAGCTCCTGCAGGAGCAGAAGCAGAAGCTGCAGCGAGACCCCCGGCGGGGCGGGGTGCCCCCGTGGTTCGGCCTGTGACTCGGCGGCGCCCCGCGGACCCCCAGTGCAATAAAGGATCTGGTGCACGGTGCCCCGCGTCCTCTCTCTGCCGCCTCTGCGCCCGGGGAAGCTGCCCCCTGCCCCGCCAGCCTCAGGACAGCACGTGGGGAGGCCGCTGGCCTTGCACACACCCGACCCCGGGCCCATCCGGCACCTCCCAAACACACCGGAAGTGACTCCTGAGCACAGAGCCCGGAGTCAGCCCCGATCACTTGTGGGCTGTGACCTCTGACCTGAAGAACAAAGCACAAGACTCCTGCCCCAAGCGAGTCTGCCCAGGGGGGAGGGAGCTGGGTCTGATGGGGGTCCTGAGCGGGCTGGGGGACGGGGAAGCAAGCGGTGTTTGGGGGGGCACTTAGAGCAGAGGCGGGGGGGGGGGGGAACGGGCCACTCAGACCCACGGGGCTCGCGGCCTCTCCGGGGGCTGCCCCCGACTGGGGGTGTCGGTGCCATTGGGCTCACCCCGCTCCCCACACCCCCTCCTCTCCCCCCTGCCCCCAGGGGTCCCCGCCTGAGGGGAGAGGGCCGCCTCGGGATGGCGCGGCCCGGCGCCGAGAGGGGCCCCTGCATTCCAGGGCCGGCTCTCCCCCGACGGCCTCCCGCCCAGGGCCGGCCCCGAGGGCTCTGCTGACTCCACAGCTCCGCGAGCTGCCACGTTGCAGGGCGGGAGGGAGGGGGCGGCCCGCGGGACACAGCCCAGACCCCGCAGCTGCAGGTGAGGCGGCCGGGCCGCGGGCCAGAGCGGAAACCCATCTGGCATCTGCTTTTCCTCTGCGGGGCCCGCGCTCCCCGGGGCGCCGAGCGGGGGAGGGGAGGCCCCCCACAGCCGTCAGCACAAAGGAAACCAGGGGCTCTGCTGCAGCCCCCTGCCCCAGCCCCGCTCCATGAATCAAATGGGGGGAGTGAGCCCGCGAGGGTGACAGGCTGTGTGAGGCTCTGAGTGTGTGTGAGAGATTTAGGGTGTGTGAGAGGCCGAGTGGAGTGTGTGTGAGAGACTAAGTGTGGCTGAGAGACAGTGTGAGAGATTTAGTGTGTGAGAGACTGAGAGAGATTTAGTGTGTGAGATTGTGAGAGACTGTGAGGGATTGTATGTGAGAGACTGAGATTTAGTATGTGAGATTGAGAGACTGAGTGTGTGAGACTGAGAGACTGAGTATGTGTGAGACTGAGAGACTGTGAGAGACTGAGAGATTTATTTTGAGACAGAGATTTAGTGTGAGATTGAGAGACTGAGAGAGACTGAGAGACTGAGTATGTGTGAGACAGACTGTGTGAGACTGAGTGTGTGTGAGATTGAGAGACTGAATGTGAGAGACTGAGAGATTTAGTGTGAGATTGAGAGACTGTGAGAGAGACTGAGAGACTGAGTATGTGTGAGACTGAGACTGAGACTGAGTGTGTGTGAGATTGAGAGACTGAGTGTGAGAGACAGAGATTTAGTGTGAGATTGAGAGACTGAGAGAGACTGTGAGACTGAGAGACTGAGAGACTTATTTGAGACAGATTTAGTGTGAGATTGAGAGACTGTGTGAGAGAGACTGAGAGACTGAGTATGTGTGAGACTGAGAGACTGTGTGAGACTGTGTGTGAGATTGAGAGACTGTGAGAGACAGAGATTTAGTGTGAGATTGAGAGATGGTATGTGTGAGACTGAGTGTGTGTGAGATTGAGAGACTGTAAGACTGAGACTGTGAGAGACTGAGAGATTAAGTGTGTGTGAGACTGAGAGACTGTGTGAGACTGTGTGTGAGATTGAGAGGCTGAGTGTGAGAGACAGATTTAGTGTGAGATTGAGAGACGGTATGTGTGAGACTGTGTGTGAGAGACTGAGAGATTTAGTGTGTGTGAGACTGAGAGACTTGAGTGTGTGAGTAACAGTGCGCGTGTGAGGGTGTGTGACTGGAGTGTGTGTGGGCCTGCGTGAGACTGACGTGTGTGTGTGTGTGTGTGTGTGTGTGTGACCGGGTGTGGGCGGGTGCGGGTGAGCACTGGGGCCGGGGTCCCTCCTCCAGCTTGCCGCCGACAGCCCCTCACCCGGGCGAGCGGGGGAGCTGGGGGCGCTGTCGCCCCACAGCCTTGCTGAGATGAGGCCCCCGCGGCCCCACACGGGAAGGGCAGGGTCCCGTCCGGGGGCGTCTGCTGTGGTGTCCCCCTTCCCACGGGCCCTCCGCGGTGGCCTGTGTGGAGGAGGGGGGCTCCCGCCTCGGGCCGAGGTCGGCCCACCCAGCGCCCTGGGAACCCCGCAGGCGCCAGCCGCCCTCCCAGCCTTTCCCAATCAGGCCACATGGCCCCTGGGCCCCGGGAGAGCAGCGGGGCCGCGGGAGAAGCACATGAGAGGAGGCCGGGATTAAGCGGGGCCGGAAAAGGGTTGGGAAACGCGGCAGGCGCCCGGGACGCACGCAGGACCCGAGGATTTGCTGTCCCTGCAAAGTCCTTGTGACGGGGGTTGCAGCCCATGTGACCGCCCCCCCCGCCGCTGGGAGCCT
Source organism: Sorex araneus (assembly GCF_027595985.1). NCBI lineage: Eukaryota > Metazoa > Chordata > Mammalia > Eulipotyphla > Soricidae > Sorex > Sorex araneus. The sequence goes on along the minus strand of NC_073307.1, from coordinate 167,680,336 downwards.
GGCCCCCCGGGCCGCCCGGAGCCGCTGGGGGGGGCCTGCCCTCCGCCCTGCCCCCTCCCCAGCGCTGCGGCCGGCCGGCTGCCTGGACCTTGATCCCCTGAGATTCTCCAGGCCTGGGCCCCCCGGGACGGGGCCTTTCTAGGAATCTCGCAGGGCCCTGCCCGCCCCTCCCCCGCCCGCGGGGTCAGAGGCCAGGCCGCTGGTGTTGGGGCTGGGTGGGCCCCGCCCGCGCGAGCGAGCAGGCCGGGACCTGGCTAACATCTGCGTCTGCTCCTGGCGGGGCCCATCCACCGCCAATCCCCCCAAATCACTTCATTATTTCTTTGTAAATAGGGCTTTTCCTAGTCAAAATAATCAGCATTTTTTTGGTCGCTCCCACATCTGGCTTTGATTGGCCCCAGCCCCCTCCCGCTCGCTCCCACCCCATGCTGGAGGCCCCAGCCCCAGGCCCTGCGGGGCGGGAGGGGGCCCTGCGGCTCTCGGGCTGCCCCCCCCTTCCCAGAGGGGCACGGGGCCGCCCACGCGGAGGCCTCGGCCCTTCTCCCTCCGGCCTGCCCCTGCGTCTGCAGCGGGGGGTGCCGGCCTGGGGGGCTCTGCTGGGTTTGGGGGTGACCGGCCCAGGGCCGCACACGGGTGCTGGGGTCACAGCCTGGGGAGGGGCCTCCCACCCCCCACTCCCCACAGGGCAGGGCGCTGCCCGCGGCCCGAGTGTTTGGAATTCCAGGGCCCAAACAGCTGGGCGACCCTCGCCGCCGGCACCGAGAATCCCCATAAAACCCGTGTCAGCCTCCGACGGTGCCGGCTCTGCTTGGTGGCCCAATAAACCCGGGGCTGTGGCGAGTGCATGCGTGCGGGCAGCTCCAGGGCCTGGCCGGGCCCACGGCCGCAGGCTCCCGCCGCCCAGGGAGAGTGGGGGTGTCTGTCCCCGAGTGCAAGGGCCGGGGGTGTCCGGCCACCGTCTCCAGCCCTGCTGGGCGCCCCGTGGCCCCGCCCCCTCCCCAGCACCGGTCAGCAAGGACAAAGGTGCTGGGGTGGCCGTGAGGGGGCCCACAGGGGCCCAGAGGGCTCGTCCAGCGGGGGGAGCAGGCATGGAAGCCCCAGGGTCCCGGGGGGCGCCGGGCAGAGCCGCGTGGGCAGAGGCCCGGGCGCCTCTTGCTCCCTCTGCGTCCCCGCCCGCGGCCACGGTGTGGCAGGCTGTGTCCAGGAGTCGGCGGGCAGAGCTGCAGGCAGCGCCACGTGGCGCGGCCACGGACGGGGTCGGCCCGCAAGAAACCCCTGCAGGGCCCCTCCCTCGGTGTGGGCCCGGCCAGGGGGCTCTTGGCGACCCTTGGCCTCGCAGGCTTCGGCTGGATTGAGCGCCCCCCCCGCGGCCCCCGGGTGGCCCCCAGCACCCCGGGGACCCCTGGCCAAAAGGCACTGGGGGTGGGGCTCCGCCCTGTCCCCAGGCACTCCTGCTCCCCCACACTGTGGTCTCAGGGTCCCCCAGGCCCCCCACATGAGGCGGCCGAGCAGGCCCAAGCTCTTTCCCTGCATGCGGGAAACTGCCCCCGGCTTCCTGAGACTCAGCTCCCCCAGACTCGGGCCGAGGGGTCCCCCCGCCAGGGCCCCCGAGCAAAGGAGCTGGGGGTCCCTATGCCCCCCTGGCCTGGGAGCCCGGGAAGGAACCCCCCCCTTCTGGAAGGGTCTCCTAAAAATAAAACTGCCCGGCCCCGCAGGGGATCAGAGCAGCTGTCCCCTCGTCCCCGCGCGGCCCCTCTCCCGGGCTGGCCGGCTAAATCCGGGGACTGTGTGTTCCAGCCCCTGGGGGCGCAGGGGGCCGGGGGGCGACAGCTGCCTGGGCGGTGGTGAGGGGCACAGGAATGCCCTTTATCTGAGAACATCGCCGCGCCCGGCCTCTGAGACGCTCCAGCCCAAATAGTTTCGGGGGGTGGGACGCAGCTGCCCTCATCCGTCAGCTCACCCTGCCACGGGCGTCTCCACCGGCCCCCCGCGCCCCCCGGGAGAGGGTCGGGAGGCCCAGGCCCCCTCAGCCCCTCCCGCCGTGGGGGCGCGGGGCCCTGCTCCCAAGGGGGGGGGGACGCCAATGCGGGACCCTGGGGTGTGGGGAGCGGGAGCGGGGGCCCCGGGGGCTGGGGCTGAGGTGGGCCGGCAGGGCTGGCTGCGGGCCGGCCTGTCTCCAGGCAGCGCGGGGAGGGGCCGCAAACAGCCCACAACAGTGGCGGGAGGCCCCCCCATCCCGGGGCTCTGTGGAGAGGCCCTGGTCGGGCTCTGGGGTCTCGGGCCCGCGGGAGAAGCAGCCCCCCGACCCTCGGTGTGGGGAACGGGGTCTGCTGCTCCGCAGCCGCGCCAAGAAAGTTTGGGTCCAACTGGGGGGGTCCCCGCCTCGGGCGCCCTCCCCTCTGGAGAGCCGGGGAGCCGCATGCAGGCCCCGGCAGGGCCCGCGGGCGCCTGAGGGGGGCAGTGCTGGGCCGTGCAGGTGGCCGGCCGGGCTCCGGGCTCCGGGGGGGGCAGGGAGGGAGGGAGGGGGCGCAGGAGCTGTGGGGGCAGGGGGCTGGGGGCTGCTGGGGACCCTCGGGGGTCCCCGTGGAAGCTGGGGCTGTGGGGGTCTGGCCAGGCCCACGCCGACTCTTTGGGGTCCTTTGTCTTCAGTGGCCCCAGAGCCCCCGCGCGGCCCCCTTCCCCAGGCCTCCGGAGGGCAGTGTCCAGGGGGAGGCTGGGAGGCTGGGACGTGGCAGCCGCCAGGCCAAAATTAGGGTCTGAGGGAAACCTGAGCCCCCCAGGCACAAATGGGCAGGCCACGGCCCTTCAAGGGTGTACTGGGTGGACGCCCAGCGGGGAGTGGGGGGCCCCCCGCCTCCCGCCCGGCTGCCGCCGCGCCGGCCCCTCCCGGGCAGGCCTTATCTCTGGGAAAGAGATTATGCGGTTTCGGACATTAAATCTTCCTGCGGAACTTTTCAGCGTGAGGGTTGGAAAAGTATTTCTTTCCGAACAACACCTGGAGGGAGGGACGGGAAGGGGTCAGGCCCCGAGCGGGCTTTGAACTTGGGGGCGGGACCACCCGCTCCCCTCCCCCGTCGTGAGTTATTGATTCCGGCCCAGCCCCCGGCCCCCGGCTGGGGCGCCCCTGCCTGCCCGCCCGTCCCCCTCCAGAGCCCTTTGTTTCTGGGCCTCCTCCCCACATCTGCATGGGGCCTCTGGGCCGGGGGCTGCTCGGGCGGGCGGGGCGGGCCCTTTGTGCGCTGGGACCGAGGGGTGCAGCGCGGGGGGTGCGGGGCTGAGGGCTGGGGGCTGGGGTGCCGGGGAGAGAGGTCACCCTGCTGGCCCTACCAGCTCCGCACGTCACCAGCAGACCCTGTCACATCTGATGGGACGCAGAAGGCCCGGCTGGCAGGGGCGGGGGGGCGGGGGGGCGGCCCACCCAGGGCCGGGCCTCGCGTCGGCTGAGCTGAGCCTCGGGCAGCCTCCCTGCTGGCCCCGGGGCCCCACATCATCCATGGGACCCTCAGATCAACCCAGGGACCCCATTATCCTGGGCCCCAAGATATCCCCGGGACCCGCCCTCTCCCAGGGCCCCCCACACCCACTCCCCCTGGTGCGGTGCGTCCAGCACGCGGCCCAGGTCCCCCCAGACTCGTATCTCAGTCCTGACCGGGGGCCCCACCAGCTCCCCGCCTGCTCCAAACGTGGGGCCCCGAGATCGCGCCTCGACTGGTGGGTCCCCAGGATGGGAGGGCAGCCACGCGGGGGGTCTCTGGGCCTGGGGACCCTGAGCAGCCACGCGGTGGGCACCAAGAGACGGGGGTCAGCCTTCCTGAGCCGCAGGTAGCGGGGGAGGGCCGGGGCGCAGCCCGCCTGCCCACAGCCTCTGTGTCCCCCCAGGCAGCGGACAGGCCAGGGCACAGTCCTTGGCCCTGCTCAGGGGCACCAAGGCGAGAGCTGGTGTCCGGCCGAGGACTGTGTTCCTGGGAGCCCTGGACGGCCCAGCTGGCAGTGGGGTCCCTGCTGTCCCCCTGGCTGGCTGGGGCTGGCTGGGGGGTCTCTGCCCCGACCACCCGCTCCCGGCCTCTCCACTGGGTTCTTTGAGGCCCAGGCAGAGCCTCTAGGCTCTCCCGGGAGGTGGAGGCAGCCAAGGAGGCCCGGAGCTCAGGCCCACCCTGGCCCCGCCAGGAAGGTGCCAGAAGCTCCCGAGTGGGGCCTGGGCAGCCGGGTGAGGGGTCTGCAGAGGCCTTGGGGGCCGAGTGGCCTGGCTGGGGGTCCAAGCAGCCGAGGCGGGGGCCAAGCCCCGGTGCAGGAGGCGTTCCCGGCTGCCCCGAAGGCTGTCGGTCTGTCAGAGGGGGACCCCCACGGTGTCCCCCCACCCAGAGATGGACGCAGGCCGCCAGTCTTGGGGGCCTCCCTGCAGTGTGCTCCTGGGGGTCTGCGGCCCCGGGGTCCCCGAGAGGGCCAGGCGGCTGCTCAGGAGGGAGCAGCAGCGAAGCCCCCACCCCAGTCTCTGACCAAGGCATCGGGAAGGGGGGAACCGAGGGAGGGGTGCGGGGCCTGGTGCTCACGTTGGTCTGCGGCAGGGAGACCCCCCCCCCCGCCTGCTCGCACTGGCCACTCTCACCCGCTTCCCCGCAGAGGCCAGAGTGGGGCGCTCCCACTCTCTGCTGCCCAGGGGCTCTGGTGGCCCAGCTGAGGGCCAGCTGCCAGCCCTGCTCTGGGGGACGCACCTTCCCCGCTTTCCCATGACGCCCCTAATCAGGGCTCCCCTCCCTGGCACCCCCGCACCTCGCAGCTGCAGCCCCAGCTGCTGGGCCCGGCCCGCGGAGCTGCTTTCCCATGGTGGGCGGGGGCCGGGGGCCGGGGGCCCAGGAATGCGGGGAGCCGCGGCGGGGGGAGGCCGGGGGGCCCAGAACGGGGCTGCAGCTGCTGTGTCCATCCGCCCGCCCCGTCCCCAGGGGCTCCAGCGAGTCCACGTTGGACCTACGGGCCCCCAGCAAGGGCGGGCGGGCAGTGGGGTGCCCGGGGAGGGGCCAGGGACCCCTGCGTCTCAGGCCTTAGCCCACCCGAGCAGGCCAACAACAGTGTCCCCTGCGGCCCCAGCCTCAGGGACCCTCACCCGGGACCCCCAGCACGACGGGGCTCCGAGGTCCTGCGCCTCAGCCCCCTGCCTGCCCCGCCCAGCCCCGCGCAGAGCCCCAGAAGGAGCCCCCACCCCCTCAGGGCGCCCCGGGCCCCCCGGCACAGTGGGGTGGACCCTCAGGGGCCGGAGTGTGGACAGGCCAGCCCCTGCTGTGCGTGCGTGGAAAGCCCTGGGGGCTCAGCCCCGCCCCCCGGGGGCCCTGGCCTCTCACACTTGATCCCCTCTGGCCTCTGCCGCGGGGCGGGGGTGAGGGGCAGCGGCCGGCAGGGCACCAGGAACACGGGGGCACGGGGTCAGGGGCGCGGGGGCCGGGGCTGCGGTGAGGCAAGATTTGAAAGGGGTTCCGGGCCTGGGTCAGCGGCCAGGGTCAGCGCCCGCTGAGTCCTGCCCTGCAGTGGTCTCCCGAGCGGCGTGGGCCGTGGGTGGGGGTCAGGCCGGGGGCCACGGCCGCGGGGGGTGCAGGTTGTGTCAGGGCTCACGAAGTCCAGCACGGCCCCTGCCCAGTGGGCGAGAGGGCGGCCACCCCAGAGGGCTTCCTGAGGGTGGTGTCCTTGGAGGGGCGGTGGGGCTGGGCGGGCAGGCCGGACGCCGGGCCCCCGAGCGGGGCTGTGCTGGCCTGTGCTGTCCGGGCCTGCTGAGCCTGCCCGGATGGCCCGTCCCCACCCCCACGGGCTGCAGGGCCGGGGGCCGCTCTGCCGCCCACATTCCAGACTCAGGGTCAAGCGCTCGGGAGGCGGCTCTTCTTAAAAAATGTCATTTGAAAATAAACACAGTCCCCGGCCTTGTCTGATTGCCCCATCCCGGCGGGCGCGGGGCTGGGGGCTTCCGGCCCGCGGCCTCCGACCTCCCTCTGGGCAGACCCTCCTGGAGGCCCCTCCAGGCGGGGTCCCGGGGGCCACTTTCAGACAGCGCCAGGGGCTCATCCAGCCCGACGGGGGGTCCGGGCGGCCGGGGGTAGTGCGGTGGCCTCGGCCCAGCCCCCAGCCTCGCGCTGGGCTGGGAGGTGGGGGCCACTCGCTGGCTGCGCGGCCGCGGCCTTTCCCCCAGTCCCTCAGACCCTGGCCCTCGCTGGCCTGATCGATCTCCGGGACAGTGTCCAGGACTTCGCTCCCGGGGGACACCCCACCCCCCCACCCCCACCCCCAGCCCAGGCGCCCTGCAGGGGGCAGCCTTCCCCGCCTGAAGCATCCAGCACCTTCTGGAAACTTCTTCCTGCTGCCCTGAGCAGGGCTGGGACCCCCTCGCCTCAGCCCCCACTGTCCCCCGCCTGACGGGTACTGGGGGGCCGTGTAGCCGCTGTTCCTTCCAGCAGGACCCCCGGGTTTGGGCGCTTCACCCCCCCCAGGGGTGTCTGGCTCCTGAGGGGTCCAGCCGGGTGGCCCGGAGCACTCACGGGGCGGCTGGAGCACAGAGCGGGGTCTGCGGCACCCCCGGGCAGCCCTTCGGCGCCCCATCTCTGACCCGAGGACTCAGAAGGGGGCTGAGGGGGTGTCCCGTGCCCCCACGGCTCAGGCCTCTGTGTCCCCCTTACCACAGGCCAGTGGGGGGCCAGGGGAAGGGACACGGTCGGGGTCCATGGGCCGGGCCTGGCCCCCGCCCTGTGCCCTCCTGTTTGCTCGGGGGGCCGGGCAGTGGCCGGGGGCCGGGTCTGTCTCCGGTGGTCTCTCCTCCCCACCCCTCTGCCGAGCCCAGTGTCTGGGGTCCACTGAGACCATTGTCTGCTCAGCTCCTACATGTGGGGGGCAAATGCCCGGCCCCCGGGGGGTCCTGGGCGGGCGGGGGCCGAGCCAGGCGGCCATGCTGTGTCCACGTGGCGGGCAGCCCTCGGGGCAGCGCCCGGCGTGAGGAGGGGCTCGGGAGGGGGCCCAGGCAGCGGCCGGCCTTGACCACAGCCCCCGCCACGGCCCCCCTGGCCCAGTGCCCGAAGAAAAACAGCCTTTATCTGGCGGCCCCCGCTCTGCAAACAGACACCGCGAGGCCGCTCACCCTCGCCGCCCGGCCGCCGTGGTCTAGGGTCCAAGGCCTGGCCAGGCGGCCGGAACGGGCAGGGGGAGGGGCCCGAGAGGCGGGCAGAGGCCGGGGGGGGTGGGGGGGACCCCCCACGGCGGCAGCAGCTGGGGGGCTCAGGGTGCGGGGAGGGAGAGCAGGCACCCCCGCCTGTCTCCGCTGACACGTCCCATCTGGGGCCCAGAGCGCTGAGGAGGGGGCAGCAGGCGGGGCCGGCGCAGGCGCGGGAGACCCTGCAGAGGCCCTGGTGGGGGGGTCCCCGCTGGCCTCAACTCCCTGGAGCCCGCCCCCTGGCCTGAGCCTCTCCCTGAGGTGCCTGTTCCCCAAACCTGAGCCTGTGTGGGAGGGAGGGGCTGGGGGGCTGGCGGGACCCTCGGCACAGAGGGTGACAGGGTGTCGTCACCGGGCCTGGCGGGCTGAGGGGTGTCGTAGGACCCCACTCCCTGCCCCTGTCCCGGGAGCTGCAGGGCCTGTTTCTGCCTCAGTGCCACCAGCAGACGGGGTTGGGTGGGCCTGGGGACCGGGAAGCAGCACCCTCCAGAACCTTCTGCTCCTCCACTGCCGGTCAGTACGGGGTCCAGGCGGCCCTGAGGGGCTCTCACTGCCCAGTGTGGAGCTGGACTTGGCGTCTGCTGGCCGCAGCCCCTCTGGGGGAGCCCCCTGAAACATGAGCCTGGGCCCTCCAGCCTGCCCGCGGCCCCAGCCTCCTCCGGCCGAGGAGTGGGCGTGGAGCGGGGCTGCTCGAGGCCATGTCAGAAGGTCTGCGGCCCCCCCAGCCCGGGTGAAATTCCAGCTGGGCTTTGCGGGGTCTTCAGCGAGTGCCTCTGGGTGGGCCCCAGCCTGTCGGACCAGCCTCTTAAGTCCCTTTTCTAAAGAGCAGGAAATGGGCTGGGCTAAAGGCTCACACATTCCACAGGGCACCCCCCTGCAGATGGAGGGGCCGGCGGGAGGCCCAGCCCTGCCCAGGCCTGTGCTGATGGCCCCCCCGGCCGCCCCCCGCCCCCGGCCAGGCCCCTGTGAGCTGACAGCAGGCGCCGGCCATGCAGACAGTAAGACACAGGGGCAGGGCTGGAGGCATGGAGGGCTGAGGCTCACCATCCCCAAGGGCCACATGTCCGGATGACATGATCCCTGCATCACGGGGACCCAGTCCTATGTTCCCGTGTCACAGTCCACGAAAGCATGGGACAGTCAGTCCCTGTGTCCGTGACACTCAGTCCCTGTGACACTCTCAGTCCCTGTGACACTCTCAGTCCCTGTAACTGTGACACTCTCATCCCCTGTGATACTCTCAGTCCCTGTGACACTCTCAGTCCCTGTGACACCCTCAGTCCCTGTGACACTCTCAGTCCCTGTGACACCCTCAGTCCCTGTGACACTCTCAGTCCCTGTGACACCCTCAGTCCCTGTGACACTCTCAGTCCCTGTGACACCCTCAGTCCCTGTGACACTCTCAGTCCCTGTGACACCCTCAGTCCCTGTGACACTCTCAGTCCCTGTGACTCTCAGTCCCTGTGACACTCTCAGTCCCTGTGACACCCTCAGTCCCTGTGACAACTTCAGTCCCTGTGTCCGTGACACCCTCAGTCCCTGTGACTCTCAGTCCCTGTGACACTCTCAGTCCCTGTGTCCATGACACCCTCAGTCCCTGTGACACCCTTAGTCCCTGTGACACCCTCAGTCCCTGTGACACTCTCAGTCCCTGTGTCCATGACACCCTCAGTCCCTGTGACTCTCAGTCCCTGTGACACCCTCAGTCCCTGTGACACCCTCAGTCCCTGTGACACTCTCATCCCCTGTGACTCTCAGTCCCTGTGACACTCTCATCCCCTGTGACTCTCAGTCCCTGTGACACCCTCAGTCCCTGTGACACCCTCAGTCCCTGTGACACTCTCAGTCCCTGTGTCCATGACACCCTCAGTCCCTGTGACTCTCAGTCCCTGTGACACCCTCAGTCCCTGTGACACCCTCAGTCCCTGTGACACTCTCATCCCCTGTGACTCTCAGTCCCTGTGACACTCTCATCCCCTGTGACTCTCAGTCCCTGTGACACCCTCAGTCCCTGTGACACCCTCAGTCCCTGTGATACTCTCAGTCCCTGTGACTGTGACACCCTCAGTCCCTGTGACACCCTCAGTCCCTGTGACACCCTCAGTCCCTGTGATACTCTCAGTCCCTGTGACTGTGACACCCTCAGTCCCTGTGACTCTCAGTCCCTGTGACACTCTCAGTCTCTGTGACACCCTCAGTTCCTGTGACACCCTCAGTCCCTGTGACTCTCAGTCCCTGTGACACTCAGTCCCTGTGACACCCTCAGTCCCTGTGATACTCTCAGTCCCTGTGACACTCTCAGTCCCTGTGACACCCTCAGTCCCTGTGATACTCTCAGTCCCTGTGACACTCTCAGTCCCTGTGACACCCTCAGTCCCTGTGATACTCTCAGTCCCTGTGACTGTTACACCCTCAGTCCCTGTGACTCTCAGTCCCTGTGATACTCTCAGTCCCTGTGACACCCTCAGTCCCTGTGACACCCTCAGTCCCTGTGATACTCTCAGTCCCTGTGACTGTGACACCCTCAGTCCCTGTGACTCTCAGTCCCTGTGACACTCTCAGTCCCTGTGATACCCTCAGTCCCTGTGACACCCTCAGTCCCTGTGTCCGTGACACCCTCAGTCCCTGTGACACTCTCAGTCTCTGTGACACCCTCAGTCCCTGTGACATTCTCATCCCCTGTGACTCTCAGTCCCTGTGTCCGTGACACCCTCAGTCCCTGTGACACCCTCAGTCCCTGTGACACCCTCAGTCCCTGTGACACCCTCAGTCCCTGTGCCTAGAGCGTGCAGCCTCGGGTGTTTGCGTGTGCCATGGGGGTCCCAGGGCTGTGGGGTTCTGCAGGGTCTCGGGCCTGCACCAGGGCCCAGGGGTTCCTGCGGGTCCCGGGAAAGGCCTCGGACGCCCTGCAAGGGCGTGGGCGTGGGCTCTGAGAGGCGTGAGAGGCGGAACACAGGGGCTGCAGGGACATGGGGGACCCACACTGCTTGAACAGGGGCGCTCTGAACCCAGGCAGAGCTCATACCCCACCTCCCGCCCTTTGGCCTGCACCCAGCAGGGGCCTGTGCGGGAGGGGTGGGGGCGGGGTGGTGTGGTGTGGTGGTGTGGGGTGGTGTGGTGGGGCGGGGTGGTGTGGGGTGGTGTGGTGGGGCGGGGTGGTGTGGGGCGGTGTGGTGTGGGGTGGTGGGGCGGGGTGGTGTGGGGTGGTGTGGTGGGGTGGTGTGGGGTGGGGCGGGGTGGTGTGGGGTGGTGTGGGGCGGTGTGGGGCGGGGTGGTGTGGTGTGGGGTGGTGTGGGGTGGTGTGGGGTGGTGTGGGGTGGTGTGGTGGGTGGGCAGTCCACCCCGCCTCATAGGTCTGGCACCTGTGGGTGTCCCAAGGCGCATCATGAGCCCCTCCTCCTCGTGGCCCCACCCCCACCCCCTCCCTTTCATTCCCGGCCACGCCCCTCCCCTCCCCCTCCCCCTCCCCCCTCCTCCACGTCCCCCCAGCCCCAAGCACGAGGAGACAGTTTTGCTGTACGGAGTTTATTGATGAGGCCGGGGTCCTGGTGGATCCCGGTGGGAGGGGCACAGAACAGGGACCCTCTGCAGAGGGGAGGGTGGCTCCGGTGGGCGGAGCTTCCAGACCAGGCGGGGAGGGCAGGGCCCCACGCACACGGGCCGCACCCAGGCACCCCCAGAGATGGACGCCAGGCGGGTGCTGGGCACGGCCAGGCTGCAGGAGGCCACACACGCGGCAGACGGCTCGCACACACGCTCGGGGACTCAGGCCTGCGGACCCCAAACCAGTGCAAACGACTTAGTGCAAATTGATTCAGGGGGGGCGGGCAGACGGGGTCCGGCCGAGTCTCCGAGCCCAGGAGAAAGTGCAGAGAGAAAGAGAAGTCATAGGAAAGAAGGAAGGAAGGAAGGGGGGCTGGCGTGGTCGGCAGGGGGCGGCGTGGTGGGGGCGTGTCTCGGCGTTTGCACTTCCTGGGTGTTCCTGGCTCTCTGTTCCTTCCTGCGACCTGGGGAGACAGACAGAGCTTGTGAGGGGGGGCGGGGCGGGCGGGGGGGAGGGGCGGGGGGCACCCACGCCCAGCACCTCGGAGCTGAATCCTGAGGCGGGTGGAGTGGTTCCGAATGCAGCATTTTCCGTGGTCAGAGCTAGAGGGGCTTGAAGAAGCCCGTTTCCGAGGCCCAGGCGTGCGCTGGGAGCACCATTTCTGCAGAGCCAGAGAGTGAGCGGGGTGGGGGGGCCGCCCCCCCGGGTGTGGCCCGCCGCCTCACCTTGTCGGCTGTGGGTTCTGGGGCGTGAGGGCAGCACCGGGTGTGGGCTCCTCGGCCACAGAAGGAACAGAGCTGTGCGTCGCCGGAAGGTTCTGTGGAGAGAGCCCGGTGAGCGCGGCTGAGCCGCGGGGGGGGGGGGCCCAGGGCGCCCCCGCCCCCCGCCCCCCGCCCCCCCTTACACAGAAGGCCGGCAGTCCCGCTGCCAACGCCGTCACACCGGACCATGTCACTCCATCTCCTCGCGCCCGGCCGGCCTTCGTGGTGTTTGCGTCGCCCCGGGACCTGTGGGGGGGGGGCAGAGGGGACACTGAGCACGTGCGCAGGCACGGTGCCAGGGGGCGGGGCGGGCGCTACACTCACCCGCGCCCGCGGTCAGCCAGAGACACCGATCGCTGCTCCGTGGTCACCCGAGGCCCGCCTTGGCCCCGGGCTGGGAGCCAGTGTCCCCGGCGCCCGCCCTGCTGCCCGCCCGCCCGAGCACTCACTCACGCTGCCCTGCCCGCCGCCTGGCCTGGCCTGTCCTGTGTCCTTGACTCCCTGGAAACTGTCCTATGTCCTGACCCCCGGGGGCTCGCGCCCCCGGCCACAGTGCCACGTGGCGGCGGCCGGGCGCAGCCTCCTTGCTGCGAAAGTGTCCCTGCCGGCCGCGCGCCCTCGGTGTCAGCCCGCTGCACTGCGCCTTCCTGCCCGTTCTCCGGCCCTCGACGCCCCGCGGGAGCCCCGGGGGGTCCCGCTGGGGCCTTCCTGAACCTTCTTCTTAGTGAATCTCGGTGGGTGATGGTGGCGCTGTGGACCCTGCTGTCCTCTCCCCTCGCTCGCCCGGGCCTGTGCCTGCACGTGGTGGATCCCTGCGGTCACTGGGACCGCCCTCCACGGCAGCCCGCCTGTCCCGGCTCCCCCGAGACGGTATCTCCCTTCCCCGGGCGGACGCCCGCCTCCCCTCCCCGTCCTGCCCCCCGCACCTCCACGTGTGGAGGTCAGGGGCCAGGGCGGGCAGGGGCGGCCGTGCCGTCCTGCCCTCGCTGCCCGCTAGTCTCTGTGGCCCGGGCCGGCCCCCTCCTGCTCCCCTGTCCACCCGCTGCCACCTCCGGAATCCAAAATTGACCGGGATGAATGCCTGGCTCCCCCTTCTGCCTGCGGTGCCCCCACGCCGATGTTGGCGGCGTCCTGGGCACCCCGGGCCCGGCCTCCTGCCGGCCCCCGGGTGCCTGCCAGCTGTGTCCCGCCGGCCCCTCGCCCTGCGCCGCTCCTGCCAGACTCCAGAAGTCCAAGGCGACCCTTGGCCCAAGCAAGCTTCCCTGACCCCCAGTTCCCCATCTTCCCCTGGTTGCCCCCGGTCCCCCACGCTTCCCTGGTTACCCCTCGGCTCCCCCGCTTCCCCAGTTTCCCCCGGCGCCCCCCATCCCACCCACCACCCACCCCCCTCCGGCGCGGGCTCCGGCCCTTCGCCCGGGCTTTTTCTAACGGGGGCCCGCCCCGCCCCGCGCCCGCCCCCGCTGCGCCGGCCAATGGGAGCCCCGAGCGCGGCCGCCCTGGAATTCTCCGAAGACCGAGTGTCCACACCCTCCTCTGGCATCCGGACAGGGCCTGGCCCTGTCCCCAGCACCGACCCCCCAGGTGGAGACAGAGGGTCCCCTCAGGGCGGGCTGCGCGGCGGCCACCCCTGAGGATACCCGCTGCGGGACCCCGGGCCAGCGGGCACCCGGAGCCCAGGGACACCCCACACGAGCCTCCCGCGCTGGCCCGGGGCGACGCGTGGCCGGGGCTCCGGCCCGGAGGGGACGCGGGGGTCCCGTCGTGGCCCGCGGCTAGCAGAGGGGACACGGCTCCGCTTCCCCGGAACCCCGGGGTCGGACACGGCGGTTGCCCGACGGAGCCTGGAGCCCGACCTCAGGGCCATGCCGGGGCCGTAGGAGCGAGTCGGCTCGTTCGGCCCCCAGCCCCGCTGTGAGGCTCCCGGAGCTTGCAGCATCCCCCCCTGCGGCCCCCAAGTGTGGGAGAATCACCCCGGGCCCCCACAGGGGGACCCGATCCGGGCCAGCCGCACACAGATGCAGCGGGACCCTCCCCGCCCAGACACACGTGCACAGGGGTCCTGGGGAGACTTGCTCGGGACACCCCGATTCCGTGTCAGCCACGCGCTCTGTGTCTGGCGCTGGCTGGGTTCCCGGAACCCTCAGAGTTGCCCGCGCCGCGCCTCGGGCTGAGGGCCGGGACGGTGCTGCCGCCTCGTGGTCATCTGGTCCCAGCGGCACTCGGGGCGCGAGTGGGTTGGGGGTCAGCACCCCACAAGAGGCAAGACTCGGGGGTGCCCACGTGCACCCCGTCTTGATCCCCGACACCGATATGACCAGGAGGACAGGGGCCACTGTGTCCACTCTCTCGCCTGGACAACTCAGCCCGGACCTGGGAGGGGTTGGAGCTGACCCCGTGGTGAGAGGAAGGACCCTAACGCGGGCCCCCCTGCCCACGCCACACGTGCCCACCGTGCTGTGAGGGGCGCCCCGTGCCCCCGAAGGCACACGGGCGTGGGTGGAGGGGGGCGCCCGCCTCGGCGTTAGCATGTCAATGCAGCGACTTGCAGAGTTAATGGCCGCGATGGGCGGCGCCCTCCTGCTTGGGGACCAGCCAGAGTCCCCCGGAGCACCCTGCAGGCCGCTGACCGTGGCCGCCGCAGGCATGCGGGTGCTGAGGTCTGCGAGCACGAGGGGGTCCGCGCACCCCCGCTCCCTGACGACCCTCGTGGTCCTGCGGTGCCGGCGGTCCACGGACCCGGGACACCGCGCCCGGGGCTACTGTGTGACTCTCTCCCCGCCTGCGGCCATCTGCCATCTGCGAGGGAACGCCGCCGTTTAGGGGTTTAGGGGTGCGACTGGTGGCGTGTGCCCAAAAGTTAACCCCAAAACTTAGCATGGGCCCCCCAAAATGGGTGCGGCAGATCCCTGGGGGTTCCTTTGCGTGCCGCCAAGCACAGGGTCCCTGCCCGTCTATCTACAGGGCCCCCCAATCCCCGCCTCAGAAATCGGGAAAATCGCCGGGGGTCCCACCACACCCCAAATCTCCTGGAACCGCGTGGACCCAGGATTTGGCGTGGCGAGACCTCGGCAAATGATCGCCGAGCCTCGGGCTGAGGGTCGGGACGGTGCTGCCGCCTCGCGGCCATTTCTGGGGTGACCGCGGCACTCTCAGCCTGAGGGTTTTGGGGGGCTGGTACCCCAGGAGAGGCCGCCCTTGGCTTTAGCATCTCAATGCCGCGACTTGGAGATGCTAATGGCCGCGGTGGGCGGCGCCCTCCTGCCCGGGGACCGGCCGAGTCCCCTCGGATACCGCAAGCACGGGGCTGACCGCGGTCAGCGCGGGGATGCAGGTGCTGAGGCCTGCGAGCATGTGGGGGTCCGTGCACCGCGGCTCCTGACGACCCTCGCGGTCCTGCGGTACCAGCGGCGCGCGGACTCGGGACACCGTGCCCGGGGCTGCCATGACACCCCCTCCTGCCCAAGGCCACCCGCGAGGAAACACCGCTATTTCAGGGTTCAGGGGTGAGACTGGTGGCATCTGCGCCCACACAAGGTGCACCCCAAAACCCAGCGCTGGCCCCCAAGACTGGGTGCGGCGGATCCCTGGGGGGTCCTTTGCGTGCCGCCAAACACCGGGGTCCCTGCCCGTCTATCTACATGGCCCCCCAAATCTAGCCTCAGAAACCGGGGAGAATTGCCGGGGGTCCCACCACACCAAATCCCTGGACCCGTGTGGACCCGGGGTTCGTGTGGCGAGACCCCGGCAAATGATCGCCGAGACCCCGGCAAATGATCGCCGAGCCTCGGGCTAAGAGGCTGAGGGACGGGACGGTGCTGCCGCCTCGCGGCCATTTCTGGGGTGACCGCGGCACTCTCAGCCTGAGGGCTTTGGGGGGCTGGTACCCCAGGAGAGGCCGCCCTCGGCTTTAGCATCTCAATGCCGCGACTTGGAGATGCTAATGGCCGCGGTGGGCGGCGCCCTCCTGCCCGGGGACCGGCTGAGTCCCCTCGGATACCGCAAGCACGGGGCTGACCGCGGCCACCGCAGGGATGCGGGTGCTGAGGCCTGCGAGCTTGTGGGGGTCCGCGCACCGCGGCTCCTGACGACCCTCGTGGTCCTGCGGTACCGGCGGCGCGCGGACCCGGGACACCGTGCCCGGGGCGCCGTGTGACGCTCCTCCCGCCTGCGTCCACTCGCGAGGAAACGCTGCCATTTGGGGGCTTAGGGGTGAGACTGGTGGCGTCTGCGCCCATATGAGGTGCACCCCAAAACCCAGCGCTGGCCCCCAAGACCGGGTGCAGCGGATCTCAGGGGGCTCTTGACTTCAGACCGCCATAGCCACCAAGGGGGTCCCTGCCCGTCTGTCTACATGGCCCCCAAACTCCCGCCTCAGTAACTGGGGAGAATTGCCGGGGGTCCCACTGCACTCCAAATCCCTGGACCCGCATGGACTCGGGGTTCGCGTGGCGAGACCCCGGCAAATGATTGGCAAGACCCCGGCAAATAATCGGCGAGACCCCGGCAAATGATCGCCGAGACCCCGGCAAATGATCGCCGAGATCCCGGCAAATGATCGCCGAGACCCCGGCAAATGATCGCTGAGACCCCGGCAAATGATCGGCGAGATCCTGGCAAATGATCGCCGAGACCCCGGCAAATGATCGCCGAGACCCCGGCAAATGATCGCCGAGATCCCGGCAAATGATCGCAGAGACCCTGGCAAATGATCGGCGAGATCCCGGCAAATGATTGCCGAGACCCGGGCAAATGATCGCCGAGCCTCGGGCTAAGAGGCTGAGGGACGGGACGGTGCTGCCGCCTCGCGGCCATTTCTGGGGTGACCGCGGCACTCTCGGTGTGAGGGTTTTGGGGGGCCTCGTCCTGTTGGGAAGTTCACGTCCAGATCCCCCTGGCCCACCCCAGCAGTTCCACAGCACAGTGCGCGTGGAAGGGCCCATCTCACCCTCGGGCCCGACTGCCCGCCTGGACATGCGCCCCCACGTTCCCGGTGTCCACTCGTGTGTCCACTCTCTTGCCTGGACACCAGGCCTGGACCCTGGGCTGGCTTGCAGCTCACTGCATGGCATGCGGGACCGAACCGAACCACTAGGGTAAGCGGGTCAGTGAGAGCCACACTCCAGGCAACTACCGGGTCAGAGGAAGGAGCTGGACACTGACCAGAGCGGGCGTGTCCAGTGTTGCCACCCTGCCCTGACCCCCAGGTGCCCACCACAGCGGCTGGGCTGCCCCTGCGCGCCCTGAGGCAGGCTGGGTGCGGACAGGCGCAGCCCAGGGAGTGGCTGACAGCCATTTGCATCTCAAAGCCGGGACTGGGGCTATGGGGATGCTAATGCTGGAGCCAAGGTGGGTGCACAGACTCGCTGTCCTGCCTGGGGACCAGCCCGAGTCCCCCCAAGCACCCTGCAGGTCACTGGCCGTGGCCACCGCAGGGATGCAGGTGCTGATGTCTGTGAGCACGGGACTTCCTGATGACCCTCATGGTCCTGCGGTACGGGCCGTGCGCGGACCCGGGACACCGCGCCTGGGGCTGCTGTGTGACCCCCTTCCTGCCCGCGGCCACCCGCGAGGAGACACTGTCATTTTGGGGTTCAGGGGTGAGACTGGTGGCATCTGCTCCCAACAAGGTGCACCCCAAAACCCAGCACTGGGCCCCGAGACTGGGTGGGGTGGATCCCTGGGGGGTCCTTTGCGTGCCGCCAAGCACAGGGTCCCTGCCCGTCTGTCTACATGGCCCCCCAACTCCCGCCTCAGAAACTGGGGAGAATCGCCAGGGGTCCCACCGCACCCCAAATCCCTGGACCCGCGTGGACCTGGGGTTTGCATGGCGACACGCCGGCAAATGATCGCCGAGCCTTGGGCTGAGGGACGGGACGGTGCTGCCGCCTCGCGGCCATTTCTGGGGTGACCGCGGCACTCTCGGCGTGCGGGTTTTGGGGAGCCTCGTCCTGTTGGGAAGTTCACGTCCAGATCCCCCTGGCCCACCCCAGCAGTTCCACAGCACGGTGCTCGTGGAAGGACCCATCTCACCCTCGGGCCCGACTGCCCGCCTGGACATGCACCCCCACGTTCCCGGTGTCTACTCGCGTGTCCACTCTGGCCTGGACACCAGGCCTGGACCCTGGGCCGGCTTGCAGCTCACTGCATGGCATGCGGGACCAACCCGAACCACCAGGGTAAGCGGGTCAGTGAGAGCCACACTCCAGGCGGCCACCGGGTCAGAGGAAGAAGCTGAACACTGACCAGAGCGGGCGTGTTCAGCCTGGCCACCCTGCCCAGACTGCCGGGTGCCCGCCACAGTGGTGGGCTGCCCCTGCGCGCCCTGAGGCAGGCTGGGTACAAGCAGGCACAGCCCAGGGAGTGGCCGCCGGGCCTTTGCATCTCAAAGCTGGGACTGGGGCTATGGGGATGCTAATGCTGGAGCCCAGGTGGATGCTCTGGGGTATGGCTCCCCTGCGGTGGCTCTGACCTTGCTCCCCATGCACAGGGCCCGCCGGCCAGCGGTCACTAAGGCCCAGGCCAGAGCAGGCAGGAAGGCCTTGGGCAGGTTCTCTGCAGCTTTGACCAACGGCTTCGGGACAAGAGGAGCTGGAGATGGGACTCGGGGGAGGGGGACAGGCCCGGGGGCAGGGAGCAGGGGCTAAGCCAGCCCGGGGCTGGGCAATGGAGAGGGCGAGGGCGAGCGGAGAAGGGGTGAGGCTGCGATGGGCCGAGGGGAGTGAGGATGAGGAGGGAGGGAAGGGCTGGCTGTGGGGCCGAGCAGGGCCGAGCGCTGGCGGCTGGGCTGCGGCCGCTCCTGGCCCCGGCCCCCTCAGCTGGAACACGACCCTGGGAAAGTGCAGATCTCAGCGCTCTGTGCCGTGGGGCCGCTGGCCGCGCGCCCAGCCCCGGATGTGTGAGCCCACCAGGCCTCACGGCGTCCACGGGGGCACAGCGCGGGGCCAGGAAAGTGTCAGAGCTGCGGCCACCTGCCCGGCCCCCGCTCCTGGGCCGCGGCCATTCCGCTTGGCGCGTGGAGAGCGGGCGCGGGGAGCACATTCCGGAAGGCTGAGGCCACCGGCGGGGGGAGCGGGGAAGGCCAGGCCGGGGTCAGGGGGCTGCTAGCAGGAGCCCGCGGCCTGCAGAGTGGGCTGCCCGCTGCCTACGGAGGGTCCACGCGGCGGGGAGGGCGGGGTGGCCCCCCGGCAGCCTGCCAGGACCCGTCTTGGGGGCACGCGCCCGCCTCTTGCCCGGAGGGTCCCTGGGCCCAGCCCACGCACTCAGGGCCTGCCCTGCACGCTGGACACCCCCAGACCCAGGGCCCGTGGACATTAGGGCAAGGTGAAGACAGGGGTGTCCATAGCAATGCTGTGTGCATGTGTGTGCCCTGTGTGTTACAAGCATGTGTGAGCTGGTACATGTGTGCCCTTCACATGTTGTGAGTTTGTACATGTGTGTGCCCTGTGTGTTGAATGCGCATATGTAGAAGTACCCCACGTGTTGTGTCGTGTGAGTGTGCATACATGTATGTGTGCCCCAGATGTGTGTGATGCTTGAATGTGTGCTGTGTGCACATACATGAGTGTACCTGTGTTGTGTGCATATGTGTATGCCCTGTATGTCTTGTATGTACATAATGTCTGCCTTGTGTGTTGTATATGTGTGTCCCATGTCTTGTGTGTATGTGTGTCCCACATGTTATACGTGTACGTGTGTCCCACATGTTGTGTGTGTACATGTGCCCTACCTCTTGTGCCTGCGTATGTGTGTGTCCCACATGTTGTGCATGTGATATGTGAATGTGTGCTCTGGGTGTGTGTACTCATGTGTTGTGTGTATTTGTGTCCCATATGTTGTAGATGTGTGCATCCTGTGTTGTGTGTTGTACACATGTGTCCCGCATGTTGTACACATACATGTGCAACCATGTGTGCCCATGTGTTGTGTGTATATGTGTGTGCCTAACTATTATGCGTGTACATGGGTTGTCCCCATGTGTTCCTGTGTGTGTCCTGTGTTCTATACATGTGTCCGTGTGTGTCCTGTGTTGTATACATGTGTCCTGCATGTTGAGCATGCATGTGTTCTCCCGTGTGTTGTGTGTGTGTCCTGTGTTGTATGCTGCATATGTGTGTGCCCACATGTTGTGTGTATAGATGTCCTGTATCGCATGCTGTATGTGTGCCCATGTGTTGTGTGTGTGCGTGTGCCTGCGTGTCTTGCGTGTACCCGTGTGTGCGTGCGTGAGGGCCCTGTGTGCAGAGTGAGCAGGCTGTCCTCTCGCTCACCCTCACACCACATTTTTCTGGGAAGAAATCATTCCCGTTCCAAGGCTCCGTGGCGGGGCCTCCCGCATCTGGGCTTGGCGCTGCGGCCCTGCCTTAAGTCACTTCCTCGGCTGAGCTCATGCGGGGCCAATTAGGGGAGCAGCGGGGTGGGGGCCCTGCTGGCCAGGATGCTGGCGGGCCTGTGAGTTCAGGGCCTGGGTCCCCGAGGCCCCGAGGAGGGGGGGGTGGGCCCGTTCCCACAGTGCGCTCCAGCGCGCGGCCCCCGGCCATCCATCACGGCCGCCCGCCTGTCAGCCCCCGCCCCGCCGGCCGCGCTCTTGGCTGCAGCTGCGGCGGCAGAGCCCCACCAGGGAGGACCCCGGCGCCGGCCCCCCAGGCCGGGAGTGTTCCTGGACGCGCCGTCCTTTGTGGGGACACGTCCTGGGGTGAGGCCCGAGACCCCCACACCAGCCGCGCCCGGGCCGGCCCCGGCCCCAACCCGGTTCCCCTGTAGGAGAGGGGTCGGGCCATGGCGGGGCACGAGGGGCCTGAGGCTGAGGGGGCCGGCCGCGCTCAACGCTCCCCGAGGACCCCCGGGGATCCCCTGCTCGACCCCCGGGGCTGCAGGGGTGCTGGGGTGCCTTGCTGGGGACTGAGTGCCCTCGGCCTCACCCCTCCCTAAGCCCAGTGCTCCCTCGACCCCTGCTGGGCCCCTGTGGGCCCCTCCCCTGCCCCTAGCAGCACCCCTATTCTTAGGCCACGGGCTCCCCCACAGCTCCCGGGGTGACCCCAGGTTGGGTGCTCCCCAGCAGTGCTCTGCCTGCACCCCTTCCCTTCCTGGACCCTCCAGCTCGCTCCCAACAGCAGACATTCATTCCCGGCCCCCCCAGGGGCCCCCACCCCGGCCCAGGCAAGCATTCCCGGGGCGGGGGCTGGCGAGAGGGGCCATGGAACGGACACGGGGTGGGCGCGGAGGGTGTGTGGGCTGCCCTGTGCGGGCGGGGTGCCCACCTCCAGGTGGGTGGCAGGGGCGGCCCGCGGCTCCGAGAGGCTTTGTGGGGTATTATTCCAGCCGCCACGCAGACACGGCGCCGGCCCGCGAGTGATTTATTCAGCGTGTGGCCGTATCGATTAGGCAAACTTTCCGCGTGGTGGGGCGCTGGCCTGGCAGGACCGGGCCGAGGGCCGCCCGCTGGCGCCTCCGCACAGACGGCGCCTCCCCCTCCTGCCGCGAGGCCCCTTCCAGGGGGAGCGGCCGCCGCGGGAGCTGGGGCCGCGGGAGCCCCCGGGCGGGAGTCTGGCCGGCCCCCCTGTGCCGTGGGGGCCCGGGTGGGGGTCCTGGGGTGCGGGCGAGCTGGGCCGTCCCCCTCTGTGCTTCCCCTCCGACCTTTTTATGGCTCATAAAAGGTCTGTAAAGCCGAATGTGTCTGGGCCCCGTAAACGGCTGCCGAGACTCAGCGTGACCCTGCCGGGAGGGGCCGCCCGCAGGACCCTCCTCCCGGTGCTGGACACTGGACCTGGGCCCCCCGGGACGAGGGGCCCTGACCCCCGTGTTCCCTTCACCCACCCCACCGGCCGCGGCCCCCCGGACTGCGAGCGAGGCGGGAGGCAGGGCAGGGCCGGCACTGGGAGACCGGGTCAGGCCGGCCTTCCTGCCCCCCAGCTGGGCGCGGGCCCTCCCCAGGTGGACTCTGGCCCCGTGGGCCCCTTGGGAGCTTCTGCTGGAGAAGGTGCTGGAATGTGCCAGCTCATCCCTCACGGGGCTGTGGGGAGAGTGACGGACGGTGGACCCGCCAGTCCATGGCTGAGTGACCCTTGGGGGGAGCTCGGCTGAGGCAGCGCCCCCCCCACCTGGGGCCCTTGCCACGAGGGAACTGGCTACCAGGCTTCCAGGCCAGCCCTCAAGCCCAGCCTGCGGCCAGCTGTGTGTCCTGGGTCCCTGGACGCCTGGGCTGGGCCCCCCAGTTCCCTCCTGAAAACTGGAGGCCATCGGAGGCACCCTCAGGGGCAGAGGGCAGCGTCCCCGCTCTGCAGCCTCCCCCCGGGTCCTCCCCGGCTGCTGCAGGGCTGGGAGCCGCTGTGTGTGCACACATGTGTCTGTTGGTCACATGTGTGCCTGTCCCATGTGCCCACACGTGTGTCTGTCCATGAGCATATATGTGCCTGTCCCGTGTGGTAACACGTGTGTCTATCCATGGGTGCATGTGAGTGCCTGTCCCGTGGGCCCACAAGTGTGTCTATTTTGGTGCACACGTGCACCTGTCCGTGCACCCACACATGTGTATTTTTTGGGTGCACATGTGTGCCTGTCCCGTGGGCCCACACATGTGTCTGTCCATGAGCATATGTGTGCCTGCCCCATGCGCCAACATGTGTGTCTGTCCATGGATGCACGTGTGTGCCTGTCCCATGGACCTACATGTGTGTCCTGGTGCATGTGTGTGCCTGTCCCGTGCACCCACATGTGTATCCTAGTGCATGTGTGTGCCTGTCCTTTGTGCCCACATGTGTCTGTCCATGCATACATATGTGCCTGTCATGTGCGCCCATACGTGTGTCTCTCCCAGTGCATGTGTGTGCCTGTCCTATGCACCCACACGTGTGCCTGTATATGTGTGCTTGTCCAGTGCGCCCACACATGTGTCTGTCCATGCGTACTTATGTGCATGTCCTGTGGGCCCACACGTGATTGTCCCAGTGCACGTGTGTGTCTGTCCCATGCATCCACACGTGTGTCTGTTTATGGGTATACGTGTGTGCCTGTACTGTAAGGCCACACATGTCTGACCTGGTGCATGTGTGTGCCTGTCTTATTTATCCACACATGTGTCTGTCCCAGTTCATGTGTGTGCTTATCCTGTGTGCCCACACGTGTGTCTGTCCATGTGTCCATGTGTACTTGTGTCCTATGCACCCACATGTGTGTTTGTCTATGAGCACATGGTGCATATCCTCTGCACCTACATGTGTGTCTGTCCATGGGTGCATGTATATGCCTATCTCATGTGCCCCACCTGTGTCTGTCCCGGTGCATGTGTGTGCCAGTCCTGAAAGCACATATGTGTGCCTGTCCATGTGTACATGTGTGCCTGTCCTATGTGCCCACACGTGTCTATCCATGAGCACATGTGTGCCTGTCCCATGCACCCACATGTGTTTGTTCATGGGTGCACATGTGTGCTTGTCCCGTAACCCACACATGCTTCTGTCCATGAGTATATGTGTTCCTGTCCCATGAGCCCATGTGTGTGTCTGTTTGGTGCATATGTGTGCTTTTCCCACATGTGTGTCTTTTCATGGGTGCACGTGTGTGCCTGTCCTGTGGGCCCACACGTGTGTCTGTCCATGTGTACATGTGTGCCTGTCCTGTGCACCCACATGTGTGTCCGTGAGCACCTGTGTGCCTGTCCATGTGTACATGTGTGCTTGTCCTGTGCACCCACATGTGTGTCTGTCCATGAGCACATATGTGCCTGTCCTCTGCGCCCACACACGTGTGCCCACACACTGGGACACATGTGTCTGTTTCAGTGCACGTGTGTGCCTATCCTGTGCACCCACACGTGTGTCTTTTTATGGGTATGTGTGTGCCTGTTGTGTGCACCCACACCTTTGTCCGTCCATGGGTACACATGTATGCCTGTCCTGTGAGCCCACATGTGTCTGACCCAGTGCATTTGTGTGCCTGTTCCATTTGCCCACACATGTGTCTGTCCCGGTTCATGTGTGTGCTTGTCCTATGTGCTCACACGTGTGTCTGTCCATGAGTGCAGGTGTGTGCCTGTCCTGTGTGCTAACACATGTGTCTGTCCAAGAGCACATGTGTACCTGTTTGTGCTCGCAAATGTTGTCTTTCCATGGGTGCACAGGTGTGCCTGTGCTGTGTGCCCACATGTGTGTCTGTTCATGAGCACATGTGTGCCTGTCCTATGCACCTAGACATGTGTCTGTCTTGATACATGTGTGTGCCTGTCCTGTGCGCCCACACATGTGTCTGTCCATGAGCACATGTATGCCTGTCCTTTGTGCCCAAACGTGTGTCTGTCCATACATACATGTGCACTTGTCTTGTGAGCCCACGTGTGTGTCTCTCCTAGTGCATGTGTGTGCCTGTCCTGTGTGCCCACACATGTGTCTATAAATGTGTGCTTGTCCTGTGGGCCCACATGTGTGTTTGTCCATGAGCACATGTGTTCCTGTCCCATGCACCCACACAAGTGCCTGTCCATGGGTGCATGTGTATGTCTGTCCTGTGTGCCCACATGTGTGTCTGTTCATGAGTGCGTGTGTGTGCCTGTCCTGTGTGCCCACACATGTGTATTTCCATGTGTACATGTGTGCCTGTCCTGTATGCCCACACATGTCTGTCCTGATGCATGTGTGTGCTTGTCCTGAGCACCCACACGTGTCTCTTTATGGGTGCACGTGTGTGCCTGTCGTGTGCACTCACACATGTATCTGTCGATGGTTGCACATGTGTGCTTGTCCTGTGTTCCCACACACATGTCTATCCATGTGTACATGGTGTGCATGTTCTATGAGCCCACACATGTATCTGTCCATGAGCACATGGTGCCTGTCCTGTGCACCCACATGTGTGTCTGTCCACGAGTACATGTGTGCCTGTCCTGTTTACCCAGACATGTGTCTGTCTTGGTACATGTGTGTGCCTGTCCTGTGTACCCACACTTGTGTCTGTCCATGGGTGCAGGTATATGCCTATCCCATGAGCCCACACATGTGTCTGTCCCAATGTGTGTGTGCCTGTTCTGTGTGCCCATATGCATGTTTGTCTATGAGCACATATGTGCCTGTCCCATGTGCCCACCCATGTGTCTATTCATGGGTTCACATGTATGCCTGTTTTGTGTGCCCACCCATGTGTCTATTCATGGGTACATGTGTATGCCTGTCCTGTGCACTCATGTGTCTGTCCATGGGTGCACGTTTGTGCCTGTCCCATGCGTTAACACATGTGTCTGTCCAAGAGCACATGTGTTCCTGTCCTGTGTGCCCATATGTGTGTCTGTCCATGCATACATGTGTGCCTGTCCTGTGTGCCCACCGTGTCTGTCCTGGTGCACATGTGTGCTTGTCCTGTGTGCCCACATGTGTGTCTGTTTATGGGTGCAAGTGTGTGCCAGTCTGTATGCCCACACATGTGTCTGTCCATGAGCACATATGTGCTTGTCCGCTTGTCCTGTGCACCCAGACATGTGTCTGTCCTGGTGCAAGTGTGTGCCTGTCCTGTGTGCCCACACATGTATCTGTTCACGAGCACATGTGTTCCTATCCTGTGTGCCCTCACGTGTGTCTGTCCATGTGTACATGTGTGTGCGTGTCCTATGTGCCCACGTGTGTGTCTATGAGCACATGGTGCCTGTCCTGTGCACCTACACATGTGTCTGTCCATGGGTGCATGTGTGTGCCTGTCCTGTGGACCCATACATGTATCTGTCCATGTGTATATCCATGTGTATATGTGTGTGTCTATCCTGTGCACCCACACATGTGTCTATCCATGTGTACATGTGTATGCCTATCCTGTGCGCCCACACATGTGTCTGTCCATGTATCCTCATATATGTTCTTATCTGCATGTGTGTCCATGTATGTCTTTCTCGTGTGTGCCTGTGAACATGTCTAAATGCATGTTCAGGCATACACACATCTGTACAACAGTGTGTTTCTGCATGTGCATATATGCACCTGTGCATTCATATATGTACTTATCATATATGTGTTCATGTGTGTTCACGTGTCTGTGCTCTGTGTGCACATGTCTGCGTGTGCTCATGTGTACTTTGCCATGTGATCATGTATACTCTGTGTGTGCACACTCACCCCATCACTCACATTACTGCATACTTAGCCCATCACCAGCACCCCTGCATTCTCACCCTGCATGCTCACCTCACTCTCCTGCACCCCTGCACGCTCACCTCACTCTCCTGCACCCCTGCACGCTCGCCTCACTCTCCTGCACCCCTGCACGCTCGCCTCACTCTCCTAAACACTCATCTGCACAAAACATCCTCCAGCCACACCCACCCCTCCTCCTGGCCCTGGAGAGCCTTGACTATGGGGACCTTCCTTCCTGCCCCCTCCAGCTCCTGCCACACCGATTGAAGGAAGGTTCCAGACCTTCTTTCCTCCTCTGCTGCGCCCCGAGCAGGCGCTGCTTTGGGGGAACCAGGTCCCCAAAATGCCGAGCTGCGGGGCCCACCCCCTCCCGGCGACCAGCAGGGTGTGTCTGGGGACAGCCAGGGATCTGGCCTGGACCCACACTGACCCAAACCCACAGAGCAGGGGGCCGGGACCAGGTCCCCAAAATGCTCCGGCAGCAGCAGGAAGGGGTGACCAGGGCAGAGCCGCAGCCAGGAGGGCCCCCATCCCTGGCTCCCGCCGGGGGCGGCCCCCCAGGCCATGGGTGAGACTGGACTTGTCCCTCCCAGCCGGGGCCCCCAACTCCCACGGGAGCCCTGCCATCGGGTGTCAGCTGTCCCTGCCCATCAGGTGCTTAAGTGGCAGTGCCAGGTGCTGGGTCCGGCCCGCAAGTCCTGACACGCCTTTTAGGGACCTGTCCCCACGGGTCACCTGAGCCCACAGCGCGGCCGCTATTTTGGGCCGTGCTGGGTCCCTGTCCTGCTGTCCCCAAATGTGAGAGAATGCGGACAGCTGCCCCCGGGCGCCAGCCCGGCGTGCCAAGCCCCGAAAAAGGTAGCAAGGCTGGCGGTGGCAGCCAAGGCTGCCCACGAGCAGTGGCCTCAGTGGCCTCGGCCCAGGACCCGCCCAGCCCTGCGCTGGGGGTCCAGGCGCCCCAGGAAGTCTGGGGGCAGTGGGGCACTGTGTGCGCATACCCACTCCTGCCTGGGCTGGGTGCCCTGCACTCCCCACCCCCCACATGGCACTTTCGAGGTTCCCGCGCCCTGTGGCACCCCCTGGGCCCTCCCGTTGAAGGCCCTGAGTTGGGGGTCAGTGACACGCTTCGCGGCTGGCCAGCAGGCTGGGCTGAATGGGCTGGGGACTGGCCGGGCCCCCCAGGCTGGGGCCACTTTGTGCTCCAGGAGGCGCCGGGGAAGTGGAGCCGCCCCCAATTCTGCCTTGCTTAGGGGGCTCCGGAGGGAACAGGCCCGAGTGGCCACGGGAGCAGGGCCGGGCAAGGGCACAGCGGGGAGGCGCGCACCCCCCACCCCGTGTGGCCCCCCGAGTGCAGAGCCAGGAGTATCCCCCGGGCAAGGCCGGGTGTGGCTCCCCCATGTCCCGGAGCCACCAGCTGCATCGGGGTCCCCCGGGTGGGCTCCGGCTCACACCCACCCCGTCCACTACTGTTCCTCCAGGAAGAGCCTGAGCTGGGACTGAGGAGCCCAGACGACGGTGGGGGGCTCTGGGGGGCTCGGGGGGAGTGGACAGGGGGGCACGTCCCACCAGGCCCTGGGACCCCCACCCCGGGTTCCGCGTGGGAGAGGGTCACCTCCATGGACTGGGCTGGGGGAGACATTGGGGAGCCCTGGCAGTGCCGAGCTGCGGGGCCCACCCCCTCCTGGCGGCCTGGGCCTGCTGCGGGCTGTGAGGATTGCCCCCCGCCCCCCGCCCGTAGCCCCGAGAGGCTGAGAAGGAGGCGACCCTCCAGCCAGGCTGAGCTTCCTGGGCCCAGAGCCCCTGACGGCTCTTTCGAAGAAGCCCTCAGCCGGGGCAGGAGGACGGCACAGATGGGGCAGTGCCCGGGGGTGAGGGGACCATGCCCCGGGGGATAGGGGGGCCTTACAGGGCGGTCGAGTCTCTTCCGGGCACCCAGTCCCGCCCAGCCTCAGCCTGTCCTGTGTGACCCGACCACAGCCTGGCTGCTCTGTGGCCCAGACCCCACCCCCCAGGCTTCTGCCTGCAGCCCCCACTCTCCCGGTCAGCTTGGCCCTGGCTGCCTCCAGATGGTCTGTCTGCACCCCACAGCCGCCCATGGTGGGCCCGGGGCACAGAGGCGAGCAGGGACCCCTCTCCCCTTCTCCACCCGTCCTTGGCCTCCCGGGGGCCCAGGGGTGTCGGCGTGGGGCAGTGGCTGTGAGGTGCCTTATTGGGTCTGAAAGCCTCTGGGTTTGCACCTGGGGAGCCGTGGGGGAGCCCTGGCAGGGTCCCCCGTCGGCCTGCAGGGTCCCTCACGGGGTCTCCACGCCCGAGGCAGCCGGCGCCTTCATGCCTAGTGGGCACCCCAGAATCCTGGGGCTGGGCTGCAGGGAGCCTCAGAGGGGGCCTGTGCCCTGCTTGCAGCACCCAGGACCCAGCACACACAGTACTCAGCACCCAGCATCTATGCCCAGAGAGGCGTGGGGGCCCCTGGCGGGTGAGGGCCGCTGAGGCAGAGCCCAGGCTGGGCATGTCCACTGCCCAGTGGGGGCGGGGGTCCCATGTGTCCCGGGAGGGGCAGCCGGGGGCCTCTCAGGACTTCTCCATGCAAGCCCCAGCCCTGTCCAGTTCTTGGTGGACAGCCCAGCTCTGGGCTCCGGGAGCCCCAGGTCCTGCACCTGCTGTCCCGCCCAGGCCTGGCCAGAATGGAACTTTACTATTTTTTTCTTTTTTTTTCTTTTCTTTTTGGGTCACACCCAGCGATGCTCAGGGGTCACTCCTGGCTCTGCACTCAGGAATTACCCACTGGCAGTGCTCAGGGGACTATATGGGATGCTGGGAATCGAACCCGTGTCGGCCGCATGCAAGGCAAACGCCCTCCCCGCTGTGCTATCGCTCCAGCCCCAGGATGACCCCAGCTACCACTTCCCCCCAGGTCCTGCAGGCCCAGGGTCCACCCTCGGCCTCCAGGCTGCTGGGTGCTGGACACCAAAACAAACACCGGTGGGATCCTGGTGGGCCAGAAGGGCCCTCTGGGTCACCTGCGGGGGCTTGTGACCACACCCCAAACAGTGTCCTACTGACCCCCAGCCCCGACCAGCTGCACCCCAGCAGTAGGACACCCGCCTCCTCCCATGGTGGTCTCCAGCCCCCCAGAGCCCAGCTCCTGGAGGCCTGCAGCTGGCCAAGCCCTGGGGCCACTCCAGTGCAGGCCAGGGACCAACGGTGTCCCCAGGAGACTGTCCGTCTGTCCCCCACCCCAGGCCTGGGCTGGGCGGGGTGGGCCAGGGTCCTTGGGGTGCAGCCTGTGCTCTTCTTCAGGGGTTCGGGAAGCTGGGGTGCTGGAGGGGCTGAGCTGGGCTCCCTCCGCCCCGCCCCGCCCCGCCCCGCCCCCCGCCCCGCCCCGCCGCCTGCCCGCGCTGTCCCCTGCCCGCCGCCCCTCCGCTTATCAGCTGTGCTGGGCTCTTCTGGCCAGACCTGCGGCTCGGCCTGTCCTGCGGACCCGGGCGGGGTCCTTGTGCCCGGGAGAGACCCCATCTTGGGGTCCCGGCTTTGGGGGGGCCCCTGCCCCCGGCACGCAGTGACCAGACCCCCACGTCCGCTGTGTCCTGGGAAACCTTTCGCGCAGAGGGGCGGAGGGCAGGGCCCGGAGCAGGCGCGGCGGGCAGCGGGCAGCGGGCATCTGGCTGGAGTCACCTGCCACCTGCACCCCAAAAGCCCGAGCTAGGTGCACCGGGGGTGTCATGATACCCACTGGCCTCACGGGGGCGCAGGAGACAACGGAATTCCAGGGGCTTCCCGGGAAGGTCGAGCGGGAGCCTCGCGGGCAGCGGCCCGAGGGGGCCCGCGGCCGGCCAGTCCCCGCCGCTGACCTTGCCTCTGGCCCGCCCGCCACGGCCAGCCGCGCATCAGCCCTGGGCACCCTAGGACAGAGGGGGACGTGGCCATTGATTCAGGCGGGCAGGGGCTGGGAAGGGGCTGGAGCTGCAGCGCAGGGTTGGAGGGTGGGGGGCAGCCACTGGGGCCTTGGGGGCGCGGCCCACTCACCACCCACTGCACCGAGGCCTTTGGAAGGGGTGGACAGGGGTGTGGCGGGGGACCGCAGGTTGGGGGAGCCTTGAAGAGTCCAGCTGAGCCCACAGGGGAAGCCAGGCCTGCTCGCCTGTGCTCAGAGCTCAGCTCGCAGCCAGGAGCAGACGCCCCGGACTCAGTTTCCCCACGTGCAAAGGCTCCTAGCACTTCCAGGGTGCCTCCCGCCCCAGCTTCTCCTCTTCAAGGTCCACGTGGGGGTCCCAGGCCTCTATCCTGGCCCTTGCCTGCAAGAGGAGGCCACTGGGACGCTGGGGAGCACGGCCTGGGCACGGGGCCCCCTCCCTCCACACCCCCACGTTCCTGCCCTCCGTCCCCCCTGCAATGCTCCGGGCCTCCACCTCCGCGGGGGACGGCCCAGGGGCCTTGCACGGCAGCTGGGGGAGCAGGCCTGGGGGGCCGGGGCGCGGAGGGGGGCGGCCAGGTGCCAGCCAGGTGCAGGCTGCAGGGGGGTGGGGGTCCTCCTGCTGGCACGCGGGCACTCGGAGTCTTTAGATCAGCAGGTCACACCCACCCAGACGGGACCTGGCTTGCGGGACCCGCCCTGAGCTTCAGAGCCAGAGGGGGTGGAGGGGGGCCCACGAGGGGGAGGGCCGGGCGGGGGGCAGGGGGAAGGGTGGGCGGGGGAGGCCCTCGGGCGGGGCAGCTGTGCCCACTGGGCAGCCTGGGCTCGGGGCTTGCCTCTCCCTTCCGCCCTGCAGCAGCATGGACGCTGCCCTGCTCGGGGCCAGGGCCCACCCAGGCCACAAGCCCCCGGACAGGGCGAGAACCCGGTCCAGCTCTGCCTGGAGCTGAGGCGGGGCCCCTGGGCCCACCTGGGTCTGGGCGTCTTGAGGGGCCCCTCCCTCCTCTCTCCCCGCTTAGTGAGCCCGGGGCCCCTTGCAGAGCCACCCGGGTCACATGGTCCCGCTACTACTGCACCCGCCCGAGGGGGTGGCCAGGCCCAGGGCCGACCCTGCTGGACAGATGGACAGGGCCGCCCGCACCCTCCCTCACCCTAATGCTCACCTCACCCTCACCCTCACCCATACCTCACCCTCACCCTCACCACACCTCACCCTCACCCTCACCCTCACCCACACCTCACCCTCACCCTCACCCTCACCCACACCCTCATACTCACCCTCACCCCCACCCTCACCCTCACCCTCACCCTCACCCACACCCTCACCCTCACACTCCCCCCCATCCTCACCCTCACCCACACCCTCACCCTCACCCTCACCCACACCCTCACCCTCACCCCCACCCTCACCCTCACCCTCACACTCCCCCCCATCCTCACCCTCACCCACACCCTCACCCTCACCCTCACCCTCACCCTCACCCACACCCTCATACTCACCCTCACCCCCACCCTCACCCTCACCCACACCCTCACCCTCACACTCCCCCCCATCCTCACCCTCACCCACACCCTCACCCTCACCCACACCCTCACCCTCACCCTCACCCACACCTCACCCTCATACTCACCCTCACCCCCACCCTCACCCTCACCCTCACCCTCACCCACACCCTCACCCTCACACTCCCCCCCATCCTCACCCTCACCCACACCCTCACCCTCACCCTCACCCTCACCCTCACACTCACCCTCACCCTCACCCTCACCCCCACCCTCACCCTCATACTCACCCTCACCCACACCCTCACCCTCACACTCCCCCCATCCTCACCCTCACCCTCACCCACACCCTCACCCTCACCCTCACCCTCACCCTCACCCTCACCCCCACCCTCACCCTCACCCTCACCCTCACCCACACCCTCACCCTCACACTCCCCCCCATCCTCACCCTCACCCTCACCCCCACCCTCACCCTCACCCTCACCCTCACACTCACCCTCACCCTCACCCTCACCCCCACCCTCACCCTCATACTCACCCTCACCCACACCCTCACCCTCACACTCCCCCCATCCTCACCCTCACCCTCACCCACACCCTCACCCTCACCCTCACCCTCACCCCCACCCTCACCCTCACCCTCACCCTCACCCATACCCTAACCCCTACCTCACCCTCACCCTCACCCTCACCCACACCCTCCTCTCACCCTGCACCCTGCACCCCCCATCCTCCATTTGCCACTCTCAATATTCCATTCTCATTCCACTCTTCATGTTCCGACTTTGTTCTTTTTTTTTTTTCTTTTTGAGTCACACCTGGCGATGCACAGATGCACAGGGGCTACTCCTGGCTCTGCACTCAGGAATTACCCCGGCGGTGCTCAGGGGACCATATGGGATGCTGGGAATCGAACCCGGGTCGGCCGCATGCAAGGCAAACGCCCTCCCCGCTGTGCTATCGCTCCAGCCCCCCGACTTTGTTCTTCACACCCCATGCTTCCTACAGCAATCCACATGCCACACACGCCTCTCTTCTCCATGCACTCTTCTCCACCTCCACTGTCCACTGTCCACTCTCCACACTCCACGGTCCATTCTCCACACTCCACTGTCAAATCTCCACTGTCCACTGTCAAATATCCACTGTCCACTGTCCACTCTCCACACTCCACGGTCCAATCTCCACTGTCCACTGTCCACTCTCCACACTCCACGGTCCAATCTCCACTGTCCACTGTCCACTCTCCACACTCCATGGTCCAATCTCCACTGTCCACTGTCCACTCTCCACACTCCACTGTCCACTGTCCACTCTCCACACTCCACTGTACACTCTCCACTGTCCACTGTCCACTCTCTACACTCCACTGTCCAATCTCCACTGTCCACTCTCCACACTGCACTGTCCACTGTCCACACTCCATGATCCAGTCTCCACACTCCATTGTCCACTTCCACTGTCCACACTCCACTGTCCACTGTCTACTCCATACTGTCTACTTTCCACTCTCCACTGTCCACTTTTCACACTCCACTCTGCAGTGTCCACTCCGCAGTGTCCACTCTCCACACCCCATAGCCCACCCCCCTTCCTGCACACAGTCCTTGTCACTATCCCCCACTCTGCACACGCCTCCCTCCCTCCAGCCGTTGCTACTCTTCCCCACACTCCGTGCTCCAGAGCCACCTCCCGCTCCACACTCCATGTCTGCTCCCCGTTCTTCACGTGCCGTCACCCGCACCCCCTGCCCCACAGCATTCTCTGTCCCCCGACACCCCCTCTCACTCTGTACTGCATTGCTCACGCTCCTGGTCGGCTTCACCCCACACCCCAGTCTCCGCGTCCCACCCTGAGTTCCCTGTGCTCCGAGCACTCTCATCCCGCTCTCTCTCTGCACACGGCACTCTGCATGTCTCTCCCGATGCCGCTCGCCGTACCTCAGCTGCTCGCCACGCTGCCTTCTCCTACTTGGACCCCATTCTTCCTGCTCCATACTTCATCCTCCAGAATTTTACCTCTGCTGGTCACACCCCCTTCTCTTACTCCCTTTTTCAAACTCCTTCAGACACCATTTTCCTACGTTTTCTTTTTTGTTTGCTTTTTTGCTTTCTGGGTCACACCCGGCGATGCTCAGGGCTTGCTCCTGGCTTTGCACTCAGGAATTACCCCCGGCAGTGCTCGGGGGACCCTATGGGGTGCTGGGAATTGGACCCGGGTCGGCCGCGTGCGAGGCAAACGCCCTCCCCGCTGTGCTGTCGCTCCAGCCCCTGCCTTACTTCGCTATGGCTCCTCAGAATCCCCTGCCCCATTCTCCACTTCTCACTCACTCATTCCCCTTACTCAGTACTTGATTGTTTCCTTTCCTGCAGCCACGGTGAGGCTGAGGGCTTGCTCATGGCCCGAGGCCTGGGCTCGCTCCTGGCATGGCTCAGGGTTCCGGGGATTGACCTGAGTCTGCCCCATTCAAGGCAGGTGCCTTCCCCACTCTACTACCTCTGCCCACTCGTACCCAATTCTTTGTCCTCCGTTCTCCACATTCCACTCTCTTTATTCCTCTACTCATGATCCCCACTTAGTGACTCTTCTCTCCTCCATCCTCCATCCTCCCGCTCCTCTCCCCAGTACTCTAGCACTACCCTCCACACGCCTACTCCTCTCCCTAGTACTCTAGTACTACCCTCCACACTCCTACTCCTCTCCCTAGTACTCTAGTACTACCCTCCACACTCCTACTCCTCTCCCTAGTACCCTCCTCCTACTCCTCTCCCCAGTACTCTAGTACTACCCTCCACACGCCTACTCCTCTCCCTAGTACTCTAGTACTACCCTCCACACTTCTACTCCTCTCCCTAGTACTCTATTTTTTTTTATTTTATTTATTTATTTTTTGCTTTTTGGGTCACACCCGGTGATGCACAGGGGTTACTCCTGGCTCTGCACTCAGAAATTACTCCTGGCGGTGCTCAGGGGACCATATGGGATGCTGGGGATCGAACCTGGGTCGGCCGCGTGCAAGGCAAACGCCCTCCCCGCTGTGCTATCGCTCCAGCCCTCTACTACTCTAGTACTACCCTTCACACTCCTATTCATTTCCCTAGTTCCCTCCTCAGTACTCCTATTTCTCTCCCTAGTACCCTCCTCCGTACTCCTCTCCCTAGTACCCTCCTCCGTACTCCAGCTCCTCTCTCTAGTACCCTCTTCCATACTCCTACTCCTCTCCCTCGTAACCTCCTCAGTACTCCTATAGGAGTACTAATCCCCTCCCTCATACCCTCCTTCGTACTCCAACTCCTCTCTCTAGTACCCTCTTCCATACTCCTACTCCTCTCCCTCGTACCCTCCTCAGTCCTCCTATTGCTCTCTCTAGTACCCTCCTCTGTACTCCTACTCCTCTCCCTAGTACCCTCCTCCATTCTTCTACTTCTCTCTCTAGTACCCTAGTACTACCCTCTATACCGATCCCTCTCCCTAATGACCTCCTCCACACTCCTCCTCCTCTCTAGCCTCTATTTCTTGACTCTATTTCTCCATCTTCTCAGTGCTCCACCCCTCCGGCCCCATGTTCCCTTTCCCTGAATCCCAGGGTCTATTCCATGCTCTGGACTCTGATCCTCAATCCCTCCTCACTCCTGCCTCCCCTTCTCTCCCTCCTCACTCCCTGCCTCTCCCTTCTTTCCTTCCTCTCTGCCCGCCCTCTCCTTCCCCTCCAGTGCTCTCAGCCCTCTTTTCTGGAACGTTCTTCGACTCTTTGCCCCTCTCCTTGTGCTCTGAGCCGGCGGTGACTGGGCTGAGGGTCTCTCTCCAGCACCCAACTAGTCCCTTAGCCCCGCCCTCCTGGGGCAGCACAGTCCCTCCCTCCACTCTCCTGTCCAGCCGCCCTCTCCTCCCGTCAGACCGAGTCCCCCCGGACACCTTGTCCCGCCCCCTCCCTCAGCCCATGTGGCTCCCTTCCTGGAGTCTTCAGCACATGTGGGTGTGGTGGGATCTGGAAAGTCCACCCTTTGGCACATGAGTGTCCGGCTGCCAGTGTGTGTGCTGCAGCATGTGTGGCACAGGCCCTGCCCCAGAGGCGGCCCGACTGGACACGGCATGACATGGGTAGTTGTAGCTGCAGGGACGCATTGGGGCGCTCTGGCTCTGACATCGCCCTGGAGGTGATGTGTGTGTGTGTGTGCGTGTGTGTGTGTGTGTGTGTGTGTGTGTGTGTGCCCTGCTGTGCCCGCTGTGGCTCTGAGCTGTGCCCCGTGTCGGAGGCGTGCTGGAACCCAGCCGCTGCCGGGCCTCGGCCCTCAGAAGGAGGCTTGAAACACACCTGCCCCCGCGTCGCCCTGAGGTGTCAGCCCCTCTCCCGGCGTCCCTGGACACCCTCTCGCCAGGACGGGTAGGCTGCCAGCACACACGGCCCGTCACACCTGCTGTGCCTACACGTGTCCCAGCCTGCACCCCTGCATGCCACACATGGCCCCATCCTTGCCCACAGTCCCTCACTCTCCGGCTGCCCCGCCCACCCACTGACCCGCCCGCTGCATTTCTAGAGAATTCCACAAATGGAAGCGAGCACCGAGGCCCCCTCTGTCCATTACCCCAGAGCAGATGGGGCGCCCGGGGTCACCTTCCCGCTGGAGGCCAGGCTGTGGGGAGCACCCTCTGTACACCCGGTGACGGCACTGCCTGCTCCCCACTTCGAGCCACCACCAGGGGGCATCTTGGGAGCACCCACATTCCTTCCTCACACATAACCCAGTGTGCAGGGGAAGGGCCAGGACCCAGAGTTTGAACTGTACCTGCATTGCACTGACTGAGCGATTGCACAGCCCCTCCCCTGCACCAAGGGACCTGCCACCCCCAACCCTGTACCAAGAGACCCTCTACCTCCACCCTTGCACCTCTCCCCTGCATCACGAGACCCTCCATACCCTCCCCTGCACCTCGAGACCCGCCATACTCTCCCCTTTACCACGAGACCCTCTATACCCACAATACTCTCCCTTGCACCATAGACCCTCCATACCCTCCCCTGCACCACGAGACCCGCCATACTCTCCCCTTTACCACGAGACCCTCTATACCCACAATACTCTCCCTTGCACCATAGACCCTCCATACCCTCCCCTGCACCACGAGACCCGCCATACTCTCCCCTTTACCACGAGACCCTCTATACCCACAATACTCTCCCTTGCATCATAGACCCTCCATACCCTCCCCTGCACCACGAGACCCTCCATACCCTCCCCTGCACCACAAGACCCTCCATACTCTCCCCTGCACCACGAGACCCTCCATACCCTCCCCTGCACCACGAGATCCTCCATACTCTCCCCTGCACCACGAGACCCTCCATACCCTCCCCTGCACCACGAGACCCTCCATACCTTCCCCTGCACCATGAGGCCCTCCATGCCCAGCCCTGCCCTGAGCAGAGTACCTTCCTACACCGCGTGGGCATTCCTGCTCACTCGTCCTGCCACTGCCTCTCCTCATGCAGGTGCTTCCTGCGCGCTGTCCCCGTGTTCCGTGGAGCTGGCGGCTTTCGTGTGGCTGTGTGTCAGCATGTCCGCTGCTGTGACCGCAGCAAGTCCCTCTTGGCCACGCCCACCACCTGTGTTGCCTGTGGCTTCCCGGCTGCCGTGTCTGTCTACAGTGGGTGTCGGGGTTTCCGGGATGAGCCCTGCTGGCCCCCCGAGTGCAGACCCCCCGCCGGACCCGCCCACCCCCGTGAGCCCGCCTTGCTCTAGGAACCGCCTGTCTCGGTCCCCACATGCACACGGCTCCCGCACCCTGTCCTGCTCCCCAGACTCTCCTCCCGGGCACGGCAGCAGACGCCATGTTCATCCCTGGCGCCCGGGCCGGTCGGGGTGGGTAGGGGGCCCGGGCAGCTCTGCAGGTCAGTGCCGCGAGGCGTCTGGACACTGGCTGTTCCCTTGTGGACGGGAACTCGGCCTCTAGAGCCCCCGGGGCCAGAGTCCAGCCGGGCACAGCCCCCTCTCCCCGGGGGCTCCCCTGCTTCTGGGAAAGGGGGTGCCGGCTGGGGTTAGACCCAGGCCCCCGAGCGCGCTAAGCTTGGGGACCTTGTCCCTGTGTCTGTGCCCGGCCGCGTCCTCCCTGGGCGAGCTGGCTCCAGCCGCGGCTCTGGGCTGGGGCCCTGTGGCTGAGACACAGACCCGGGCGTGGGCGCAGACCCGGCCCGGCCCGCTCTGCAGGGGCCCGAGCAGTGTCCTCCCGTCTCTGCTCTGGCTTGGGGGTGGCGGCCAGGCTGCCTGCGCTCCCCATTCCCGTCCGTGACCCCAGCTAGCACTGTGGCGGGGGCTTCCGCAGCAGAGCGGGGGCCTGTCTCCCCCCAGCCTCAGAGATGGGCTGCACGAAAGGGGAAGTCAGAGCAACACACAGCGGGGAGGGCGCTGGCCTTCCGTGCCGCCCCCGGGCTCCACCCTGCACCCCGGATACTCTGCCAAGCCCCCTGGAGTGACTCCTGAGAGCAGAGCCAGGGGGACCCTGGGCACCACCGGCTACGGCCCCCAGACCAAAACAGCCAAACTAAAAGGGGCACTTGTGTGGGTGTGGGGCTGAGGGACAGTGCGGGGGGGCCTACCTTGCACGCAGCCCCCCAGGGCTCGATCCCGGCATCCTGTACAGTGATTCCTCAGTGCAGAGCCAGGAGGACCCCCTGAGCACAGCCAGCGTGGCCCCAACAGAAGTGGGGTGCGGGCCCTGCCTGCTCATTGCTGCCCGCACCCCAGATCTCACACCCGCACCAGGTTTGCGCCTCTTTTGACTGGATCTCACGAGGGCGCCGGGGCTGGGCAGAGCTGTCTCCTGGCGTGGGGAGGAGCCCCGGCTTCCTGCCTGTCTCCCCTCCCCGAGCACCCGGGACGGAGTCACGCCCCCCGCTGAGTGTCAGTGCACTTCTGGCCAGGGCAGAGCAGATCAGCCCCAACGGGGGACGCAGCCGGCCAGGTCCAGAGGATGGATGGACAGAGGGACGCGTGAGCTTTACCTCAGCGGTGTGTGGGGTGGGGGAGGGGTGGTGGTGTGGGTGAGGTGTGGGTCGGGGTGATGGGGGTGTCAGGAGTTTGTGGCTTACTGGGGGTGTGATATATGGATCTGTGATGGGTGTGTGGTGTGTGTGGTGAGTGTGTGAGGAAGGTGTATGATGTGGGAAGTGTGTGGTGTGTGAGGAGGGTGTGTAATGTGGAAAATGTGTGGTGTGTGTGAGGAGGATGTGTAATGCCGGCAGTGTGTGGTAGGTGTGTGGTGTGTGTGTAGTGAGTGTGTGTGGTGTGTGAGGAGGGTGTGTAATGTGGAAAGTATGTGGTGTGTGTGAGGAGGGCGTGTAATGCGGGCAGTGTGTGGTAGATGCGTGGTGTGTGTGTAGTGAGTGTG
This sequence comes from Sorex araneus, assembly GCF_027595985.1. Classification (NCBI taxonomy): domain Eukaryota; kingdom Metazoa; phylum Chordata; class Mammalia; order Eulipotyphla; family Soricidae; genus Sorex; species Sorex araneus. Next base: position 167,641,935 of record NC_073307.1, on the reverse strand, counting down.
TGGTGTGTGTGTAGTGAGTGTATGGTGGGTGTGTGAGGAGGGTGTGTAATGTCAGAAGTGTGTGGTGTGTCGTGTGTGTGGTGGGTGTGTAAGGAGGGTGTGTAATGCGGGCAGTGTGTGGTAGGTATGTGGTGTGTGTGTGGTGAGTGTGTGTGGTATGTGAGGAGGGTGTGTAATGTGGGAAGTGTATGTGGTGAGTGTGTGTGGTATGTGAGGAGGGTGTGTAATGTGGGAAGTGTATGTGGTGAGTGTGTGAGGAGGGTGTGTGGTGTGGTGTGTGTGGTGCTGTGATGGGTGTGGAATGGGTGGTGGCTATATGGGTGGTGGAGGTGTGTGAAGTGCGTGTGGCTCTGTGGTGGGTGTGGAGTGTGTCATGGCAGTATGTGTGGTGGGGTGGGCCTGAGGGACACAATGAGGTGCATGGTCAGTGGCAGGGCATGGTGAGATGGATGTTCAGTGAAAGGTGACGTGGTGAGGTGGTGGTCAGTGACGGGGACATGGTGAGGCCGACGGTCAGAGATGGGGACATGTGAGGTGGACGGTCAGTGACGGGGACATGTGAGGTGGTGGTCAGTGACGGGGACATGGTGAGGTGGATGGTCAGTTCTAGGGACTTGGTGAGGTGGACGGTCAGTGATGGGGACATGTGAGGTGGACGGTCAGTGACAGGGACATAGTGAGGAGATGGTCAGTGATGGCGACATGTGAGGTGGACGGTCAGTGATGGGGACATGTGAGGTGGATGGTCAGTGACAGGGACATGTGAGGTGGATGGTCAGTGATGGGGACCCGTGAGGTCAGCGGTGCTGCTCAGTGGTTGGGCTTCGCCCCTTTAAGTGCCATGAGTCTGGGTGCATCACCCTCTTCCTGTCCCCATAGAACTTTCCTCAGTCCCAGCCTCCTCTCCGGGGCCGCCTGAGTGAGAATGGACGTTTCCTGGCCATGAGCAGAGCCCAGAGGGCCTGAACCCCGCTGGCCGCTCTCTCCCACTGAGCCCTGGGCCCAGCCAGGCCCCACGTCCAGCCAGCGCTAATTCAAAGCGGATTGTTGGCGTCTTCGCCCTGGAATGTGGGGAGCAAACGGACCGTGTAGACGGGAGCCCTGCAGCCCTATGTGTGCACACATACACGCACAAACAAGCGCACAGGCATGCACACAATGCATGTACACACATACGCATGCACACGTGCATGCGATGCATGCACACACACGCACATAACACATGCACGCAATGCACGCACACATGTACACATGCACACACACACACTCCGAGTCCTTCAGCATTTCCCCAGGGCCCCGGTGGGCGCCCTGCTCGGCCTTATGGGCAGGCCTGGGAGAGGACGTGGCCGGGGCGGCACCCACAGTCCCCAGTCCCCGTGCTCAGGAGCACTGAGGCAGAGCGTGCTGAGTGAAAGGGGCCGGCCACTGTGTCAGGGCGTGGCTGCCAGATCCACAGCCCGCCTGGCATGCGCCATTCTCGTGATTCTGGAAGGGACGCCCTCAGTGCCCGTGGCCACAGCAGGGTGTTGGTTGGCCGGAAGGAGGGACACTCCCGGGGCCCATCAGCTGTGACCGGCCTCCCACTGCCCTGGGGCGTGTCTCAGGGGAGGTGGGGCAGGCAGATGGGTGTCCCTCTCTCCCAAGGGTGTCACGGTGTCACTCCCTCCCCCCCATGGCCCCCGTGTGTCCCACCCCCAGACACACGCTCTGCTTCCCATGATGCCCATGGGGCTGCCCCTGCCACAGGCCTCCCCCGGCGCCAGGAGGGCACCCTGAGGCCCGGGAGTGGAAGGTGCAGAGATGGGTGGGGAGAGGCCCGAGAGAGGGCTGACGTCCAGTCTGGGTGTGGAAGACAGATAGAAGGTTCTAGGAGGGGCCAGTGGGTGGCCAGTGCAGCAGGACCCAGAGGGGGGGTCCCAGAGCCTGCCTAGGAGCCTGGAAGGGGCCCAGCACCCCACGGCCTGGAAGCAGCCGCCCGAGGAGTGGGCGCTGGCAGGAGCAGGCCAGGCTGTGGCGGGTGAAGGTGCCTTGGGCAGGGCAGGCACATGCACACAAGGCATGCACACACATGCACACAAGGCATGCACATACATGCACACAATGCATGCACACGCATGCACACAATGCATGCACACGCATGCACACAAGGCATACACATACATGCGCACAATGTATGCACATACATGCGCACAAAGCATGCACATACATGCGCACAATGTATGCACATACATGCGCACAAGGCATGCACACACATGCACACAAGGCATGCACACGTGTGCACGCAAGGCATGCACACGTGTGCACGCAAGGCATGCACATGCGTGCACGCAAGGCATGCACACACATGCACACACACATGCACGCAAGGCATGCACACACACACTGGGTCCACACACAGCAGTGCCGCGTCCTGCCCGGTGCCTGAGGCGCCCCAGTGTCTGTGCGCCAAGGGCTGTGGGTTCTCCCCTGCTGGAGCCACTGGTAACACCTCAGGGGGCAACTCGTGAGACGGGAAAGTGGGGTCTCGGGATAGCTCGGGTGGCCATCGGGCAGACTATGAAGGGGGCTTCGCCCACCCCTCAGAGTGCCTGGGCCAGAGCAGGGATTTATGGGGGCCCCGAGCACCCAAATGGGGCCACATCACCTCACGTGGCCCCAGCTCTCCCCGCTCCCACAGCCAAGCTCCCGTCCCCGAGTCCCCGCGTGCCCCACGCTGCTCTGACTCTCGGCTGGGCCCTGCGGGGGGCTTGAACTTTGTCTCAGGATTGCGGGGTCCTCCCTGCCCGTGCTCCCCAGGCCAGCGGCTGCCCGCGCCTCCTTTTGCTTTTAGGACCGACACTCAGGGGTTACTCCTGGCTCTGCACCCAGGAATTGCTCCTGGGGGTGCCAGGACCCCCGTGCAAGGCCGACCGCTGCCCGCCACCCCGCGCCCGGGGCCCTGCCCTAGCCCAGGCCAGTCCCGGGCCCTGTCTGCGCCTGCCCTCGCCCTCCATCCCCAGGGACAAGGACCCTTCCAGAGGCTTCTCTGGCCGGGCCGGTGGCCCCGGGGCGCTCCTGCTCTCGGCCAATTGTTCGAAAGCCGGGGCCGCGGGGCCCGGGCTCCTGCGAAGCCGCGGTTCGGATTTTGAAATCCCCTTGAAAATGTTTGTCCTTTGTTTTGTTTTATTTAGAAATTTCCCAAATTTTTACCAAGTTAAAGACACAACCACAGGAATGTGTAGCCCGGCGGGGTGGCTGGCATAAACAACCCCTCCCCCAGCGCCCGCCCCCCCAGACCGCGGCCCCCCGACTCAGCAGCAAAACACGCCAAGCACGGACGGGCAGCCTGCCGCGCTGGGAGCCCCGGGCAGCGGGCAGCGGCATCCACCGAGCGTCCCATGCCCCTGCGGGACCCACCCAGGCCGGGCTGCTCCCCGCCCCCGGCTGCAGGCGTGGGCACCGGAGACGCAGGCAGAGGCGGGGGGGCTGCGAGTCAGGCCTCGGGCGCAGGCCCCTCGCCGCCGGGCTGGGGGCTGGCGCTGCACTGCGGGTGCCAAGCAGGAGGCCAGAGGGTGGGCACTGAGGCAGGCACAGAGCAGGGCCCCCACTGGCCGGCCCCAAGCTTACAGGGCCGGGGGCCAGCCTGGCATGGAGATGTGCCCCCCCGCCCCTCACCTCCTCCCTCCACGTCCTGAGTGTTCGGGGAACGTCCCCGGGGCCCCCTCTCTGCCAGGGCTCCCGATGGCCAGTGACGCCCCCGATGGCCCACAGCTCGTGCGTCCTTGCCCACCAGAGCCGCTGTGCCCAGCCCAGGGGCCTTCGGTGCCTGCATGTGGCCCCCTGGGGTGCAGGACGCCCGGGGCCTCTGTGACGGGGCGGCTGCTCCTGCCACCACAGGCCCCAGACTTCAGACATGCCATCTGCCACCAGGGAGTCCCAGCACCCTCTGGGGGCCCCACGTGAGCCAGAGCCCCACCCTCTCCTGGGCCCCCCTTGCTCTGTCACCCACCCCGATGCCACTTCTGCCCCTGGCCCCGGCCATCAGCAGGACTCAGGGTGGGGGCACTTCCCTTAGGGGCCCTGGGGACCCCGTGAGCAGGACTATTTCCCCAGGGGGCCCTGACCCCTCCCTGCCTTGCCAGCCTCCCTGTCATGCCCCTGGCCCAGCTGTGCCCGACAATGGATGTCTGTCCACGCCCTCGCGAAGCCCCCTCTGGCTGTCTCTGGCCGTCACCTTTCGTGACTGCTGGGCCACCTCAGCCACCTGTGCTCCCAGCCGGGGCCCCGGGGACCAAGCAGGTTTCTGTCATGGGTTCCCGAGGCCTGTGGAGGCTGAGTGGGGGGACGGTGCCACGTGGAGCGGGGGTGCAGGGTGAGGCTGCCCTGGCCCGGGGCCCCGTGTCTCGCCCCGAACCTCAGGCGTGGGGGAGCACGGAGGCCGCGGAGCTCCTGGCCGGCCGAGGGATTTCTTTGAGGGATTTTCCCCGCCATGAGCTTCCAGTTGCTCGAACCAAGAGTGCTCCAAAATCGGGGCGGGGAGTTTGGTGGCTGGGAGAGGCGAGGGGCAAGGGGATGAGTGAACGAGTGGGGGGTGCTGCGGGAGTGAAGGGCGGATGGGCAGAGCAGTGGAGGAAATCAATTCGTGTGACGTGGCCGGGCTGGTGGCAGGAAGGTGCCAGAGTCAGCGAGAGGGGGTTGGAGAGGGCCGGGGTGGGCGCGGCTGTGGGGGGGACACTGTTGCTCCTAGAAGCCAGCGGAGAGGGGGGTGTCACACGGCTCCCCCAGCCCCAGGGAGGCGGAGAGCGGAGAGGGGCAGCCGGGCAGGAAGTGGCTCCTTCTCCCTGAACAATGGCCGGCTGAGCCCTGCCCGCCCCTCCCTGCCCCGCCCAAGCCCGGCAGGGCCAGGGGCACTGTGGCCAGGGTGCCACGGGCCATCCGCGGGGTGTCGGAGTGGATGGGTGAGGGAGAGCGAGTGAGAGCGAGTGTATGTGAGGGTGGGGGAGTGTAGGAGTGAGTGTGAGCGAGCGAGCTGTTGGGTGGGAGTGGGAGTGCACACGAGAGAGCAAGAGTGAGTGTGAGAGCGAGTGAGAGTGTGAGAGGGTGAGAGAGGGAATGTGACAGTGATGTGAGACAGGAGTGAGTGTGAGAGCGAGTGAGTGTGAGAGAGTGAGAGAGGGTGTGAGGGTGAGAGAGGGAACGTGACAGTGAGTATATGTAAGACAAAAGTGAGTGTGAGAGGGGCTGGAGCAATAGCACAGCGGGTAGGACGTTTGCCTTGCACGCGGCCAACCCGGGTTCGATTCCCAGCATCCCATATGGTCCCCTGAGCACGGCCAGGGGTAATTCCTGAGTGCAGAGCCAGGAGTAACCCCTGTGCATCGCCGGGTGTGACGCAAAAAGTAAACAAGGAAAGTCAAAGAAAATAAAGGACATTTAAAAAAAAAAGAGTGAGTGTGAGAGTGAGAGAGGGTGAGAGGGTGAGAGAGGGAACGTGGCAGTGAGTATATGTGAGACAGGAGTGAGCGTGAGAGCGAGTGAACGCGAGAGTGAGAGAGTGAGAGAGGGTGAGAGAGGGAACGTGACAGTGAGTATATGTGAGACAGGAGTGAGTGTGAGAGTGAGTGAGTGTGAGAGAGTGAGAGAGGGTGAGGGGGTGAGAGAGGGTGAGGGGGTGAGAGAGGGAACGTGACAGTGAGTATATGTGAGACAGGAGTGAGTGTGAGAGTGAGTGAGTGTGAGAGAGTGAGAGAGGGTGAGGGGGTGAGAGAGGGTGAGGGGGTGAGAGAGGGAACGTGACAGTGAGTATATGTGAGACAGGAGTGAGTGTGAGAGCGAGTGAACGCGAGAGTGAGAGAGGGTGAGGTGAGTGCACGCGAGAGCGAGAGAGTAAGTGTAAGAGTGAGTGAATGTGAGGGTGAGAGAGTGAGGAAATTATAAGAGAAAAAGTGAATAAATTTGAGGGTGAGAGTGACTGAATGTGGGAGTGAGCGAGAGTGAGAAAGTGAGAGTGAGTAAGCATGAGAATGAGAAAGTGAGCAAGTGAGAGTTGAGAGTGAGTCTGTTAGAGAGTGAGTGAGATTGTGAGTAAATGTGAGTGAGAGAGTGAAAGTGAGAGCTCAAGAGAGCATAAGTGAGTGTGTGAGTGGATGAGAGTGGAAGAGTGTTGTGAATGGTAGTCTGTGTTAGCATGTGCATGAGTGTGAGATAGTGAAGGTACGTGAAAGAGTGTGAGTGTGTCAGTGTGTGAGTGAGTGTGGGAGCGTGTGTGAATGTGAGTGTGTGTATGTGTGTTAGTGGGAATGGTTGAATGTGTGAGTGTGTGATTGAGTGAATCTGAGAGTGTCAGTGTGTAAGTGTGTATGTGAGTGGGGGTGAATGCTTGTGAGTATGTGAGTGGGGTGACTAAGCATGTGAGTGTGTGAGTGTGTGTTGAAAGTGTGGGTCTGTGAGTGGGGTGAATGTGTGTATGTGTATGTGAGTGTGAGTGTGGGTGAATGTGTGTGAGTGGGGTGTATGTGTGTATTGGAAGTGAGTGTGGGAGTGGGAGCATGTGTGTGAGTGTAGGTGAATGTGTGTGAATGGGGTGTGTGTATTGGGAGTGTGTGAATGTGTATGAGAGTGTGTGAGTGAGTGTGAGTGTGGGTGAATGTTTGTGAGTGGGATGTATGTGTGTATTGGAAGTGAGTGTGTGGGAGTGGGAGCGTGTGTGAGTGAGTGTGAGTGTGGGTGAGTGTGTGTGAGTGGGTGTGTGTATTGGGACTGTGAGTGTGTGAGTGTGAGTGTGGGTGAATGTGTGTGAGTGGGGTGTGTGTATTGGGAGTGTGCTTGAGTGTGTGAATGTGTGAGTGGGGTGTGTGTATTGGGAGTGTGTGAGTGTGAGTGTGGGTGAATGTGTGTGAATGGGATGTATGTGTGTATTGGAAGTGAGTGTGTGGGAGTGGGAGCGTGTGTGAGTGAGTGTGAGTATGGGTGAGTGTGTGTGAGTGGGGTGTGTGTATTGGGACTATGAGTGTGTGAGTGTGAGTGTGGGTGAATGTGTGTGAGTGGGGTGTGTGTATTGGGAGTGTGCTTGAGTGTGTGAATGTGTGAGTGGGGTGTGTGTATTGGGAGTGTGTGAGTGTGAGTGTGGGTGAATGTGTGTGAGTGGGGTGTGTGTATTTGGAGTGTGTTTGAGTGTGTGAGTGTGGGTGAGTGTGTGTGAGTGGGATGTGTGTATTAGGAGTGTGTTTGAGTATGAGTGTGAGTGTGGGTGAATGTGTGTGAGTAGGGTGTGTGTATTTGGAGTGTGTTTGAGTGTGTGAGTGTGTGTGAGTGTGAGTGTGTGAATGTGTGTGAGTGGGGTGTGTGTATTGGGAGTGTGTGAGTGTGTATGAGAGTGTGTGAGTGTGAGTGTAGGTGCATGTGTGTGAGTGGGGTGTATGTGTGTATTGGAAGTGAGTGTGTGGGAGTGGCAGTGTGTGTGTGAGTGTGAGTGAGTGTGAGGTGGGATGGGGCCGAGTGGCCCCTGGACAGGTCATGCCGTCCCGTGTGCATGCGTTGGTGGGGCGGGCTTGCGTGTCACGCAGTCAGCGCCCCACGGTGGCGTCCTTGCTTGGGCCCAGAGCACGGCCCAGCTCTAATCCCCCTGATCCTGACAACCAGGTGGGGACAAGCCGGGCCGGGGGGCGGAGGGTCCCGGTGCCCGGTGGCCCCAGGCGCCCCGGCCACCGCGGCCTGTTGCTAGGATCAGCCCTGGATTAGCCCACCAACTTTCCAGAGGCCCGTGTGCGCCTCGGGTGCCATGGAAACCTGGCAGGGCCCGGGGGCGGTGGCTGCTCACGGGGGCTCCCCGGAAGGGCCCAGAGGGGCGCCCCCAGCCCCACGAGACCCTCCTGCACAGAGCCGGACGTGCTCCTGGGGGGGTGGAAGAGCCCCGCGAGATCCGGGGGGCTCCAGGAGACGAGGAGACACCAGCCCGCCCCACACCCCCCGCGCCCCCTGCTGCCTGCACGCTGGGCACTGCCTGGCACACGCTGGACCTGGTGCCCTGAGGGCAGCCTTCGAGGCATTCCCTGAGGCTCCCCGGAGGCCGCGAGGGCGAGCCCACAGCCAACAGCTCTGTCCACTCCCCTTCCTGGTCATGGACTCCCCAGGCCACCAGCAACTCTGCCTTCCACGCCGCCTGGCCTGCTGCCTCCACCTCCCACCCTCCCAGGGACCCCCCTCCTCCAGGAAGCCGTTCTGGGATGCTTGCCTCAGTTTCCTCACCAGCTGCTCAGCTTTGCCCTTGGCCCCCACCCAGGACCCGGTCACCTCCCAGGCCTTCCACTGGCACCCAGGGGTCCTTCTACACCTATCAGACCTCACAGGGCACCCTGTTTCGGAGGAAAGGTCGCAAGCCTCTCGGGGTGTCCTGCTCCTCTCTGCGCCAGTTCCCGCTGCCACCCCACGAGTTGCTGTCGCGCCTCACCCATCTCCCCGTTCCCAGACAGTCACCCTGAGCACGTCCCCTGCAAGACCTGGTGCTCCTGCCCCTGGGTGTTTCTCCCTAAATGAACATGGATGGAAGGATGTGTGAGTGTGTGTATGAATGTGAGTGTGTGAATGTGTGTGAATGCAAATGAGTGTGAGTGTGTGAGTGTGTGTTAGTGTCTGTGAGTATTTGAATGTGTGAGTGTGTAACTGTGTGAATATGTGAGAGTGTATGAGTGTGTAAATGTGTGAGTGAGTGTGTGAGTGTGAATATGTGTGAATGTGCATTAGTGTATATAAGTGTTTGAATGTGTGAGTGACTGTTAGTGTGTGAGTATGAGTGGGGGTGAATGTGTGTAAGTATGTGTGTAAGTGTGTGAGTGTGTGAATGTGTGTTTGAATGTGTGAGTGTGTGATGAATGTGTGTATGTGAGTGTGTGGGTGAATGTGTGAGTGTGTAAGTGTGTGAATATGTGAGAGTATATGAGTGTGTAAATGTGTGAGTGTGTGAGTGAATATGTGTGAATGTGTGTGTTAGGGTATGTGTTTGAATGTGTGAGTGAGTGTTAGTGTGTGAGTGTGAGTGGGGGTGAATGTGTGTAAGTATGTGTGTGAGTGTGTGGATGTGTGTGTTTGAATGTGTGAGTGTGTGATGAATGTGTGTATGTGAGTGTGTGTTTGAATGTGAGTATGTGAGTGTGAGTGGGGGTGAATGTGTGTAAGTATGTGTGTGAGTGTGAGTGTGTGGATGTGTGTGTTTGAATGTGTGAGTGTGATGAATGTGTGTATGTGAGTGTGTGTTTGAATGTGAGTGTGTGAGTGTGGGGGTGAATGTGTGTAAGTATGTGTGTGAGTGTATGAGTGTGTGGATGTGTGTGTTTGAATGTGTGTGTGATGAATGTGTGTACGTGAGTGTGTGTTTGAATGTGAGTGTGTGAGTGTGTGAGTGGGGGTGAATGTGTGTATTGTGAGTGTGCGGGGGTGGGGGTAGGCGGGTGGGTGGGTAGAGGGGTAGAAGGAAGGATTGATGAATGGGTGAATGATGCAAGGGTGGAAGGAAGGGATGGATGACGGGGGTGGGAGATGGGTGTGTGCATGCACGTGTGGAGAGGGTGCGGCTGGAGGGCCGTGGGCAGGGGCAGGGACACGCGGGAGCTCCCTGCCAACCCTCCGTTCCTGCCTTCCTGCCCCGTGTCGTCCAGCCCCTCTGAGCCCCGTGCCCCTCCGGCCTCTCCAGCAGGCGGGCCCCTTCCGTGACGCAGGCACTGACATTCCTCCACCGGGCAGGGGGTGCTGGGACTGAGGGGCTGGCCCTGGGTCCCGGGGACAGCAGCGGCCGCGCCCACCCTCCTTTGGGGCTGGTGGCCCCGAGAGCGGCCTCCCAGGGGCCAGTGGCGGAGAGGACAGTGTTGAGTGAGTGACCGAGGCAGGAACCTAGGGGACCCGGAGAGGCTGGCCAGGCCGGGCAGGGCCAGGGGACCCTCTGCAGGCTCCAGCAGCACCCCTGGGGTCCTGCATGTAGGGGAGGGGGCGTGGCCAGAGGACAGACCTTCCCCTCTGGACACCAGGGGCCTGGGGCTGCCACCTGCCTGGGAGCCCTCCCAGGACGGGAGCACGGTGCACGGGGCTCGGGTGGGCTCCAGAGGCCACGGCCCCAGCAACTGCTCCTCGGACAGCGGGCGGCGGCAAGGCCGACAGGACCCACCGTGCAGACCCGGACCCTTCCCGCGGTGGCTGCGTGGCTGTGTCTCAGGGCTCACTCGCACCTCTGCACGCTGAGACCACTCCTAGTGGGGATCAGGGGACCCCTGGGGGGCCGGGGGTCGAACCCAGGCCAGCCGCGTGCAAGGCAAACGCCCTCCTCTGTCCTATGGCTCCCTCCCTCGCTTTTGTACCCACGACTTTCTGCCTCTCTTCACCCAGGAACTGCTCCGGCCTCTTCCTGCGTGCGCACACACGTGGGGCCGTGACGAGCCAGGCCGGGCGCCCTGACCCAGGGGAGGAAGTGGCGTCCTGTCCGTCTCTGACACGGCGCTGGGGCAGCTCGGGACCGTGGGAGAACAGACTTGCTGGCCTTCTCCAGGCAGAAGCTTGCTGGAGGGCGGGTCGGCCGTGCCCCCAGGCCTCGAGACAGTCTCCAGGCCTCTGTCCACTTTACGTCCCCGCATCAGCACTGCCCCTCAGCCACGCCAAGGGCCACATTCCGGGAGGGGCCCCCCTGCCAGCCCTGTCTGGCCCTGCGGTTCCCACGAAAACACACTCAAGAGGGAGAGCACTTCCGGGCTGCACCTGCTCCCACCCGACTCTGCACCGGCACCTCACACGGCATCCACACAACACACGTGACACACGTGTGCACGACACAAACACGCATGTATCTACGCAGATACAGAGCACACGCAGCTTCAGAAAATGTGTGAACTCATAGCATACACGAGCACAAACACACATGTGCACATACAGTGTGCAGGCATGTCTGATGGGCATACATATGTTTTGCAGACATATACATAATACAATGTACACATGGACACGCAGACACACAAACCATGTGTATGAACGTATATACACATGTAGATGCCAAACACATTTAGATACAAGTACACATACACACATGCAGACACAAGTAGCAGATATACATGTGTTCATGCATGCTCATGGACACACACAGAAATATGCACACATACATGATAACTGTCCATGACACATGAGTACATGCATGCACACATAACATGCATGAACAACATATGGTGAGCACATATGCACATGCAGGCAGGTACAAACAGCACACAAAGACACGTGTGCATGTACATCCATACGCATACTTACACACATGGGCACATGCATTGTGTACCCACCCTAGAGTGTCCCTCCTGGGGCACTGGCTCATGCCTGGAGGAAGTGCCCAGTGCCCGGTGCAAAGGGCCCAGCAGAGGCTGCAGCACAGACGCGGGCAGGGTGCAAGGCTGGGCCGGGCCTGGGGCTCTGGGCTGAGTGGTCCGGGGGGTGCCCCAGCTCGGTGCCCTGGGGAGCAGCTGCTTGAGCCACTGGAGGGGCGGCCTGGCCCCCTGGTCAGAAGTGCAGGGCCCGTGTCTCTCTCGGATCCCTCTGGACCCAGGGTGCTGTGGGGGCGCAGAGAGGAGGTCCCGAGGGCTCGGGCCCGCCATCCTCTCCCCGCTGGACACTGGTGCAGGGCCTGGCGAGCACGGCACAGGCGGGCTGGACGCTGGAGTCTCCACGCGAGGCCCCACGGTCCTGAAGATGGCCGCGAGGTGCCCAGCCCAAGGTGACCAGTGCCCCGCGGCCACCTCCGAGGTGAGGGACCCAGGGCCAGCCGGGTGCCCCAGGCACATTCCCTGCCCCTGGTGGTGCCCAAGTCAGGGAGACCTCTCACCCCCGCTGCCCAGGTCACCTCACCCCTGCTGCCCAGGTCACCTCACCCCTGCTGCCCAGGTCACCTCACCCCTGCTGCCCAGGTCACCTCTCACCCCTGCTGCCCAGGTCACCTCACCCCTGCTGCCCAGGTCACCTCTCACCCCTGCTGCCCAGGTCACCTCTCACCCCTGCTGCCCAGGTCACCTCTCACCCCTGCTGCCCAGGTCACTTCACCCCTGCTGCCCAGGAGATTCTCACCCCTGTTGCCCAGGTCACCTCTCACCCCTGCTGCCCAGGTCACTTCACCCCTGCTGCCCAGGAGATTCTCACCCCTGTTGCCCAGGTCACCTCTCACCCCTGCTGCCCAGGTCACCTCACCCCTGCTGCCCAGGTGACCTCACCCCTGCTGCCCAGGTCACCTCTCACCCCTGCTGCCCAGGTCACCTCTCACCCCTGCTGCCCAGGTCCTCACCCCTGTTGCCCAGGAGACTTCTCACCCCTGCTGCCCAAGTCACCTCACCCCTGCTGCCCAGGTCACCTCTCACCCCTGCTGCCCAGGTCACCTCACCCCTGCCGCCCAGGTGCCAGGGCCCCATCTCCGGTCCTCCCGTAGAGGGTGCCTGAGTGTCCGCCCTGTCCATTCCAGTGTAGGGGACAGTGCTTCAGGACCCCCAAGGGCAGGCCCGTGGCGGGGGGCGGGGTGGCAGCTCTGGGGTCCGCAGGGGGGTGTGGGCTGTGGTGGAGGTGTCCAGCACTGCAGCGCAGGCCGGTCGGGCCCGGGGTGGCGGGGCTGGTCAGTGTAAACAGATCCTTTCTGTCCGCCTTGGGGGCTGGGGGGAGGGAGCCGTCTTGAGCTTTGTTATGTTCTGAAAAAAGGGCAAAAAATTTGGGTCACAAACCACAAACTGTTTTGCTTTCGGCAGAGCTGGCACAAACAGGCGCGGTCTCCTGGGCTCTGGGGCTGGAGGTCCGGCCGCGCCTGCCCGCCCGCCCGGAGGGGGCTGGGCAGGTAGAGCCGGGCCGGGGGCACAGCAGCCAGCCCTGGCAGCCGGGGGGCGGGGGGTGCTGGGCACCCAGGGCAGAGGCTGGAGGGCAGCGGGGTGGGCCCAGGGGCCGCAGGCTCGGGAGGGCGGCAGGGTCTCTCCTCGCAGAGACCCCCACGCAGCTGACAGTGTTGGGGGCACACACGGGGCAGGGGGACACGCCGGGCAGGGAGGGCCGGGCTGCACCCCAGTGACGGAGTGAGTGGCCGGCCTGCTCTGGGGGCTGCGGGGTCCCAGGGGCCGCTCTGGGGGCAGCAGAGGGTGGGCGTGGCCCCCTGAAGAGAGGCCCCCGGCCCCAGCGCGGGCAGCCTGAGAGCCGGAGGCCGGGTCAGACGGTGCCCGGCCAGGCAGCGCGGCAACGGGAGCTGGGACACAGGCCCGAGTGGCGTGTCCTGGGGGAGCAGAGGGCAGGCCCCGGGGCAGGGGTGCAGCCCAGGGGTGTCTGCAGGGCCCGGGCTGCCCGGCGGGCGGGGCCCCTCGGGTCTCTCTCCGGCCCTGTCCCTCAGGGTGCATTTCCCGGCTGGTCACTCGGAGCCCAGCTCGCCTGCCTGGCTCCGTCCGGGGCGCCCGCGGGGTCCCACGCGCAGACGCTGCCCCTCGGGGGGGGAGTGAAGAGCAGAGTCAGGCCCCTCGGGGCCCCGCGCCCACACGCAGCCCTGCGCCCCCGGCTCATCACTCCCGCCACCTGGGAAGGGTTCCCGGGCAGAACTGAGCACCCCAGCACCCACACCCAGCTCATCCTGGTCGCAGAGAGAACCCCCGGGTCGGCGGCCCCACTCTAGAACCCTGGTCCAGAGTCGGGCTTTGGTGGGAGACACGGACCCCGAGGCCAGTCCCTGCGGCTGATCCTCAGAGCGGCTGCCGGGGGCCATGGGCGTGCCCACCCCCACGGGGCAACTGAGCAATGGGTTGATAGGGAGATTGGAGAGTGGCTGAGGGTGGGTGGGGGGCGGGTGGGGGTGGGTGTGCGTGGACGAGGCGGGAGGTGGGTGAGTGGACGGCTGGGCCGGTGGGTAGACTACGGAATGGACGGGTGGCTGTGGGTGGCTGGGTGCGGGGGGACGAGCAGGCAGATGGAGGAGCCCCGGGAGGGGCAGAGGCTGGTGGGTCCCAGGACCCCCGCAGGAAGGTGTCCCACAGCCTGGGGGCAGGTGGGACCCTGCTCTCTGGGAACAGGCGAGGGGCTCGCTGTGACCGGGGGCCTCCGGGCCATCTGAGCAGGAAGGTGCAGGGGAGACCATGGCGGCCTGGGTGCTTGGGGCAAGGGTGGGCAGGGTTATGGGGGTCCCGCTGTGTAGGCGTAGCCTCTGGTGGGCTCCTCTGACTCGCTGGAAGTCTCTGCCCCTCCAAGCCCCCCAGTCTGACCTCTGACAGCCCCCCGGAGGTGTTGTAGCCCCCTCACTCCCTCCCATTCTCCGCCATCCTCTGTGGGTGCTGACCGCCTCCTCCAGGGAGCCCCCCGGGCACACACTGGAATGGAATGAGCTCTTAGGTGGCCACCAGAATGGAAGGGATGGAATGAGGGCAGGTCCGGGGTGCTAGTGCAGCGCACAGCCCTGCCAGGGTCTTGGGGTAAGGCACCGTGGGTGCCCACCTGGCTGTTGCAGGGGCTCAGAGGGTCTGCAGGTAAGTCGGGACCACCCGGGCACAAACTGAAGCAGGAGGGGGAACCCAGAACTTCAGTCGGGACATAAAGTGACACAAGTCCTCATCACGTAACCAGCCCAGAGTCACCATCTCGAGAGAGGCATGACCTCCAGAACCTTCCAGAACCTTCCAGAACCAACTCAGCTGCAGCCCTCCCCCCAACCTTCCCAAGACCTGGAGGGTTCCTGGGACCTGGTGGCTGGAGCACTTCTCAAGAGGACTCCTGAGAAACCCCCTCCCGCCACAGCCCCTCTGAGAACCCTTCTGAGTGTGCCCGGGACCCCTGTCCTGCTGGTGGGCCCCACCCCGCCCCCCAGCCCAGCAAGAAGAGAGCGGAGGCCTGGAGGACATTTGAATGCTTTATTGGGATTGCGAGCGTTTGGTTAGAGACAGGCCCAGAGAGCTCTGTCAGAAAACAGCATGTTACGGCGGTGGGTCGGGGCCGACACGGGCCGGGACACGGCAGATGACAGGGGGTCGGCGCGTGGGGGTCTTCAGGAGATGGCACGGGAGGGACCTGAGAGGGGGTCCCGCTGAAGACGGGCGGGGAAGAGGAGAGATGGAGGGCCACAAGCGGGGCTCGGGAGGCCAGGGTGGCCTGGTGGGATGGTCGCCACCAGGAGAGCTGCTCGGGTGGCACAGAGTCCCCGGGGCACGCCAGGCGCGCCCTCCCGGAGGCAGGCTAACACTGGGGAGGGCGGCCGGCCGAACGGGCGGGCAATTTGGGGTGCCTCCGAGTCTGTCTTGGGTCACGGCCAATCCGGGTTCTCCAATGGGGACTTTGGGTCTTTGGGCTTCGCCAATGGTCCGAATGGCCCGTTCGGGCGCCTGCCGGGTCTCTGTGCTTCGGGCGGGCGGCAAGGACCGCCCCCAGGGTCCTGCCAGCCACGGCGCCGGGGTCCCCGGGCCTCGCGCTGCTAGACCAGTCGGGCTGCGTGGCAGGGGGGCTGCACTGGGAGCACAGGTGGGGGTGAGGTAAACCCCCAGCCGCCCGGCTCCCTGCCAGCGCCCGAGGTGCCAAGAGGCGGCTGGTCGGCACCCAGCGTGGGGTCCTCGGGGTCCGGCGGCCCGGCGGTGGGCACGCAGCTCTCGGCTCTGTGGGCTCTAACTCCTGGCCTCCCCGACGGCACAACCTCACCCCACCTTGGTCCAGGAAGCCCACCGAGCTAGGACTTCCTGGAGACAAGGGGGGCGCTGAGGAAGCGGGAAAGGTTTCCCTGGGGGGGGGACGGGCCCCCCGTGTGTGGAAGGCGACCACCTGCTCCCGCCGGGTGGGGCCCTTCAGCTCACACCTCGCCCCTTCCCCCCCGGCCGGCGCGAGCCAGCCGGGGGCCCATCCTGGTGGCCTCCGAGCACCTTCCTACAGCACGGGGGGCGCCGCCCGGCCCCCTCCTCCGCCCCTCAGGACCTCTGGGCACCAACCGCTGTGCCCAGAGGCCAGGCCGGCCGCGGCCCCCTCTCCCCGCTGCCCCACGGGCGCTGTGGCCACGCTCGCGGGGCCTCCACTCCCGGCTCACGCCAAGCGACAGGGACAGTGCGGCCAAATCAGGGCGAATAGATGGCGGGGGCAGGATGGTGGCCATGGTGGTGAGTGCGCGGGCCCTTGGTCACTGCCCCCTGTTACGGGGCGGGCTTTCAATTTGGGGTCTGAGCGCGTAACAAGCTTAGGGGGGATCAAAAAAAAAAAGGAAAGAAGCCCCAGGAGCACGAAAGAGGGGAGATAGATCAATTGACGTGAAGAATTTGGGTTCCTGATCGCGATGGTAATCCTGCGGCTCTCCCGCCGCTCCGGCCTTTAGTCCGAAACCTCGCTGGCCCCAGGCTGCTCAGGGGTCCCCGCCCGGCCCCCACTGCCCCCCACCCACCCCTCCAACCGCCAGACTTCCCACACTCCCCACCACCTTTGCCAGCCTCGGGGGGCCCCTGTGGGGGGCAGAGGCCTCCAGGGGGCTGGTAAAGGTGGTCCCTAGGTGCCCTCCAGGGGCGGGGGTCCCCCAGATCTTTCTGGGAGGGCACAATAGGGGGCCGGGCTCCTGAGTCCTCGCTGCTGACGCCGTCTCTGCCCTCTGGGCACGGTGGGCGGTGCCGGGGGCGGTGGGGGGCACGGCAGGCGCCGAGGGGGGTCCCTTTCTCCCTTTCTCGGAAAGCTGGAACTGGCCTGGTCGGGCCCCGCCTCCCCCTGAGGGCGCATCCCGGGGACAGGAGGGGGCTCAGACCTGAGACCTCAACTCGCTGTGTGGAGAGAGAAATTTGGGGTGGGACGGGGCTGCTCCCCTGAGGGGCTGGTGGCTCGGCGAGTAGGGTCGCCTCCGTGAGTGTGTGCGTGTGTGTGAGTGCGTAGGGGTGGGGGGCTGTGTGTGTGTGGATGAGTGTGTGATGTGTGCGTGTGTGTGCATGTGGGGGGGTGCATGTGCTGTGTGCGTTTTCAAGTGGGGCCAATGACAGAATGTGGGGTGTGCTTTGGAGCTGGCCGCAGGGGTGCGGACGTGCCAATCAGACCTGATGTGGGCGAGTCTCGGTGCTCAGGGTCTGGCTCCCTCTCGGGGGTCCTGGGTCCCACCTGAGCAGGTCGGTGGTGGTGACCCCGGTGCTTTCCCAGGACGGGCTGGCCGGGAGCGGGGCGGCTGACAGCAGCGAGGACGTGGCTGAGGATGTTTGGGGTCCTTCTTCTCTCGGGGGGTGGGGGCGGGGCTAGAGTCTAAGCCAATTGACTCCAGTGGGGAGGGAGAGAGAAGAAGGGGGGGGTGCCGAATCGCTTTATTTTGCCAATTTATTTTTAGCCAATTCAAGTTTTTAATATTTTAGCCAATTCAAGTTTTTAATATTTTAGCCAATTCAAGTTTTTAATATTTTAGCCAATTCATTTTTTTTAATGTTTTAGCCAATTGAGGGGTTTGGGTTTGTTTTTTGGGGGGAACAACTGGCCTTTCTGGTGTTTTTAAGAAGCCAGTGAGTTTTAAGGGGGCTGCACTATTTGGGGCTCACGCTCTGAGTTTTGGGGCGTGTTTGGGGGGCAGTGACTGGGGGATGTCGAAAGCCAATCAGTTATATTTGCTTTGAAGATGTTAACGCCGATTCACAGCCCCTCGAGGGGGCTGGGGTTGACAGGAGCCTGACATGGGGAGGTCGGGGCCCAGGGGCTGGTCAGGGGAGGACCTGGGCAGGCCAGGGACAGGGAGGTTTCGGAGGGGGACCTGGTGGTCGGGTCCCCGGCAAGAGGAGCGCCGAGAGGACGATGTCACCTCGCAGAATTACGACAATTTGGCTCATTTCTGGTGGTCGGACGCCTCGGGCGAGGCGGCCCCGTGGGCGGCGGGGTCCTGCGTAGGGAAGGTGGTCAGGGCACGATGGCGTTGTGCCTCCCTGAACGCTTCCAGCTCCTTGGCAAGCAGACGGCCTCGGCGGGCGCGCAGGAGGGCAGGCAGTCCTCTGCGCAGACGCTGAGCGGACTGCTTCCAGCTGTCGTACTGGAAAAATTGGCCCACGGGGTATCTGGGGAAGTTGTCCTGGGGGCGGGAGAGCCGGTCAGCGCGCGCCGGGCCACCCCCCCGACCCACAGCCCTGCAGGAATGGAGGGAGGGCTTACCGGAAACATGGTCCAAGGGGTCGACGTGTCCCTTGGGGACCCCCCAAGGCACGATCCCCCTGCAGGACGGGGGGTCTTACCGGAAGCACGGTCGGAGGGGTCGACACGTCCCTCTCGGACTTGGCGGGGGTGGCGCAGTATGTTTCCAGAAGAGCCAGGTCGCAGCTGCGGAAGCAGCACTCCTCCACGATGCCACGGCTGCGGCGGCTCACGCGGCTCGCGGGCCTGCCTGCAAGGTGCACCCCGGGGCGCCCGTGTGAGCCCCGGCCCCGCCCCCGGCCCGCAGGCCCCGCCCCGCCCGCGCGGCCCCGCCCCCGGCCCCGCCCCGCCCGCCCGCCAGGTGAGCGCACCGGGAGGGAAGCAGCGAGAAAGCAGAGAGGAAGAGCCCCAGGACTCCCGGCCCCCCTCCTCCTCCATCGCCCGGACTGGCCCGCCGGAGGCTCACTGGGCAGCGCAGGGGGGGCGGGAGCTGGGACCCCAGCAATGCTCCCCCCTCCCCCCAGCTCCCGGGAGCCTGGGCGGGCCGAGAGGCGACAGGTGGGAGTTGGAGGCAGAGAGAAGACGGGAGGAGAGGAGTGAGGACTGGAGAAACCCCGCTCTCCGTCCCCCCCGCCCTCTCCCTCTCCCCCACTGCACGGGCAGGGCCCGGCCCAGGTGGGCAGAGGCAGGAAGACCTTCAGAGAGGAGCGGAGCGCTGCAGAGTGCGGCTGGGGGCGCCCCGCCGCGGGGTCCCGGGCCGCAGGCTGCAGTGGGCCGAGAGGGCCGAGGCGGACAGCGAGAGAGAGGAGGCCCGGAGCGGGCCCGGGGCAGCCAGGACGGTAGGGGACAGAGCGGAGGGCAAGCGCGCCCCCGGTGCGCCCACCAAGCCCGCCCCCCGCCCGCCCGCTACTTACTGAAGTAGAAGCCGCGGTCCCCGCAGACGAACTGCAGGGTGTCCACCAGCTCCCCGCCACACAGGGTCTCACTGGGGCGGTAAGCAGCAAAGCAGCACGAGGCCATGGCCAAGAAGGTGAGCAACGCCAGCATCGACTTCCCCATCGGGACCCCCATCGGAATCTGCGCGGAGGGGAGAGAGGGGGGCGTGAGCCCCGCGCCGGGCACGCGGGGCTGGGGGGCGGGCCCCGCCGGCCCCGCCCCGTGACGTCATGGGAGGGGCCGCCGCCAAGATGGCAGAAGGCCCCACCCCGGGGGGCACGTGGGTCCCCGAGGGCCAGCCCCTTCCTCCCGCCCCCCAGCCCAGTGGAGCGGGCCGGGAGGCAGGGGGCGTCGGGCTGCGCCGGCCCCGCCCCCAGGGCCTCTGCACCCTCCCAGCCCGTGTCCTTGGACGGTTCCCCCACCCCCACCCCCCACCGGGGGGGGGGGGGGCCCGGCTCCAGTCGGAAACGGCCACCCAGGGCCACCAGTGTCTCTGCCGTACCCCGGCCAGCGGCCACGACACCTGGGGCCTGGACCCTGGAAGCAGAGGCGTGTGTGAGCCCCCCACTCTTCACAACGCATGCCATGTGGCTGCACGCCCCAGGCAAGGGTGGTCCATCGGGCCCTCCTGGGGGCCCCGCCGCATGCCCGCCCGCAGGGAGACGCACGCTGCCCAGGGCCGGGGAGCGCTCCGTCGCCAGATGCCCCCGAACCAGGGGCTGGGAGGGCTGCCCAGGTGTCCCCCTTGCAGGCTGGGGGCCGGTGGCCTCCCCGGAGCAAGGCCCGGGGTATTGGGGGGCAACAGTGTGCAGGAGGGGAAGGCGGGCGGGAAGGAATCTTGCTTCGGTGGGCAGAGAGGAGTGTCCAGCTGCTCCGAAGGGCTCCAGGGCAGCCCCGCGCCCGCGCCCCAGCCGCCTCCCACCGCCCCTTCCAGGCTTTCAGAACAGAAGAGGCCGGTAAGGACCCCCGTGGGTCCCCTCGCACTCCATCCTCTGCGCGCCCGGGGCGTCCGGGGCAGGTGGGCGAAGCCGACCCGGAGGGCCGGGGCGACGGAGAGAGGAAGGGTGCAGGGCCGGAGCGGCGGGCCACAGGGCCGCTCGACGGCCGCGGTTACCTGGTGCTGGACAGGAGGGTGGCTGGGCTGGAGGAGGAGGAGGAGGCTGGAAGGCCGCTTGCTGAGAAGCTAATGTCCAGTCGCAGACTGGCCAGTGCCTGGGCTTTTATGTGCGAGCCGGCTCCGCCCAGCCCCGGCTCCACCCCCGCCCCGCCCCCTCCTGGCCGACCCCGCCCCCCGCCCCCTTTGCCCCCGCCCCCTCCGTCCCTCCAGCCAGTACCTTCTCTCCCGCACCCCCCCTCCCCGGGCGAGCCCTGGGCCATCCCAAAGCGAAGCATCAGGAGGGGGTGGGGGGCTCATCCTGCACCCCCAGCCCATCTTGGCGCGGGGCAGTGCGGGGGGGGGGCGCGGAGGGGGCTGCCCGTCACCTCCTTGTATGGAAACTTCCACTGGCGCATTGCAGGGGCCTTGCTGAGTTGTACGCCCCCATCCGCCTAGGCCCCGGGACAGCCCTCTCCCCAGATTCCTCGTTGGAGACGTGGAGGACAGGAAAAAGGGGGGGGGGGCTGGGGGCACTCTTGCAAATGTGGCGTCTGGAACGGCTCTTTTGCCCACTCGGCCCCCCTCGCTGCACCCTGGCCCCGCCCACCCCCCCTTTCCCCTCTGCAACTCGCTGGCACAGACTCAACATACCAGGGTGGGCTTCTGAGAGGGCGCCCCCCCACTACCCCGCGCCCCCCGCCCCCCGCCGCTCGGCGCAAATCGCAGACTTTGTCCAACACCGTCCTGCACCCAGAGGGCCACCGCCAAGTGTCCTGGCGGCCGCGCACGCCCCTGCCCCACCCCCGCCGCCCCGCGCGCGCCCAGCCCCGCGCGCCCAGCCCCGCGCGCCCCGCGCCGCTTACCTGGAAGCCGCGCCGCCGCCGCCCGCCTCCCTGCTGCGTTAAATGTTCGCAAACCAGACAGCGGGCGTTGGCCCTCCTGCCGGCACTCCTCTGCCAGCGCCGCTCAAGCCGGGTCGCGGGGGCCGAATGTGCGACGGGGCCGAACGGGGGGATGGCTTTTTCGGGGGGGAGGGACGCTCTTCTGATCGTTTAGGGAGGGAGGGCTGTCTCGGGCCGGGGCGGGCCAGATGTTGTACTTTTAGGGGGGGAAAGGGTGTCGGGAAATGAGGTCAGCCGTTGTACCAAGGATAGACGGGGGGCAGAGATAGTCGGAGAGACAGTCGGAACGAGAAACGGGGGGGGCCGAAGAGCGGGCGAGACGGAGAGAGGACAGCGAGAGGCGGGCAGGCTCACAGCGGGAGAGGACGGCGGAGAGAAACAGAAAGTGTATAATTAACCCACGTGGGCAGCGAGGGCGAGGGAGGGCGTGGGGGGGAGGGCGTGGAGGCGCGGGCCTGGGGAGGACGGGAGGGAGCGGAGGGCAGGCTGCGGGAGAAGAGTGGGGGCCGGGGCGAGAGGCAGAGAGAGGGCGGGGAGCACAGAGAAGCGAGGGTAGTGCGCCACGTCGGGGGCCGGGGGAGGGCGGAGGGGGACGGAGCGGAGTCTGCACCCGGGCCGCGGGCACCCAGCTCGGTGAGGGTCGACGGAGCCCTCGGCCGTCGCAAGCCCGGGCCTCGGGGGGGTGGGCGGGCGGGGGCCGCGCCGGGCCGCGGGCACGCAGCGGGGAGGAAGAGCGGCCCGGGCGACGCGCCGGGGAGGGCTGGGGGGGGGGAGCGCGGGAGGTGACAACGCCGGCGGCCTGCGAGCCGGACTGCCTGCGGGGGGAACCGCCTCCTCCGGCGAAGCGGGGCCGGGGCGAGGTAGCTGGAGGAGGAGGCGGCGGGGGCGTCCGCAGGCCCGGCGGAGCGCGGCCCCCGCCGACGGCGCCCAGACGGGAGTCAGCAGCAGAGGACGGCGTCGACGGGGCCGCCAGCCCGGGTGGAGGCGCTGGCGGGCCGGCGCGGGCGGGCGTGCGCCAGGGGCGGGGGCGGCCGGAAGGGGGGGCCGGGGGCCGGCCTGGCCTCACGCAGCTCCGCCGGAGAGCAGGCGAAGTGCGGGCGCCAACGCCCGCTTCTTATAGCCGCGCCACCCCGCGGCCCGGCGCCCGCTCGGGCCCCGCTGGCCGCGCGCCCGCGCCAATGGGCGCCCGCGGGGCCCTCGCCCCGCCCCCGGCCCGCCCCGGCAACTCGAGCCAGGGGGGGGGCGCGGGCCCGGGGGCCCCGGGGGGCGGCGGTGGGGGGGGCGGTGGGGTGCGCGGGGGGCGCGATCGGTTGGGGGGCAGGGAGGATCGAGTGCCAAAGAAGTGCTGAATCGCCGTTCTAAAGTGTTGGGGGGGCACCCCCACCTCGGGGTGCGGGGGTGCCACCGAGATCCCGCGCCCTCCGACGCCGCGCGGGTGGGGTCCAGGGTCCCGCACGGGCGCCCCAGGGCCGGCGGTGCACAGGTGGCCAGGCGCGGGGTGCAGGAGCCCCGGCTGGGGAGGGGGCGCCCCCGGGGCGCGGGCAGAGCCCAACGGCCACCTGCCCGGGGAAGCCCGAACGCCCCCGCACTGCCCCCAGTCCCCGAATCGTGGGGTGATCACCGCCAGGCGCGGTCCCGCACGACCCAGCCGGCCGGGGTGCGCCTGAGCAGCTGCCCGTGGGCGCCACCCCGAATGCCCGCGTCATATGTCCCCCGTCCTCGCCGCGCCGGGCTTGCGTAGACGCGGGCTCGGCCCCGGCAGCCCCCACGGTGGTCCAAGGGTCGGGGTGAGCCGCCAGGCGAGGGGTGGCCGGACATCGCCACCAAGTCCGAGCCACGCACCGGCGCCCGCGCGCGCACGCGCGCCCCCTGCCCGCCCCGCGGCCCCGGGAGGTCGGCGCGCCCGAGGGGAAGGGGCCCCGCGCTGGCCGTCAATCACTCGCTGCGCTCGCTGCCTCCCCAGGCCGCGGCCCGGCTCAGGCGCCGCCCGAGCACGCTGCGCCCCTCCGCGGCGTCGCCGGACCCGGCGCCCGGGCGCCCTCCCACCATTGTGGTCTCGGCGAGCGGCGAGGGGACAACGCGCCGGTGATCGGGGCACTCGTCCCCGGCGAGCGCCGCCGCCCAGCGTCCCCCCGAGCCCGCGCCGCGCGCGGCTGCCCCGGCCCCGGCGAGCGCCAGCCCCGGCGGGACGGCGGCGCGTGCGGGGTGCCCGCGGGACCTCACCGGAGAGAGGCCGAGCTCGGTGGAGCCGCAGGCGCGTCCCGGGCGCACCACAGCCGAGGCGGAGAGCCGGCGCTCGGAGGCGGGCGGTGGACGCGGCCGAAGGTGAGCGAGACCCCGGGGGGCAGTCCCCAGTGTCGGGGGGCAACGCCCAGTCCTTTGGAAGGCCCGGGGACAATGCCCAAATTTGGGGGAGACCGGGGGCAATGCCCAATCTTTCTCCCGGAGGAGGGAGCTGCACTGCCCAGTCCGGCCGGCGCGCCGCAGGGCCAATGCGTCGGGGGACAAAGCAAAGTGTCCTGGCCCCAGGTGCAAAGCACTCTTTGTAGGCGACGCACAGACCGGAACCGGGCTCCGAGGCGGGTGCAGGAAGGGGGGGAGTGAGCGACAATACCTGCCCCCGCAAAGGCAGGTCAGGGCCGAAGCTGACCTTCAGGGCACTGGCTCGGTGGACACCAGGGCATCGGCCAGGAGAGGGATCCGCCTTCGGGGGAGCAGGGCAGACTGGCTCGAGCAGAGCGTGGGGACTGAAATCAGAGTTGGAAATGTGGGGGACCCCGCTGCTGGGTTCACCAGCCGTGGGGGAAACCCCCGACCAGTTTATGGGGAGGAAAGTTTTTTGGGGCGTGATGAGAAAAATTCTCAACGTGGAATTGGAGGGACTTAGAAAACACTCAGACGTTGCCCCAGGCACTGCCCGGGGCCCACGGCGACTGTTTCGAGTGAGGGGAAGACGAATTCTCCCTGTGCGAGCATCCAGGCCAGGGGCTGGGGGCTGATTTCACCCAAAGAAAGTCACCTCCATAATTGTCGTGTCTTTGGGGAAAATCTTCAGCTTCCTTGAAAGCCTCAAAAAAAAAAAAAATTCACTGTATATGTGAAGAATCAGACTGCAGAAGGCTAAGTACATTTGGGGAGCTCAGGAAAGCAAAACCATTTTATGTTTCTACTTTTACTTTTAATCTATCCAATTAATTTAATTTTGATAAACAAAAAAAAATTCTGTTTTTTCCTTCCCTAGGCTCTGTCTACATCTGGGGAACTCTAGTGCAGCAGAGTGAGAGATTTGGGGATCCATAAAACCTCTGCAGCAGAGATAAAAATCAGGACTCTGATTAGGCGTCAGGGAGTGCGGTTAGAGTTAGAGCAGAGGACTCTAACGCTTGGGGTTAGGACCACGGAGTTTGGGGTCTCTCTGGATATTTCCCTTTGGGGTACCTGTAGAAAGGGCCGCAAACTCAGAGAAGCATAAATCAAGGCACCCGTTGTTTTGTGAAATGCACACACACACAAATCACAATTTCTTTTGGAGAACGGGGTGGGGGGGCAGTTTTCCGATGGAAGGCCCCGGGAAAGAATGTTTGGACCCGGGGCCGGAGCCACGCCATGGAGCTCTCGGCTCGGCCGGCCGCTGCCCAGGAAGGATTCCCAGTTCCCCAGTCCCGGGAGCGGGCACGGGGTCGAGGTCCGAGATCTGTGCCATGTGTCTGGAGCAGGAAGTTCCCCTTCCTTCGCCCTGGTCCTGAGCGGAACCAGCTGCCTGCCCCGACCCAGCGGGGCACCGAGGCCTTTGGGGGCCCCTGGGAAGGACAATACCAAGTCCTCTCGCAGGACACTTCACAGCAGAAACTTGGGGATCACCCAGGGGGCCAGGGGCGTCGGGGGATCAAAGTCTGAATTTTAGAAAATCTGAATTTTTGTCAGAAGTGGGGGTAACATAGGGGTTTTGTTTCTGTTTAATATTCAGGATGTTGTGGGCACAGAAACCGGGACCTGGGCGCTCAGTCCGGGCTCTGGGTAGCGGGCCTGGTGCGAGTGGGTGGCTGGTACATTGGGGGACCCCATTCTAAGGCAGCCGATCCCAGGGCCCCCACCCACCCAAGGAATCTGGAATATCCTCAGGAACCTGGTTCGTGATCAAGGACTTAAAGAACCCCAAAAAGGAATTCCCTCAGTCTCCAGTGTCACCCCCCTCAAAGAAACCAGTCTAAGGAGAAATCCCAGCGCGCACACAATGGGCCCCAGGAAACTATCGCCCGGGTTGTTTACGGGGCAAAAAAAGGGTCCTTGTTTTTGGGGTCCAGACTCACTCCAGGGTTCCCACGAAACTGCTTCCCGCGGTCAGGGGCCGAGGGATTCTTCCTGTTAAATGTAGGGCCCAAGGGCACATGTCTGCATTTGTGGGGCCGGCAGAGAACGCGCCAGCTCCCCGCGGTGATCCACGGTGGGTCAGGGCACACAGCGGGGACTGTCGCGGGGACCCCGCGCGCCCTCGGGAGAGCGTGGAGCCGGAGGCCAGCACTGCGGCGAGGCGGGGAGCCCCGCGCCCCGAGACGGACACCTCCACGCCAGAAACGGCCTCTCCGTTTTTTGGGGAGCCAGGCAAATTGGTTAGCACGAGGCCAGGGGCTCCCCGGATTCGGGGGAGTCTCTGCTGCTCAGACCTTAGAGGCGCGGGGGACCCCGGGAGTGAGAAACCACTGCGCCCAGAATGCCAGAACCCCGTGTTGCCTTCGGGCGCGGCGCACCCCAGCTCCCCAGAAACCAGTGTGCGAGGAACCTCGGCGGGGCGAAGCGCGGGAGTGCGGGGGACACGTTCGGGGGCGCCCGGAGGCCCCGCTCAGTTGCGGGAGCCGTTCTGGGTGGGCCGCCGGGCCGAGGCGCCCGCGCGCGCCTGGGCGCAGAGTCGCAGCGCGGGCCGGTGGCGCCCTCCGGGGGCGCGCGCGGTGGCGGCGGCGGCGGGGCGCGGGCGGCCGGCTGGCCGGCCGGCGTGGGGCGCTCCGCGCGCCCCGAGGACACGCGCTTGCGGCCCGCGCGGGCGGCGGGGCGGCGGGCACGGCCGGGGGCGGCGGCGGGGCGGGCGGCAGGCGCGCGAGGCGCGGGGGCGCTCGGGGGCGGCCGTGCCGGGGCGCCCCGCTCCCCGCGCCGGGCACCCTACTACCGTGCGCCCCACGCGCTCCGCGCTGCGAGCCCAGGCGAAGCCGCGGCTGGGCCGCCGCCGCCGGCAGGCTCGTCCCCGGCTCGGTCGGGGGGCCCGGGAGCACCCCCCGGGCCGCCCCCGCCGGGACCCGCGCACGCCGGGCCCCGAGCGGGCCTGCGCCGGTCCCCCGGGCCTGGGCGACACACATCTTGTTTGGATAAGGCCGGAGGGGAGGAAGTGCAGAGGGAGCGGGGGGCGCGTGGGCGGCGCGCGCGGGGTGCCGGGGGTCCTCTTTCGATTTCGCGCGGACGCCGCGCGACCTCGAGTGGGCCCGGACCCGAGCCGCCACGGGCCGCCGGGGTGCCTCCGCCCGCAGCGTAGCCTAGGGTGGGCCCCGGGGCAGCAGGGGTCCTCGCGCAGCCGCCCGCGGGGAGGCAGGGGTTAATGCCAGGGACAGGTGTGGGAGCGAGCGGGCAGCTCCGGCCTGGCAAGACCCAGGCGAACCCCACCCCCTTCGAAAAACAGCCCCTCTCCGGCTCGGACTCGTGGAGAATGTCCCCCTTCAAATTCCTGTCCCCATCAATCACCGCTGTCCCATTCCAGCAACATCTGGCCCGTCCCCCCCCCCAGCGCTGCCCCCGCCCCCGGCGCTGCAGACCCCCACCTGGCTCCGACCAGACGGCCAGACGGAGGGCAGCGGGGCAGCGCCAGCCTCGCGGCCGCGCTCTCCCCAGCGCCGGCCTGCGCTTCCGTGCCCCTTTCCTGGGCACCTTTGCGATTCGGGAGCGAGTGTCACCCACATGCTCGCCTGTGGGCTGCTGGGGCCCCGGGCGCCCAGAGTCCAGCCTGAAATGCCCAGTGGAGGGGCAGCGGCCGGGGCCCCCTGCCCTGCCCTTCCCGGACCCCTTTCCTCCAGACCGGAGGCTGAGCTGCCTGCCCCCCGCTTGGGCGTCCCACCCGCGTCCCCACGCCCTGCCCTCCGGGGGCCCAGTCCCTGAGCTCTGGGCGCCACAGGGTCCCCGCGGAGGAAGCCCTGCTGGCTGGACACTTGCGTGGACCCTGCAAGGTAGGAGGGGGCTGGGGGAACAGGCTGTGCCGGGCGGGGTGGGGGATTCTGCCACGGCGCTGCCGCGGAACCCTTGCCTTATTTAGTCAAAAGTGTGCTCAGGGGGCGGCGTGGCTGGCACATCCGGGTCAACCTGGGTTCAAAAAGGGCAGTGGCCACCCCCGGGCGGACCAGTAGACCGGGTCTCCCCGACTTCCGGCCCCCCAAGGTAGGAAAGGACCAGCAGGCTGGGTGGGGAACCCGAAGCCTGCTCCCTGGCCGCAGCTCCTCCTCCACACCCCCCACCCCCGTACGCTCGCGGGGGCTCATTTGGGTCCCCCAGAACCCAACTCCAACCGAGAGACTGGTCACCTTTTCCCCAAAGATTCGAACTCACTCTCCCGCCGCCCCGCGCGCGCGCGCGCGGGCGCTCTCCCCGCTCGGCCCAGCCGCGGCTTCTTCGTTTCTCGCGTTAGGGCTGGGCTGGCCGCTCCCCTCTCCCCTGACCCAGCCCCGCAGTTTACAAAGCCTCTCTTCGGGGGTCCCCTGAGCGCCCCTCCCTCTCGCCCTCCCCCCTGCAGGGCCGCTGGTGAGGACGTGGCTCGTGGTGGCTAAGGGGCCCCGCACTGCCCAGGCTGGAAGTGAGGCCCCGAGGCCCAGCCGCAGGGACCAGCCCAGGCTGTAGCCAGCTCCGAGGAGCCGGCACCGCCAAACCCGGCACTCACCAAGTAGGTTGGGGAGTGGGTGGGCGCAGGGGCTGTGGCTGTGGGAGGGGGCCCAGGTTCTCCTTTGTGCCAGCAGGAGAAGCACCTTTGTGGGAAATTTTTGGGTCTCTCCCCGGGCTGGGCAAACTGGCCGCAGGGTCAGCTGCTGGTCCCCCAGCCCTGCGGCTCTCCAGGGTGAGGCCCGAGCTTGGGGGACAGGGCGAGAGGACAGATCTCCCCCTCCAGGCTGCCCCACCCTGTACCTGACCCCTGAGCGGCAGAACCGGGCAGCACGGTCCATCTCTGTCCGGCTGTCCACGCAAGGCTGTTCCGGCCTGGCCGCCACCGCCCACCCGCCCTCACTCACAGGAAGCCCTGGGCCTCCGCACACAATGGAACCCGGACACGGGCCTGGAAGAGCCTGAGCAGGCCCCATGGCCCCCCCGGCTGCTGCCCACCTGCCCGCCGGCCCCACACGGGCAGCCGGGCACACACGTGTGGCCACTCCTGGGGGGCCCTGCCCAGCAGCCCGGGCCAGCTGGTCAGCCCGACCCTCTGCCTTTCTCCCCTTTCCTCCTCCCTGCCCGCCCTCACCCCCCCACCCCTCCCGGACCCTCTCTCTCCAGGTCCCGCCTTGGAGGACTCAGGTGCTCGCAGACGGTTCCAGAGAAGACTTCCGGCCCCAGATCTGCTGCACCCAAGGGTGGCTTCATCCCCACCAGCAGGAGCCCACCCAGAGGGCATGGGAAGTCCCCCCACGCCCAGAGAAGCCAGCTTCTTTCGGGGGTCTGTCCTGGCCGGGGGCAGGGGTCACTCACCTCGGCAGGGCAGGGGCCGGCTGCTGCCCTCAGGGCTGTTGGGGGGGGGCCCGCCGGGGACACAGGCCACAGCAGCCGCCTTCCGGGCTGGGTTCTCGGGCAGCTCGGGCCGGCTCGGGCTGTGGTGCGGGGGTCTGCGCGGGGGGCTGCGGTGCCGGAGGGTCCGGGCCCTGGGGCTGGGGGTCAGGGCTTACTCCGTCCCTCACCTGCCCGCCGGTGACTCGGCGGCCCCTGCGACAAGCACAGAGGAGCTGCAGATGCCGCTGCCAGGACCCCCCCGCCCCTCACGCCCGCCGGAGACCCCCAGCCCTGCTGGGCGCCGCCCTGCCTGGGCTGCACGGGGTCCACCGTCCCCGCCCCACACCCCGCCGGGCTCTCCCTGTGCCCCGCGGGCAAGCAGGGGCATCGCGTGGGGGTTCCCGAGAGGGGGACCACCGCACGGCCTGGCCCGGGGTGCCCTGGGAAGACAGAGGCCGCGCTGGCTGGGCCGCCCCCTGCTGGGCCGCGGCATGGAGCCGGGGGACCACAGTCGCCCCGAGTATGAGATCCCCCCTCCGCCCCCCAACACCCCCACCTTAGAGGAGGAGGCAGGGGTGCTCCGGGGAAACGAGGTGCAGCCCCCCAAGCATGGCCCCGGGCGGGAGGCAGGGGCACACGCCCTCCCTGACAAGCTGCCCTTGCTGCTGCCCTGGGCGCTGTGGGCCGAGGGTGCCCAGGAGGAGGGGGCCCCCGGGGAGTCAGACCCCGTCAGGAAGAACGGCTGACCCTGAAATCCTGCTGTGGGTGGTGGGCAGGGGCGCCCCCCACACCCCCAGGGCTCTCCCGTGAGCAGGTGGGATTCTCGGAAGAGGAGAGAGAGGGGAGAGTTACCTTTAACACGGTATAAAAAAAAAAACTGCTTCCAAACTCACGGGCCTCTGGCCCACACAGTCTCCTGTTTGTCTTTGGTGGGGAGGTGGGGGCCGGGTGGGCCAGGGGAGCGTCTTACACAGAAAAACTCTGTTTCCACATTTGCACAAACAGCTGCCCACACGCCTGCTGCCCAGAGCAGCCTGCCCGCTGCCCTGCCCGCTGCCCCCCCCTCCCGCTCTGCCCCGCGGATTAGAGAAGGAAAATCTATTTTCCCTGCAAAAGCCGCTTGGCTCTGGACACCCTATAGAACAGCCCTGTCCACCTGTCCCTCCAGCCCCTCTGAGC
This sequence comes from Sorex araneus, assembly GCF_027595985.1. Lineage (NCBI taxonomy): Eukaryota > Metazoa > Chordata > Mammalia > Eulipotyphla > Soricidae > Sorex > Sorex araneus. Next base: position 167,612,037 of record NC_073307.1, on the reverse strand, counting down.
CAGGAGGCCCAGGAAGCTTGCCAACTTGTCCTCCAGCAGAAACAGGGTCCTGAACGCTGCCCCCTGCCCGGCCCCAGACTCTGGGAGGGTGTCCCCTGTGTCCACGCCGGACAGCCCCGGTACCTGTGCTCTAGTCGCTGCGCTGAGGTCCCCGGGCGGTGGACGAAGAGGACCGGGCAGTCGTCGGTGCCCAGGTCTCTCTGCCCGGACGGTGATCTGCCGGCTGTGCCAGTATCAGCAGCCGGCGCCAAAGCAGGGGGTGTTCTGGCCGAGGGGCCCAGACCCTCCAGCCGGGGGGTCTCCGGGGAGGCGGTGGAGGGGGCCGAGGCTGGTGCTGCCGAGACAGGAAGAGGCGCTTTCAGAGTGGACATGGTCAGGGGACCAGACACAGGACCGTGCGGCCACTCCGAGCCGCCACCTGCTCTGGCGCCAACTGAGATTAGCTTGGCCCCTCACCTCCTCGTCCCCTCCACGCCTGTCCCCGAGTCCCTCCAAATTTGGGAATGGTTGCGCCAACTTGGTGTTGCCGGGGGCCCCCGGGGCAGCTGCTGTGGACTGTCCGGCACAAGGACAAGTGCTCAGAGGGGGTGGAGCCCTGGCCCTCCCCTGACCCAGCCGGAAGAGCATCTGTGGCCGTGCATATGAGCCGGAAGGACTTGGCGAGGGCCAGAGGGTGGGACATGCAGAGGGGGCGGGACGGGGTGGGCCTTGGTCTAGAGTGACACTGTGGGGTCACCTGACCCCAGGCCCCGCCCCCGGGCGTGGCACGGGTAAAATGGGGGCGGGGCCAAAAGGGGGAAAAAGCAGGGTTCGAGCAAAGTCAGAAAAACCTGGTTTTCAGAGCTCCTGAGGCAGCGGTGGGGTCCCGCAACAGGACCTACCCTCCCTCCAGACCCGGGGTCCCCTCGGGGGGCTGTCCCTGCCCCGAGGTCACGCCAGGTGACCCCGCCCCAAAGTCGCTCACAGCTGTCTGGGAGAGCAAAGCTGGATGCCACCGCCTGCGGGGCCGTCCTGGGACTGGGCTCAGGCTCACTCAGGGGGTGAGAGGCTCAGACTGGCACCACCCCGGAACCCCCAACAAGGGGTCAGGGCTCATGAAGGGCAAAGACAGGAGTTCACGAAGGGTCATGACATGTGGTCTTGCACATTCCCAGGCTGCCCCTGAGCCGCGTCTCATGCTCCCTGTCCATCCCTGGTGCTGCCCCTGACCCCCCCCACACAGGTGGCACACTTGTCCTCCCCTCTCTTTGCCTGCATCCAGCCCCTTCTCACCGCAGGGCTAGCCACCTGGCAGGGAGGGACATGGACCCCCAACCCTTGGCTGTGGCAAGTGAGTCCACCTGAAAGGCTGCAAGTCTTGTCCCAAATAGGGCAGACGCCCGGGCCAGTCCCACCCACGGGAGCAGGGGTCCCAGGCTAGCAGAGACTGTTGTGACGGGTCCAGGGACCAGGATAGTCTCACTCACTTGCACACCCAAGGCAGGGCCTGAGCCTCTGCTGCCTGCCCCCGCCCTGCCAGTCACACCCCGTGTCCTGGGAATCCTTTCCAGAGTCCAGGGGTGGGGCCGGAGCGACAGAACAGCGGGGAGGGCGTTTGCCTTGCACACGGCTAACACAGTTTTGATCCCTGGCATCCCATATGGTCCCCCAAGCACTGCCAGGAGTGATTCCTGAGTGCAGAGCCAGGAGTAACCTCTGGGTATCACTGTGTAGGACCCAAAAGGAAAAAAATAGCAGATCCCAGGGTGACCTGGGCTCACTGTCCAGATCACACACTCAAGGGGGACCCCACACCAGACAAAGGGTTTCACAGGAGGCCGAGAATAGGGGGCCCCAGCCTGAGGAGTCTAGATGCCCTAAGAGGGAGATGAAGCTTCTGGAAATGGGGGAACAGACACCATCATAGCGCCTGGACTCAGAGCCTGCCCGGACCTGAGCCCAGGGGGCTCCTTTATGCACTTTCATTCCATCAGAAACAGAAAAGGGTCCCAGGGTAGGAGGTCACTGGGGAGGGTCCTCGGGGGACTGATTGAGCCAGAGGGTCGCTGAGGCAGGGATAGGGGCACCCTTAGGGTCAGCGTGCTGGGGCAAGGGATACTGACCCTTGCTCTGCCTTGCATCCGTCTACGTGGGGAATGAGGGCAGCCTGTAGGAGTGCTTGGGGGGAGCACGAAGAGTGCAGATTTGAGGTGCGTGGGGGAGCACCTCAGCCCAGGAGAGCACCCACTGTTCAGGGCTCCTTCGAGACAGCCGGGGCCAGTGCCAGGTGGCTCCGTGCCTAAAGTGGCCGCATGCTGACACCTGGTGGCCACTTCTAGAATTGCAGCAGCACAGCCCAGAGATTTAGGTGCCGCTGCCCCAGGGACCCAGCAGGGAGAGGACCGGCAACTGGACATCTGTCCCTAACGGGGAACACCCAGAAACGCTGGGGCGCAGGAGGGGTCTGTACCTTTGTGCTCACACAGGGAATGCTTGTGTGCCTCTGTCCTACGGCGGGAGCAGGCGGGAGGCACAGCTCTGGGGCACCTCCCTTTGAGGGGACCCCCACCCAAGGGACCCCACACCACAGCCTCCGCTCCACGCTCGAGACTCCAGCCTCACTGAGAGGCAGCTGTCACAGAGCTGCATGGAACCTCTCAAAGGAAACTCCCAGCCCAGCGCCGGGACCCCAGTACCCAGGGGAGCACGGCGGGATCTGCACCCCACCCGCTTTCCCAAACCTGGCCGGAGCCTGACCCCTTGTGGCCGCAGGGCTGAGTGGCAGCCCAGTGCTGGCCTGCCGCAGGCCGCCGGGAAAGGGGCGGCCAGCAGCCCTGCTCTGGGCTCGGCCTGTCCCCAGACCCTGCACGGTGCTGCCCCGAGACCTGCGTCTCCAGTGGGCAGCACCCCTCGGGGCTGGAGTCATCCTCCGCAGTGTAGGGATACGAAGGGCAGCGCTGGGCCCCCAGCCCCTGAGCCTCTCTCTCCCTTTGGCTCAGCCTTTTTTGGGCCACACCCGGCATGCTCAGGGCTCACTCCCAGCTCTGTGCTCAGGATAATTCCCAGATCTGTGCTCAGGGCTCACTCCTGGCTTTGTGCTCAGGGATGACTCCTGGTTCTGTGCTCAGGGTTCACTCCCAGCTCTATGTTATGGGCTGACTCCTGGCTCTGTGCTTGGGCTCATTCTTGGCTCTGTGCTCAGGGATGACTTCTGCTCAGTGCTCAGGGCTGATTCCCAGCTCTGTCCTCAGGGCTGACTCCTGGCTCTGTGCTCCTGAGTGACTCCCATATCAGTGCTCAGGGATGACTCATGCTCAGTGCTCAGGGCTGATTCCCAGCTCTGTCCTCAGGGATGACTCCTGGTTCTGTGCTCCTGAGTGACTCCCAGATCAGTGCTCAGGGCTGACTCCTGGCTCTGTGCTCAGAGCTGACTCCCAACTCCGCTCAGGGCTGACTCCTGATTCTGTCCTCAGGTTTCACTCCTGTCTCTGTGCTCAGGGCTGACTCCTGGCTCTGTGCTCTGAGCTCACCCCTGGTGGGGCTCAGGGGATGGAACAGGATGGGCAGTGCCCTCCTGCAGTCTCTCTGGTCCAACTGCGCCCTTCTGTGTGCACACCTGGAGAAGCAGCCCAGGCTCAGGCCCTCGGAGGCCAGATCTGGCTGGAGAGCAGGTGAGCGGCTTCTCGAGGCGTTTCCCGCTGACCAGTCCCTCTGAGTGTGGAGCACGGTAAGGGCAGCGAGCAGCCCTGAGTGTGGCCCAGGGTGGCCCCCAGGGGCCTTGTGGAAGCCAAGGTCTAGAGGGTTAAGCAGCTTTCCCAAAGCCTCACAGCATGGGGGTGGAGCAGAGCCTGCCCCCCCACCCTTCAGTGGACAGTGGGTGGCCCGGCAGACTGTGAGTGCAGGAGAGAACCTGGGACCCCCTGCAGCCCACCCCTCCTGTGGCAGGGGGAAGGGACAGTGTCTCTGAGACAGGCCCCAGGATTCACACACCGCCTCCAGGAAGCCCCAGGCCCAGTGCTCCAGTGCTGAGAAGGGGTTAATGGGCTGGCAGGCCACCTGGGGCACCTGGGGTGTGGAGGTCCAGGGAGAGAGAGGGAGGGGAGGGGGAGGGAGGGATGTGTGGGAGGGGCCTGGCAGGTGGGAGAGTGACTGACCCTGGACTCTGGAGGGGCCTTGGGGCAGGCTGTGCCCACAGACGCATCCCCGGCTGGACCTGGGCGTTTCTGTGGTCAGTGAGCCAGAGCCCCTCACGTGTGGCGAGGCCCAGCCGGCCAGGTGGACACTCAGGGCCAGCGGAGGGCAGGGGGTCACACACGTGAGTCCCTGTCCTCGCAGCTGCGGGGGACAGGCTGGAGCAGGCCAGGGGCCCCAGGCTTTGGCGGGTCTGAGGAAGGGTCCTGGGCGTGGTTTGGGGGTCTAGCTCAGCACCCCAAAACCTTCCCACCTGGACCTAGTGCCCATTGCCCGAGGTCAGGACCACCTCTGCTGGGGGACGCTGAGGGCGAGACCCGCCTGTCTCCTGACCTGGGGCGCCTCTCCAGCGCAGGAGGGGCCCCGAGTGCCCCCAGGGCCCCCCCAGGCTCAGCCAGCTCCTCCCCCCCACCCCCTGGGAGTGGCTGTGGGCGTCTCTGCATTGCTCCCGCTTCCTCGTGTCCCCCGCGCCCAGGGCCAGCCACTCCCCGCCGCAGGCCGTCCGCTCCGTGCCCATCTCCCTTGGCTCCCGGTTTGCCCCGTGTAGGGGTCGGGGCCTGGTTTTGCAGCTGGGGGGCTCACTGTCGCTGGGGCTGCCCCCGAGTGCTAGGTGTCCACACATTGTCCAGCAGCCCCGCAGGCCCACAGGGGTGCGGCACAGGAGCTGACACCTGCCCGCATGGCCACTGCACCCCTTTCCCCTTCCCCCCCTTCCCCTGCACCCCTGCCACTGCACCTCCCTGCACCCCTGCCACTGCACCCCTTCCCCTTGTGCCTCTTCCCCTACACCCCTTTCCCTTAAACTCCTTCCCCCTGCACCCCTTCCACCTGCACCTCCCTGCACCCTTTCCCCTGCATCCCTTTCTCCTGCACCCCTGCACCACTTTCCCTGCACTTCTTCCCCCTGCGCCTCTTCCCCCTGCCTGCACCCCTGCACCCCTTCCCCCTGCACTCCATGCACCCTTCCCCCTGCACCCCTTCCCCTGCACTCCTTCCCCCTGTACCTCCCTGCACCCCTTCCCCCTACACCCCTTCCCCCTGTGCCCCTCCCCCTGCACCCCTTCCCCTTGTGCCTCTTCCCCTACACCCCTTTCCCTTAAACCCCTTCCCCCTGCACCTCCCTGCACTCTTTACCCTGCATCCCTTTCTCCTGCACCTCTGCGCCCCTTCCCCTGCATCCCTGCATCACTTTCCCTGCACTTCTTCCCCCTGCTCCTCTTCCCCCTACCTTCACCCCACACCTCTTCCCCCTGCACCTTCATGCAACCTTTCCCCTGCACCCCTTTCCCTGGCACCCCTTCCCCCTGTACCTCTTCCCCCTGCACCCCTTCCCCTGCATCCCTTCCCCTGCATCCCTTCCCCCTGTACCTCCCTGCATCCCTTTCCCTGCACCCCTTCCTCTACACCCCTTCCCCCTGTACCCCTTCCCCTACACTCCTTTCCCCTGCACCCCTGCCCCTATACCCCTTCCTCCTGCACCCCTTCCCTTACACCCCTTCCCCCGCACCCCTTCCCTTACACCCCTTCCCCCTGCACCCCTTCCCCTACACCCCTTCCCCTTGTACCCCTTCCCCCTGCACTCCTTCCCCTATACCCCTTCCCCCTGCACCCCTTCCCCTACACCCCTTCCCCTTGTACCCCTTCCCCCTGCACCCTTTCCCTTACACCCCTTCCCCCTGTACCCCTTCCCCTTCACCCCTTCCCCCTGCACTCCTTCCCCTATACCCCTTCTCCCTGCACACCTTCCCCTACACCCCTTCCCCCTGTACCCCTTCCCCTGTACCCCTTCCCCTTCACCCCTTCCCCCTGTTCTCTGTACCCCTTCCCCTACACCCATTCCCCCATGCCCCTTCCCCTATACCCCTTCCCCTTCGCCCCTTCCCCCTGTACCCCTTCCCCTACACCCCTTCCCCTTGTACCCCTTCCCCCTGCACCCTTTCCCTTATACCCCTTCCCCCTGTACCCCTTCCCCTTTACCCCTTCCCCCTGCACTCCTTCCCCTATACCCCTTCTCCCTGCACACCTTCCCCTACACCCCTTCCCCCTGTACCCCTTCCCCTGTACCCCTTCCCCTTCACCCCTTCCCCCTGTTCTCTGTACCCCTTCCCCTACACCCATTCCCCCATGCCCCTTCCCCTATACCCCTTCCCCTTCGCCCCTTCCCCCTGTACCCCTTCCCCTACACCGCTTCCTCCTACATCCCTTCCCCTTTGCCCCTTCCCCTACAACCCTGCCCCCTACACCCCTGCCCCCTTGCCCTGGATCCCTGTCTTCCCAGCAAGCAGGGCCTTGACAGCAGGACCAGGATGGGGCCCACTTCAACCAGAGGCCAGTGGGCACAAACGTGGGGCTTTGGCGCCCTCTGCTGCCAAAGGAGCAAATGGCCACTGGGCCGCTCTGCGCCGGGTCCCCTAGCCCCCGCCTGGACACTGGTCAGGGCTTGGCCAGGCGCCCGGGCACTGGGGTGAGGACTGGACCCCCCCATAGTGGGTCCACCTCCCCTGCCCTGCCGGCCTGGGGTCAGCAAGGACGACAAATATTTACGCGGACGGGAGGAGCAAACAGTGACCCGGGCGGGCCAAGGTGCCATCGTTGTGCCAGGAGCCGGCTGGGGTGGGGGTGGGGGCTCCAGCGGACACGGGGTCTGCACCGTGGGGTCTTGGGGTGTAGGTGGACCCCAAGACCTGGGCTCAGAGGGTCGGGGGCCTCCACCCAGCACTGGCCAGCGCCCCAGCCCACCCAGGGCACCTGCCACTCCGTCCCTCCCCGTTCCCGGAAGGTGGCGGGCCTGGGGAAGCCACGGTCTGTAGGCGCCAGGGGGGCTGGGACAGAGGGTCCGGCCCCTCAACGCACGGCCGTGCGCCCCGGGCAGCCCCCTCCCGGGCTTCTGAGTGCCCCCTGAGGAGCAGACCAAGCCCCCCGCCCCCGCCGCAGAACCCAGCCCGGGGAGGGTGAGGCTGGAGGCAGGTCGGGGCGCACTGCGGTGGGGGCGCTTGGCCGTGGTCCAGGCTGACCCCGGGAGCTCCCAGGGCCACTGCCCCGCCCCCAGCACCTCCTCTCTTGAGCTCAGGACCCCGTAGCCCACCCTGTGCCAGGGCCCTGTCCGGGAGGCCGTGATCCCCCCACCCCCAGAGCTGGCGGCCGAGGGGTCCTGCGGGCCAGCGCCCACCGGGTCACGTACCTCAGCTCCGCGGGCCCACCCTCGCTCCGGCCGGCGTGTGGGCACCGGCTCCGGGGACAGGGCACTGGCCGCCCTTCCGGGCCAAGGTGCGCTGCAGGGCGGGGCCTGGGGGTGCAGGGCCTGGGGCTGCGGGGAGTCCCCAGGCTGCTGTCTGGCCTGCGCGCGTGGGGTGGCCTCGTGCTGCCCAGCCGACCTTGGCCTGGGCCAGCGACCCCGAGTCAGCACGGCCGGCCTGTCCTCAGCTGCCCAGGGCCCTTCTGAGGTGGCAGCAGGTGCCCGGAGGGCCTGGGCCGCGCACGCACCCCAGCCTCTGGGACGGACCCTCAGGGAACGCGGCCAAGACTCCCCGATGCTGGGTGGGACACGCAGCCGGCTGGGGGTCTCCCTGTTCTGCCCAGGAGGCCACGGGGGGTGTATGTGACTGTGTGAGCATGAGTGTATGAGTGTGCATGTGACTTGTGTGACTGTGTGTGACTGTGAGCACCTGTGAATGTGTGTAGGTGTGTGTGTGACTGATTGTGTGACTGTGAGTATGTGTGTGTGTGTATATGTGACTGTGTGCGCATGTGAGCGTGTGTATGTGTATGTGGCTGTGTGAGTGCGCGTGTGAGTGTACGTGACTGTGAGCATGTGTGTATGTGTAACCATGTATGTAGCTGTGAGTGTGACTGTGTGGCTGTGCCCTGAGAAGCCCCTCTGGCCCCTGGGGGCTCCTCCCCAGCTGCCCCCCGCCGCAGCAGCCCCTGTGAGCCCGGGTGTCCCAGCAGGGCTTGGGGATCTGGTCAGAGACCCTGATAGATCTCAAAGGCCCTGACCCTAATCAAAGACCTTGATACCTCAGAGACCCTCCCTGACCCCCCTCAGAGACCCTGACGCTCCCCTTAGGGACCCTGACCTGCCTCATAGGCCTTGACCCTTCTCCAGCTTTATCCCCTACTCCCCCACTCAGAAACCCTGACTCCCCTCAGAGAACCTAGTACGCCTGTGGACCGAGGCGTAATAGGGTGAGGGATGCCTGGGGGTCGCCCCCCGCCCTCGCCCACACAGACAAGGCTCGGTGCACAGTGCTCGTTTATTGGAGGCTAGTTGCAATAGTTCTCCAGCTGGTACAGGGAGCAGATGCTGGTGCAGCATTGCTCCACGATGCCGCGCTTCTGCGGGGGGCCGCCCGCCCCAGGGACCCCGCTCAGGGCCGCCTCCAGCGCCGCGTCGGCCTCTGCTGGGCAGGGTCAGGGAGAGAAGGGGGTCAGGGGCCCTTTCCTGCTGAGCTCAGCTCCGCTGGCGAGGTCATGGGGCTGGTGTTGGGGCTGTGCCGCCCCCCGTCCCCAGACAGCACAGGGCACGTGGGGACCCCGGCTCCTGGGGAAGCTGCAGCTGGGGGCAGCCTGGAGGGACCCACCAGGGGCGCAGCCAGAGAAGGCCCCGGAGGTCTGTGTGTGGGGATGGAGTGGGGACAGCGGGACAGTGGGGGACAGTGGGGACAGTGGGGGACAGGGGGACAGTGGGGACAGTGGGGACAGTGGGGGACAGGGGGACAGTGGGGACAGTGGGGATAGTGGGGGACAGGGGGACAGTGGGGACAGTGGGGACAGTGGGGACAGGGGGACAGTGGGGACAGTGGGGACAGTAGGGACAGTGGGGGACAGGGGGACAGAGGGGGAAAGGGGGACAGTGGGGACAGTGGGGGACAGGGGGACAGTGGGGGCAGTGGGGACAGTGGGGGACAGGGGGACAGTGGGGGACAGCGGAGGACAGCGGGGACAGTGGGGGACAGTGGGGACAGCGGGTCAGCAGGGGCAGGGAGCAGTGGGGACAGCGTGGACAGCGGGAACAGCGGGAACAGTGGGACAGTGGGGGCAGTGGGGACAGCAGGACAGCGGGAGAGCGGGGACAGGGTGACACTGGAGACAGCGGGGACAGTGGGAGAGCAGGGACAGTGGGGACAGCGGGGGACAGCGGGACAGTGGGGACAGCAGGGACAGCAGGACAGGGCAGCGGGGCCGGCGCTCACCCTGTGCGCCCAGCTCGCGGCGCTCCTTGGGGGTGTAGAAGAAGCCGCGCTCCCCGCACACCAGATAGAGCGCCTCCACCAGGTGGGCGCCGCACAGGTGCTGGTTGACGAAGGCGGGTGTGGGGGGCGTCCAGGCGGCCAGCAGGGCCAGCAGCAGCAGGAGACGCATCCACAGAGCCATGGCGAGGATCCTGGGGGACAGTGGGGTGAGGCCAGGCCGCAACCCCCGCCCACGCCACCCCCTGCCCTGGAGGCCACCGACCTGCGTGCTCAGGGCAGGCGTGCAGTGGACAGAGTGGGCGCGGGTGGATGGAGCGGGCACGGCCACCCCCTTTATATCCCTGGCCGGCCCGGGCCCAGCAGATGGCGGGGGCGCTGAGCCCGCAGTTTCTGGATCATTTCTTCCTTGGTGCTGGCTTGGCGGGCTGTGTCCTTGTCGTCAGCACCCCTGGGGGCCCGGGGTCATTAAATCTTGACCAGGGGTGGGGGCATGGGGCAACATCTGCTCTAAATCACCAATTCGCCAGGGGCAGGAGCGCTGGGGGGCCCGTCCCTGTGCTGGGGGCCCCGCAGTTGCCAGGGAAGGTCAGGGAGCAGGGGGTGCACTTAGCCCGCCGCTGGGGACAGGGCGGAATGGGAGGGGGCGGGGGGAGCTGCGACAAGGCTCCTCAGCTTTATTTCTAGCCAGATCCCAGAGCGGGATTCCAAATTACCAGAGTGGGGGCTCAGAATCCCAGGCCGCCCCAAGAAACCCCGGGACACCTCAGAGACCCTGAGCCCCTCAGGGACCTGCCTCCCAGAGACCTTGAGACAGCTCAGAGATTCTAACTCCCCTCAGGGACCTGGTGCCCCTGCTCAGAGACCCTGACCCCCCTCAGGGACCTAAATCCCCTCAGGAAACCTCACCTCCCTCAGGGATCCAACTTCCCACAGAGAACCTGACTCTCCTCAGAGACCCTGACACTCTTCAGAGACCCTGACCTCCTCAGAGACCCTGACCCCCCTCAGAAACCCTGCCCCACCTCAGAGACTCCAACCTCCCTCAGAGACCCTGACTCTCCTCAGAGACCCTGACACCTTTCAGACACCCTGACCTTCCTCAGAGACCCTGACCCTCCTCAGAGATCCTGACCCCCCTCAGAGACCCTGACACCCTTCAAAGACCCTGACCCTCCTCAGACACCCTGACACCCTTCAAAGACCCTAACCCTCCTCAGAGACCCTGACCCCCCTCAGGGAACCTGGCCCACCTCAGGGAGCCTGGCCCTCTGAGGGGTCAGAGACGCTAAACCCCCTCAGAGACCTTGGTTCCCTCCTCAGAGATCCTGACCCCTCTCAAGGACCCTGATCTTCCTCAGAGATCCTGACCCTCCTGTGACTCCACAACCCCTCAGAAACCCTGAACCTCCTCCCTCAGACACCCTGACCTCCCTGATCTCTCAGGGACCCTGGCCATCCTCAGGGACCCTGAACTACTCAGAAACCCCGATTCCCCTCAGAGACCCTGGGCCTCCTCAAAGACTCTGACCTCTGTCAGAATCCCTGGGTCACCTCAGAGACCCTGCACCACTCAGAAACCCTGACTCCCTCAGGGACCCTGCCCTCTCAGAGACCTTGAGACAGCTCAGAGATTCTATTTTTTTTTTTTAGATATTGATGATTTATTTAGTTTCCAAATATCTGTAAGTGTACATCTACCTTGTAGCATTTTGATACATAAAATAATATAGGTCAAAACCTAAAATAATATTAGGGCTGGAGATAAAGACTGATGATGATTCAATATAAAATCCCATTAAATATATGCTATTTATATTTTATGTTTGAGATATTTAAAGAAAAAGAATGCTATCATTTACATTTTTTTTTCAGATTATTTATTTATTTTTATTTTTAATTAGTGAATCACCATGAGGGTACAGTTACAGATTTACTCATTTTTGTGCTCATGTTTCCCTCATACAAAGTTCGAGAACCCATCCCTTCACCAGTGCCCATTCTCCACCACCAGTAAACCCTGCATCCCTCCTACTCTCCCCAATCTGATCTCCCCCCGCCCCACCCTGCCACTGTGGCAGGGTATTCCCTTCTGTTCTCTCTCTCTAATTAGGTGTTGTGGTTTGCAATAAAGGTGTTGAGTGGCCACTGTGTTCAGTCTCTAGTCTACATTCAGCCCGCATCACCCTTCCCCCGCATGACCTCCGACCGCATTATACTTGGTGATCCCTTCTCAGAGTTGCCCTCTCCCCAGAATGTGAGGCCAGCCTCCAAACCATGGAGTCAACCTCCTGGTACTTATTTCTACTATTCTTGGGTGTTAGTCTCCTACTCTGTTATTCTATATTCCACAGATGAGTGCAATCTTTCTATGTGAGACAGCTCAGAGATTCTAACCACCCCCTTCAGAGACCCTGACCTCCCTCAGGGACCCTGAACCCTCTTAAGAACACTGACTCCCTCAGAGACTCAATACCCCTCAGAGACCCTGAACTCCCTCAGAGACCCTGACCTCCCTGACTCTTGAGAGGTCCCTGGCCAACTTCAGTGACCATGAACCACCTCAGAGACCCATATACCCCTCAAAGACCCTGACCTACCTCAGAAACCCTGAGACACCTCAGAGATTCTGGTTCCCCTCAGAGAACCTAACCTCCTCCAGGTACACTGACACCCTCAGGGACTCTGGCTCCCCTTAGGAACCTCAGACCCCATCCGGGACCCTGACCCCCCTCAGAGACCCCGGGACACCTTAGAGGCTCTAACGTACCTCAAAGAGACCCTGAGATACCTCAGAGACCTTAGTTACCCTCAGAGAATCTAACCTGCTTCCCCTGAAGGTCCCTGAAACCCTTAGGAACCCTGGCCTCCCTCAGGAACCCTGGATCTTCTCAGGGACCCTGGCCCCCTTCAGAGACCCTGACTCCTTCAGAAACCCTGATTCCACTTCAGAGATTCCAGACCACCTCAAAGACCCTGACCTTCTTCAGAGTCCCTAGGACACCTCAGAGACCCTGGTCCTACTCAGAAACCTTGACTACCTCAGGGACCCTGGCCCCCAGAGACCTTGAGACACCTCAGAGGTCTTCACCACCCACCTCAGAGACACTGAGACACCTCAGAGACCCAGGTTCTCCTCAGAGACCCTGACCTCCCTCAGGGACTCTGACGAACCTCAAAGACCCTGGCCACCCTCTGGGACCTTGACCCCCCTCAGAGACCCTGGGATACCTCAGAGGCCCCAGCCTCACAAAGAGACCCTGAGACACCCCTGAGATTCTGGCCCCTCTCAGAGACCCTGATACCCCATCAAAGACCTTGACTCCCCCTCAGGGGCCCTGACCTCCCATCATAGTCCCTGGCTTCCACCAGGACCCTGACCCCCTGAGAAACCCTGACCCCTCTCAAAGAACCTGACCCTCTTAGAAACACTGACACCCCTCCTCAGAAACCCTGTCTCCCTCAGAAATCCTGACACTTCTCAGAGATTAAGTGACCCCCTCAGAGACCATGAACCCCATCATACCCTGGCCACCCCCAGAGACCCAGACTTCCTCAGAGACCCTGGGACAAATCAAAGACCCTGACCCCCTCAGAGACGCTGTTCACCCACAGAGAACCTGGCTTCCTCAGATACCCTGATCCCTCTGAAACCATGCTCCAACCAAACTCTCTCTCACACACACCCCTCCCTGAGACTCTGACACTCTAATAGAACCTAACATACCTCAGATAATGCAGCCCCTCTCAGAAACCCTGCCCCTCCAAGACTTAGGGACCCTGATTTCCCCCCCAGAGACCCTGATAGATCTCAAAGACCCTGACCCTAATCAAAGACCTTGATACCTCAGAGACACTGACCCCCCTCAGAGACCCTGACCCTCCCCTTAGGGACCCTGACCTGCCTCATAGGCCTTGACCCTTCTCAGGCTTTATCCCCTACTCCCCCCTCAGAGACCCTGACCCTCCCCTTAGGGACCCTGACCTGCCTCATAGGCCTTGACCCTTCTCAGGCTTGAAGGGTCAAGACCCCCTGAACCTCTCTGAGACCCTAAGACACCTCAGAGACCCTGAACCCCCCTAGAGACCCTGGCCCTCCTCAGAGGCCCTGAGTAGCCTCTGAGAATCTGGCCCTGACGTTCCCCTTAGGGACCCTGATCACCCTCAGAGGCCTCGGTCCCCACCAGAACCCCTACTCCCCCACTCAGAAACCCTGACTCCCCTCAGAGAACCTGAGCCTCACTCAATAGACTCTGATCTCCTCAGATACCCTGACATCCCTCAGAGAACATGAACCTCTTAAGAGGTCCTGGGCCACCTTCAGTGGCTCTGAGGGGAATCAGGGTCTCTGGGTGCAGGAAGGGAGGTTTTCAGGTTCTCTGATGGGAGGCCAAAGTCTCTGAAAGCAGCCAGAGTTTCTAAGAAGGGTCAGAGTCCCTGAGTGGGGTCAGAGTCCTGGTGGAGGCCAGGACCTAGGAGGGGAGTCAGTGTTCCTGAGGAGGGGTCAGAATCTCTGAGAGGGGTCCCAGGGTCTCAGAGGTGTCTCAGGGTCTCTGAGTGTGGCTAGGATCTCTGAGGTATCCCATGATTTCTGAGGGGGGGGAAAGATCCCTGAGGGTGGGGCAGGGAGGGTCTCTGAGGGAGGTAAGGGTTTCTGAGTGAGCTAGGGTCTCTGAGGTGTCTCAGGGTCTCTGAGGTATGTCCAGGTCTCTGATGGGGGCTCAGAATCTCTGAGGTGTCTCAGGATCTGAGAAGAATCAGGGTTTAAGAGGTGTCTCAGGGTCTCTGAGAGAGGTCACGATCTCTGAGGTTGGCCTCAGAGGTTGGCCTCAGATCTCTGAGGGGACCAGGGTATCTGGGGGTGGCCAGAGTCTCTGAATGGGAGTCAGGTTATCTGAGAGGAGCCAGGGCCTCTGAGGGGGGGCCAGAGTCTTTGAGAAGGGTTAGGCTTCCTGAGAAGGATCAGAGTACCTGAGTCTCAGAGGTATCTCAGGGTCTCTGAGGGAGGTCAGGGTCTCTGAGGGGGTCAGGGTATCTGAGATATGTCTCAAGGCCTCTGAGGAGGACCAAGATCCTTGAAGGGGGCCAGGGTTCCTGAGCAAGGCCAGGGTTTCTGAGGTGTCTCAGGGTCTCTGAGAGTGTTCAGGGTCACTGAGGTGGGGGGGAGGTCAGGGTTCCTGAGAGGGGCCAAGGTCTCTAAGAGGAGTAAGGGTCTCTGGTGAATCAGGGTTTCTTTTGGGGGGACATGGTCTCTGAGGGAGAAATCAGGGTTTCTGATGGGTGTCAGGATCTCTGAGGTAGGTCAGGGTCTCTGATGGGGGCCAGGGTCCCTGAGGTGTCTCAGGGTCTCTGAGAAGGGTCAGGGTCCTCGAGGGATATCGGAGTATTTGAAGGGGGTTAGATTCTCTGAGGTGTCTCAGGGTCTCTGAGAGGGGTCAGGATCTCTAAGGTATCCCATGTTCTCTGAGAGGGCCAGGGCCCCATGGGCCGTCAGGTTCTCTGAGGGGGGTCAAGGTCTCTGTGGGGAGGTCACGATCTCTGAGGGGTTCAGGGCCTCTGGAGGTCAGGGTCTCTGAGGGATTCTGACCTCCCCTCTGAGAACCTGATTCCCCCTCAGAGACCCTGACTCTTCTCAGAGACCCTGGCCCCTCTCAGAAACCCTGACTCCCCTCAGTGACCGTGAACACCCTCAGAGACCTTGGCCCCTCTAAAGATTGGGACACCCTTTAGAGACCCTGATCTCCCTCAGTGACCCTGATCCTCCCTCAGAGACCCTGAACCCCCTCAGAGACCATACACCTCCAAGAAACTCTGATTACACAGAGACGCTGAACTCCTCTGAGAGACCCTGGCCCCTCTCAAAAACCCTGACCCCACAGTTAGTGACCCTGAACCTCTCTGAGACCCTAAGACACCTCAGAGACCCTGAACCCCCCTAGAGACCCTGGCCCTCCTCAGAGGCCCTGAGTAGCCTCTGAGAATCTGGCCCTGACCTTCCCCTTAGGGATCCTGATCACCCTCAGAGGCCTCGGTCCCCACCAGGACCCAGACCCCCTTCAGAGACCTGACCCTTCTCAGAGGATCTGCCCCCTGACCTTCCCCATCAGGTGCTCTGGCTCTTCTTAGAGAACTTTAACCCCACTCAGTAGACTCTGATCACCTCAGATACCCTGACATTCCTCAGAGAACATGAACCTCCTAAGAGGTCCTGTCCCCCCATCAGTGACTCTGACCTCCTCAGTGACCCTGATCTATGTCAGAGACCCTGACACCCTCAGAGGCCCTGAACTCCTCAGAGACACTGTCTGCCCTCAGATACCCTGATCCCTTCAGAGACCTTGACCTTCCCTCAGAAACTCTAACCTCCCTAAGAAAATATGGGATACCTCAGAGACCCTGAGCCCTCTCAGAGATTGAGACACCTCAGAGATTCTTATCCCCCTCAAGGACCCTGAGACATCTGAGATTCTGATCCCCTTCAAAGGCTTGGACACTCCTCACACACCCTGACTCTTCTCAGAGACTGAGACAACCTCAGGGACCCTGGAATCCCTTAGAGATCCTGGCCTTCCTTCAGAGACTCTGACTCCCCCTCAGAGACCCTGACACCCATCAGAAACTCTGATCCTCCCTCAGAGACCCCGGGACACCTCAGAGACCCTGGCCTCACTCAGAGACCCGACCTTCCTCAGAGAACTTGAAACACCTCAGAGACCCTGACCACCACCCCCCTCAGTGACCCTGACCCTCCTCAGAGACCCTGAATAGCCTCTGAGACTCTGACCCCTCTTCAGAGTCCCTGACCCTCCCCTTAGAGACCCTGACCACCCTCATAGGCCCCTGCCCCCACCAGAACTCTGACCTCCCTCAGGGACCCTGACCCTCCTTAGAGGCTCTGGCCCCACACCCCTCAGAAACCCTGATCCCCTCAGGGACCCTGACCCCCCTCAGAGACCTTGATTCCCTCAGAGACCTTGATTCCCTCAGAGACCTTGACCTCCCCTCAGAGACCCTGATCCCCTCAATTACCCTGATCCCTTCTGAGACCCTGACCCCCTCCAAGACAGTTGGCCCCCCAGACTCTGACCCCCACAGGCCAGACCCCTCCCTGTCCCTCCATCTCCCTGCCTGACCCCACACACTGATCTGCTGTCTGTCCTCTCTCTGCCTGAGGCCACATCCCAGGTGCCAGAGGTGGTGACCGGCCCATCTTGTCAGACTGGGGCACTTCAGGGCAGGCAGGGGCCAAGCTGTTTCCCCAGGACCCGGGGCGGGGCAGGGGATCATATGCAGAGCTCCAGGAACAAGGCCTGGGTCCAGGTCTGGGGCTCTGGGCTCCAGGGGAACAGGGTCTGAGGTCCACAGTCTGGGGTCCAGGGTCTGAGTTCTGGGGCCCGGGGTCTTGGTCTGGGGTCTGAGGTCCAGGCTCTGAGATCTGAGTCCAGGGTCTGAGGCCTGGGATCCAGGGTCTGAGTTCCGGGGTCTGGAGTAAGGCCCCAGGGTCTGAGGTCGGGGATCTGGGGTCTGGGGTCTGGGGTCCGAGGTCCAGTTCTGAGATCTGAGGTCCAGGGTCTGAGGTTTGGGGCCCAGGGTCTGGGACCTGGGGTCCGTGTCTGGGTGCTAGGGTTCAGGATTCAGGGTGTGGTGACCGGGGTTCCAGGATCCGGGGCTCGGGGTGGGGCTGCCACTGCGGCTCTTCCTTCCAGGGGAGCTGGGGGGCCTGAGGGAGGCCAGGCCTGGGGGTCTGCCCCTTAGTATTTGGGTGCCCACCGGTGCCCACCCAGCACCCCCAGGAGGCGGGGCATGCTCCACCCCTGGGCCCCCTACACGATGGGGGGGAGTCCCACGGGGCCCTCCAGTTCAGGCCCCTGCCAAGCGTGAGATCTCCCGCGGGGCGCCCTCACCCCAAGTCCCACCCGGGTGCGCCCAACACCTTCTTCTTCCGAAGCCACCGGAGACCCTCCCCTCCCGGCTGCAGCCCCCAGGGCCCGCGGGGAGACAGACAGGCGCGCCAGCAGCTTTATTGACGGGCTGGGGGTGGCACAGCGGGGCGGGCGCAGAGCGGCGCGGGCAGCGGGCGGCGGGGGCGCGGGGCGCGGGGGGCGCGCGGGGCGGCGGGCCGCGGGGGCCTCTAGCTGATGGCGCTCAGGGCGTTGGCCAGCACGTGCAGCTCATCCTGAACGCCCCCCAGGGAGCGCCGCACAGCGCGGGGGCTGTCCAGCACCTCGATGCTCAGCGTGTACGGGTCCAGCCGCACGGAGAAGGGACGCTGGATGCGCGCCGCGTAGCTCCTAGGCGGGTGGAGGAGGGGAGCCGCGGTCACCCCAGGGAGCTGGCACAGGGGCGTGGGGGGCACATAGAAGCCTCCTGCACCCTGAGGGCTGGGCTGTCCTACCCCCAGGGTGAGGAGGAACAGTCCCCAACCTCCCTCCATTAGAGGCAGGGTACCCATCACATGCCATCCTCCTTGTGCGTTTGTCCTCCCTCCTCCAGGAAGACCTCCTGGACTCAAAGCAACTCCCAGAATAACCGGAAAGCTGGTCCCTAAGCTGGGTGTGGGCTCCATCCTTGCCCTCCCACCCCTTTCTGCACCCAGGTCCTGCTCCCCCCACCACGAGCAGCAAAGCCTGAGTATCTCCCTGTTCGCTGGAGGCCCCCACCCTTCTCCACCACTCTGGTGGCAGCAGGCTGGGGACGGCCCGGGGAACCTGCTACCTGAGCTTGTCCTTGGCATCGCTGAAGCTCTCGGACACGAAGTACACGGACTGGTAGGTCTGGTCCTGGTACGGCTGCACGGCCGCCTCCTCGGGGTCGAAGGCGCGCACCTCGGGCTCCTCCGACAGGCAGTGCTGGGGTGGACACGGTCAGGGCCCCGCCGGCCCCCGGCCCGCCCCGCCCGCCCCAGGACTCACCAGCAGCTCCCCGTAGGACGACAGCAGCCCCGCGCCGTACGCCTTCACCTCGCCGTTCTGCTTGCACAGTCCGAACTCCACCGTGAACCAGTAGAGCTGTGGGGACAGCCCGCTAGGCCTGGCTCCACTGCCCAGCGCGCCCGCCCGAGGGACGGTCCACTCTCCAGCCTGGCCCTACCCGGGCCTACTGGGCGGCACTCACCGTGGACAGCTTCTCAATCTCCTCGTCCGAAGCCCCCAGGGATGCCAGGCCAATGTCCTGCAGTCAGGACCCAGCCCACTGTCAGGACGCCCGCGCTGGCGGGTCAGCGTCCGTGCCAGGTTGCTGGGCCAGGCCCCGGCTGGAGAAGCAGCCCCCGCCCGCCACCACCTGCAGAGTCCGGGGCCAGCCCGGAGCAGCACTGGGCATGGGAACCGCGCCAGTGGGGCCTGGCTGGAGACACTAGCACCTTCCACGCGTGGGGGAGGAGGGGCGGGACCCAGTTTGGCGACGCACCTGGGAGAACTGCGCAAAGGTCCGGTCGGCCAGCATGGGCACGTGTCCCAGCAGCTCATGGCAGCAGTCCCTGCGTGGGCGGGAGAGGGGGTGGGACGGGGTGGGCCGCACGGTTGGGGGCATGTTGGAGCGTGCTAAGGCGGACCGGGGGGCGTGGATAGATGTGACAGGGACGTGATGGGCGGGGCTGGCTGGGTGGGTGTGGCCAGGCGTGGTGGGCGGGGCTGTGGCTCAGTGGGCGTGGCGGGCCTCTGTCCGGTGTGGTAGGCCGGTTTGTGTGGAAGGCATGGCC
The DNA here is from genome assembly GCF_027595985.1 of Sorex araneus. Taxonomy (NCBI): domain Eukaryota; kingdom Metazoa; phylum Chordata; class Mammalia; order Eulipotyphla; family Soricidae; genus Sorex; species Sorex araneus. The sequence continues at coordinate 167,592,978 of NC_073307.1, read as the reverse complement.
ATAGCGTGGTGGGCGTGGTGGGCGGTGGGTGTGGCCGTGGTGCTGTGGCAGGGCTCTGGAGGTGGGTGATGGGTGAAGCTGAGAATGAGACTGGTGAGTGGACAGGCTGGGTGTGGCGGGTGTGGCTTTTGGTGGGTGTGGCCGCGTGCAGTAGGTGGGCGTGACTGGTGAGTGGGCGTGGCCACGTGCAGTAGACAGCGTGGTCCGTGGGCGGGGCCGTGGGCGGGGCCAGGTGCGGTGGGTGTGGTTGGCGGTGGGCGGGGCTGGTGGTGGGTGTGCCTTTGAGCAGTAGGCAGTGTGATCCGTGGGAGGGGGCCGTGGGCGGGGCCAGGTGCGGTGGGCGTGTTTGGCGGTGGGCGGGGCTGGTGGTGGGTGTGCCTTTGAGCAGTAGGCAGTGTGATCCGTGGGAGGGGGCCGTGGGCAGGGCCAGGTGCTGTGGGCGTGGCTGTCAGTGGGCGTGGTTGCATCAGCGGGCGGGGCCTGGGAGGTGGGCGGGGCCGGCGGGGGCGGGGCCGGGCACTCACGGCTCGGGCGAGTGCATGGGCGACGAGGAGTGCCGGATGTACTGCGTGCACTGGAACACGCGGAAGGCCAGGCTGGCCAGGAAGTCGCGGGCGGACAGCAGGCCGGCCACCGGCCGCAACTGGAAGCCCGTCCTCTCTGCGAGGGGCGGGGTGGGCGCTTAGGGCGGGTCCCCGCGCCCCCGCCCCGCCCCCCGCGGCCCGAGCTCACCCTTCAGGAAGCGGGACACGTCCTCCAGCTGCGGGATGTGGTCCTCTGCGTAGCCGCTGCAGCGCTCCAGCAGCTCGAAGGCCTGCAGGTGCTCGCGGCAGGCGTGCGTGGCGTAGAGCCCCTTGAGCGTGCGGTACACCTCCTTCCTGCGGGCCGGCAGCTCAGGGCCCGTGCCCCCACCCCGGGCCGCCCAGCCCTGTCCCCCCGCGCTGCCCGGGGCTCACCAGGTGGCGACCTCCTCGGCCGTGTACTCCACGCGTGGGATGGGGTCGCCGCTGCGGAGGGGGACACTCAGCGCGGGCGGGACAGCGGCCCGCCGGGGGCCCCCCCAGCCCGCGCCCACTTACTGCTTGTACTGGAAGGCGATCTCGGCGATCAGCTTCCGGCGCTGGCGGTATGCCTGGTCCGAGAAGCCCTGGGCAGAGGGACGTGGTCAGGCGCCGAGCCCTGCGCCAGCCTGGGCGCCGGGCTGCTCGGGGCACGGGCTCACCGGGTGATCCAAGTCCAGGTCAGGGTCGAACTTGGTGACCAGATGGTGACACCGGTCCAGCTCGGACACCTTCCTCGGGAACCAGAGGGCTTGGGGACGGAGGAAGGACAGGCTTTTAGGGGCAGCCCGCGGCCCGGGGGGCGGGCGTCGGGGTCGGGGGCTCACCCTTCTGCTCCCTGGCACCCCGCACGTCGTCTGCCACCCGGCGCAGGGAGCTGAGCAGCGCCGGCAGGTCAGCGCCCCGGACCTCGCAGCGCACGAAGAAGTCCAGCCCCGCGTCCCCTGCCCGTGGCTTGGACGCCCGCCGCGACTCCAGGTGCTGGATGGTCGCCTCAAAGGTCTGGGCAGGAGCAGGGAAGGGGCCATGAGGAGGGTCGTGGGGGGACGGGCAGAGGGCAGGCAGGAGGCCGGGACCCCGCTGTGCCTGCCCGGGCATGGGGCGGGGGCTGGCTGGGAACTGGGCACTGGGGGTGCTGGGTGGCACTGGGCGTTCTGCACCGGCACTGGGGGTGTTATTGGGGTGGGCCTGGGGCTCTGGATGGGCGCTGGGAGTGTGTCTGGGGTGGACACTGGGCTCCAAAGGCCTGGTGAGGTCTTTCAAGGACTCGGCCCAGCTTCCCTGGACGACGGAGGAGACCCTGAGGGTGACCCTCCAGGCGGGGGATGGTGGGCTGGGGGGTGAGGCCAGGGGCTTGAGTAGCCAGCAAGGGGGATGCAGGCCCTGGGGGCCCCTGTGCTGCCCACAGGGTCCCTGGGGGCCTGGCCACAACAGGTGGAGGGTGCAGTGACCCCCTCCCAGGAGCCCGACCTCTCCCTCTCTTCCGGCTGGGTCAGGGAGGCTCAGAGGGGGCCCCCGGAAGCCCCGGCCCTGGCCCTACCCACCTCGAAGGCCTTGAGGACACGGGACAGCGGGGAGGGCTTGGGTCCCCGCAAGCTGAAGAGCAGAGCGAGGCTGGCCCGGCCGTCCCGCTCCTGAAGGGGCGCCACCTCGGGGGGCTCCCCTGGCTCAGCCGCCGCCGCCTCTGCCTTCTCTCGCTCCTTGCGTGCATCCTGGATGAGGCTCTGCCGGCGGCCGATGAAGCGGGGAGACTGCGGGGACACAGAGGCCGGCTGGGCACGCAGTGACTCAGGACGGACAGGGCCGGGCCAGTGCAAGGGGCTGGGGGCAATCAAGGCTGGAGCCCTGAGCACCGCCACGGGCCACCCCCGTGCAGCCCGCCCTGGGGGCCTGGGGGTCTCCCCCATAGCCCCACCTGAGCGTCTCTGAGGTCGGCAGGTCGGCTGGCTTCCAGCCCTGAGGAGGGAGACCCCCTTCCTCTTGCAGCAGCTGCCCCCCGCTCAGCCAGGCCTGGGACTGTTGGGAAGTTCGGGCAGGGAGACGGCTCCAGAACGGGGATTGCAGGGGGTGGGGGGACAGACGGACAGAGGGACAGAGGGAGGGGACACTGCCTTCTCCTCGGCCACCCCACGGAGACCTGCCAGGTCCCGGCGTGCTGTGGGGGCAAGGGAGGGTGTGGGTGGGAGGGGCGGGCAGGGGCGCTGGCCGGGGGGCTCTCTGCAGGGCAGAGGGCGGTCACTCACCGTGGGCCTCTGCCCAGCCCATCGCTGGCGCCCGTGCGGACCCCGAGCCCGGACCCCCCTTACCATGATGGCCTCGGCCTGCTTGGAGTCCAGCTCCGAGACGGCCCTGCGGAAGCCCTTGGCCTGGGGCGCGCCGGTGCCGGGGGTGGGCATGCTGGCGGCGAGTGGGCGCCTCTCCGCCCCGCGGCCGCCTCTTATGGGCCGGGCTGACGTCAGAGCCCCCTCCCGGCCCGCGCCCACCCTCCTCCCGCGCGCCTGCGGAGCGGTGGGCCAGGGGGACGCGCTGTCCCATTAAATCTAATTGCAGCCTCGAGCCCGCAGGCGGCGGCCGCGCTCAGCTGCGCAGACGGGGGCGGGCGGGGCCGCAGAGGGTCCCGCGCCCCTTCCTGGAACGCCCCGGCGACCACGGTTCCAGGAGCCGCCCCCTCCCCTGCGTCTCAGCGTGAGGCGGAATATTCCCGAAGGCCCCATCCCTCCCCGACCAGACCCTACTGGGGGTGGGGGCGCGGTCCCTGCCCTCTCACAGCACCCCGGGAGCTGGGGCACCCCCTTGGCGACCCCCATGGGTCACTTCGCGGCCAGGCGTGCCCCTCCGTGCCCCCTCCCCGGGCGCCCCGTCCACCCTCCCTTCTGTCGGCTCAGCCCCCAACCACCTGCAGAGTCCGCGCGGGGGTGGGGGGTGGGGGGGGTGAGACTGCTGGGTCCCTGGTGGCCCCCAGAGCGGGGGCGGACAGCGAGACCCCCCTCCTGAGCCCCCCGGGTTCACCGCCCCCCCCCCCCGCCACCGCCTGCTCTGCTCCCGGGGCCCCTGCGCCCTGCGCGCCCTCCCCAGACCCCGAGGCTTAGCGCGCGGGGCGGGGGCGCTGGCGCCGCAGTTTAACCTTTCGGCAAATGCCGTTGGCGGGCACAAACACCCGCTCTAATTCCTGCCCGCGGCGGGGCTGCTCCTGTCCGCCTGTGTGCCTGTCCGCCTGTCCCGCTGTCCGCCTGTCCGCCTGTGCGGCTGTCCCGCTGTCCCGCTGACACTCTGGGCCCAGCCGCCCCGTGCTGTGCTCCAGGGGTCAGCCAGCAGGCGCGGTGGGGGGGGCGCCCCGGGGCAGGCGGGGACCCCCAAGGTACTGCCGGTGTCAGGCTAAGCCTGGGAGCCTCTGCACTGCCTGGGGGCACCCGGACGGAGCACAGCCCACGGTCTACACCCCACGGTCTACACCCCACAGTCCACAGTCTACACCCCACAGTCTACACCCTACAGCCCACTGTCTACACCCTACAGTCTACACCCCGCCCCCACTGTCTACACCCTCTTCCCACTGTGTCTACACCCCACCCCCACCGTCTACACCCCACTGTCTGCACACACACACACACACACACACACCATCTACCCTCACACTCCTCCACACCACCTACACTCCACACCACACCTCTCCCTCACACCCCTTCACCACACTCCCCCCTCTGACTCCCCTGCCCCACCCCTGGCCTCAGGATGGGATCCATGCTGGCTGGCATCAGGTGGGGTAGGATTCAGCCTCAGCACACCAGACCCCTTGTGCCCCCAGGCCCTGTGTGGGTCCCTGTGGGATTTCCTGTTCACCCCATGTGCGGTGGCCCCGTCCCCAGAAGGCGCATGCAGGGGCCAGAGAAGAGCACGGGCTTGCGGCCGACCCAGGATTGAGCCAGGCATCCCAGAGGGTCCCCAGGCACGCCAGCAGTGACCCCTAAGCACCACCGGGTATGGCCCAATCACCAAAATAGGAAGCAAGGGAGGGAGGGAGGGAATGAGGAAGGAAGGAAGGAAGGAAGGAAGGAAGGAAGGAAGGAAGGAAGGAAGGAAGGAAGGAAGGAAGGAAGGAAGGAAAGAAGGAAGGAAGAAGGGAGGGAGGGAGGAAGGAAGAAGGAAGGGAGGGAGGAAGGAAGGGAGGGAGGAAGGAAGAAGGAAGGGAGGGAGGAAGGAAGGGAGGGAGGAAGGAAGAAGGAAGGGAGGGAGGAAGGAGGGAGGGAGGAAGGAAGAAGGAAGGGAGGGAGGAAGGAGGGAGGGAGGAAGGAAGAAGGAAGGGAGGGAGGAAGGAGGGAGGGAGGAAGGAAGAAGGAAGGGAGGGAGGAAGGAAGAAGGGAGGGAGGGAGGAAGAAAGGGAGGGAGGGAATGAGGAAGGAAGGAAGGAAGGAAGGAAGGAAGGAAGGAAGGAAGGAAGGAAGGAAAGAAGGAAGGAAGAAGGGAGGGAGGGAGGGAGGAAGAAAGGGAGGGAGGGAGGGAATGAGGAAGGAAGGAAGGAAGGAAGGAAGGAAAGAAGGAAGGAAGAAGGGAGGGAGGGAGGGAGGAAGGAAGAAGGAAGGGAGGGAGGAAGGAAGGGAGGGAGGAAGGAAGAAGGAAGGGAGGGAGGAAGGAGGGAGGGAGGAAGGAAGAAGGAAGGGAGGGAGGAAGGAAGAAGGGAGGGAGGGAGGAAGAAAGGGAGGGAGGGAGGAAATGAGGAAGGAAGGAAGGAAGGAAGGAAGGAAGGAAGGAAGGAAGGAAGGAAGGAAGGAAGGAAGAAGGGAGGGAGGAAGAAAGGGAGGGAGGAAGAAAGGGAGGGAATGAGGAAGGAAGGAAGGAAGGAAGGAAAGAAGGAAGGAAGAAGGGAGGGAGGGAGGAAGGAAGAAGGAAGGGAGGGAGGAAGGAAGAAGGGAGGGAGGGAGGAAGAAAGGGAGGGAGGGAGGGAATGAGGAAGGAAGGAAGGAAGGAAGGAAGGAAGGAAGGAAGGAAGGAAGGAAGGAAGAAAGAAAGGAAAGAAGGAAGGAAGAAGGGAGGGAGGGAGGGAGGGAGGGAGGAAGGAAGAAGGAAGAAGGAAGGGAGGGAGGAAGGAAGAAGGAAGGGAGGGAGGAAGGAGGGAGGGAGGAAGAAGAAGGAAGGGAGGGAGGAAGGAGGGAGGGAGGAAGGAAGAAGGAAGGGAGGGAGGAAGGAAGAAGGGAGGGAGGGAGGGAGGAAGAAAGGGAGGGAGGGAGGGAATGAGGAAGGAAGGAAGGAAGGAAGGAAGGAAGGAAGGAAGGAAGGAAGGAAGGAAGGAAGGAAAGAAGGAAGGAAGAAGGGAGGGAGGAAGAAAGGGAGGGAGGGAGGGAATGAGGAAGGAAGGAAGGAAGGAAAGAAGGAAGGAAGGAAGAAGGGAGGGAGGGAGGAAGGAGGGAGGGAGGAAGGAAGAAGGGAGGGAGGGAGGAAGAAAGGGAAGGAGGGAGGGAATGAGGAAGGAAGGAAGGAAGGAAGGAAGAAAGAAGGGAGGGAGGGAGGAAGAAAGGGAGGGAGGGAGGAAGGAAGAAGGGAGGGAGGGAGGAAGAAAGGGAGGGAGGGAGGGAATGAGGAAGGAAGGAAGGAAGGGAGGAAGGAAGGAAGGAAGGAAGGAAGGAAGGGAGGGAGGGAGGGAGGGAGGGAGGGAGGGAGGGAGGGAGGGAGGGAAGAAGGAAGGGTGGGATGAGGGGGGAGGAGGGCTGGTAGTCGGGACCCTGGTTCCAGCCACAGGTCCCTGTTCCCTTTCGATGGGAATAGACTACATTGCTTTGTGTCCTGGGAAATGCACATGTATGCACAGGTACACACACATGCAGGTATGTACACAAACACAACAGTGCACACACATGTAAACACAAGCACAATACACATATGTGCTGGCACCATCACACATGAATACACACATGTGCACCCACTCACAACACACACATACAACAGACACAACACACACACATGCCACATACAAGCACACACAGCCCACATGCACTCGGAACACATGTGCAGACACACCACCCTGTGCTGGGCGCTCGCCTCCTCACAGCTCTGTTCGCTCTGCTGGGGCTGGGCTGGGGCGGTGGCGGCCGCTGAAATGTCAGCGCAATTATCCCTAACGAGGCTGAGCCGGGTGGCGAGGAGGCGAGTATCGATCCCAGCGCCAGACGCGGACGCCTCGGTCGGGCAAGGGCGGGAGGCAGCGGGGAGTGAGTCTCCCTCGCAGTGACGCGGCCCCCGGAAGTGCTCCTGGCAGGGGCATCTGTCTGTGCGGGGACAGAGGGAGACGGCCAGGCCGAGCTGGCGCCCCCCCCCCGCCAGGAGGGGACCCCCCCAGCCAGGGACCAGGCTCCAGAGCGCCAGGGCGGGGGGCGGGGGGCAGGACAGGTCCTGAGGGTGCAGTCGTGCCTGTGAGCATGTGCGCGTGCACGTGTGGGCGTGTGTGCATGTGCGCGTGTGTCTCTGTGCCTGTTGTGCACGTGTGGGCATGCGTGCACACGGGCCTGTGTGTGTGACTGTGAACATGCAGTATCCTCGATGCACGCGTGTACCCATGTGTGTGCGTGTGTGTGCACGTGTGCTCGTGTGTGGTGTGTGCCATGTCCCACGGTGCATGGGTGCGCAGGTGCGTGTATGTGCACGTAATGGTGCGTACATGTGTGTGCGTGGGGGCTGCCCCATCTCCGCATGGATTGTCCTTGCCCCTCGCTCTGCCCAGCCGTGACTCACTTTGCCCGCCCCACCCCCCTCTCAGCCTGTGACAAATAAGCAGGAGCGACATTCTGTCCCCGCTGCCGGGCAGGGCTGGCAGCTGTGCTTTGACACGGTCACGTCTCACGTCTCACGGCAGGGTGGGAGCCCAGCCCCCAGCCCGGGAGCAGATGACATCACAAGAGGGGAAGCTGAGTTTGGGGGGGACGGTGCGGGGTGTGGGGGTCCTGGCCGGGGTGGGTGTGGCCCTCGGCCAGCCCCTCCCGCGGCCTGCAGGCTGTCCCTGGTCCCCTGCCTGCTGGTCCCCTGGGCTGCCCTTGCCTCGGGCCTGCGGATGCTGCGCCAGCCCCACCCGGCTGACATTTGCGCGGGCTGCTATTTACCCAGGCTCAGCGCCTTCCTGCCTGCCCGCCGCTAAGCCAGGCCTGGGGTCCCGCACGGCGGGGGCTGCCCTCCCGCTCCTGCCGGGCTGGAAAAGGTCTTCGTGTGGCCTCAGCACCGGCTTCGGCCTCCCTCCTCCCCACCCTCCTCCCTTCCTCTTCCTCATCCACACACTCACCCACATTCAGACTCATGTGCTCGCCCTGTCATTCACTCATTCACACACTCTGTTTACTTGCTCATTCTCTCACGCACTCTGAACTACTCCTCATTTTACCCGTTCGTGCATTCACCCACCCACTCACCCACTCACTCACCCACCCACACACACACCCACTCACCCACTCATCCATCCACTCACCCATTCATGCATTCATCCACTCACCCACCCACTCACCCACCCACCCACCGATCCACCCACTCACCCACCCACTCACTCACCACCCACCCACCCACTCATCCACCCCACCCACTCACTTACTCATCCACCCACCCACTCACCCACCCACTCTCTCACCCACCCACCCACTCACCCACCCACTCACCCACCCACCCACTCGCTCGCTCACTCTCCCTCCCTCATCCTGCCCACACAATTCTCCACAGCCCCTCCCTGGACAGGACACCACCTGGGGTCCCAGGCACTGTCCCTCCCCTCTGGCACTTCCTAACTCACTAGTCTGTATCTGCCTCGTGGGTACCAGCCCCACTCCCCTGCCTGTGAGCCGAGAGAGAAGTTTGGGGGCGACCAGGGAGACTCCTGCCTGCTTCCTTAGCCCCTCTCTCACAGGCCTCCTCCCCAGAGGGGGGCTCCAGAGGCCCCCCCTCCCCCCGCAGCTGCCACCACCTGCAGTGTGACTGCCTTTGAAATTGTTGCTTCTGGGGCTGGAGCGACAGCACAGCGGGGAGGGCGTTGGCCTTGCACGCAGCCGACTCGGGTTCGAATCCCCAGCATCCCATAGGGTCCCCTGAGCACCGCCAGGAGTCATTCCTGAGTGCAGAGCCAGGAGTAACCTCTGAGCATCACCGGGTGTGACCCAAAAAGAAAAAAAAAAAAAAGGAAAACAAGGCCAATCCCCAGTGCACGCTGAGCCACATGCCTGTGCACCAGCCCCTCCAGAACCTTCCAGAACCTTCCAGAACCTTCCATCACTCTGGATGGACCATCACTCTCCATTAAACAGAGTTCCCCCCCACCCCCGCTGCTCTGAAGAGGGGGTGGCTCTGGGCCTTTTCGGTGAGGGTCACAGCTGGGACTGTGTCCCGGTGTTTATCCACCTGGGGCCAGGTCCTTCTGCCCAGGGCCAAGCGTAACGGCCACCGTGGCTGGATGTGACCGCTGGGGCCCCAGCCCCTCCTCGAGGTGCCGCGTGGAAGCACAGGGTTGCCGGGCACTGTCTCCCTGCGCGGGCCTCTAGCCCCTGTGCCACCCGGCCCAGCCCCCAATCACACAGACCCTGGGGGGCCTGTTCAGAGCCACGCCCACCCCCAAGGGGCACCCGCTCCCAGGGACCCCCCAGGGCTGTTCTCTCCCCCCAGGTCACACCAGGAGGGGAGCCTGCCACAGCCGGTTCTGCTAGCCTGGGGGTCTCTGGGCGCCATCCGCTTCTGCATGGGGCCTGGGGCCTTCACTCCCCTGAGTCTGTGGGCGCCCAGAGGGGTTCAGGTCCCTGCTCCCCGCCCCGGGCAGGCGGCCCAGACCCCTCCTGCTGGCTGACGGCTGCCTTGTTTACCTCCTGCGGGAAAGCTCAGGTCAGCTATTGATTTCCCACACATCCTGGGGCGACGATGTGGGCCGCGGGAGGGGTGGGTGGGGGCGCGTGCTCTGGGTGAGAAGTCCTGCCAGCTGGACAAGCTGCTTCCGCCCCCCAGCCCTGGACGCGGGCCTCAGCGCCCAGCCCTGGGCACGGGCCTCTCGCTGGCCCCCAGCCCTGGACGCGGGTCTCAGCCCCCAGCCCTGGGGAGTTGCCCTGGCAGGGGCCTGAACAGTCACCGCAGGAGTTGGCCCCAGTGGGGCGGCCCCAGCCCCAGCCCTGTCCCCGACCCCGGAGGCAGATCTGGGGGTCGGGACCTTCAAGTACGGGGCAGCTTGGGGCCTGGGGGGCCTGGGGGAGACCACCCCCCTCTGGACTGCCCGGTCTGGGCTGGGCTGGGCTAGTGGGGCTCAGCCAAAAGCAACGCCCAGGAGGGGGTCCCTGGGCAGGGACCCTAGGACTGGGGGAGCAGAGGGACCCCCGGGTGTAGCTTGCTAGGACTTGGTTTTCACTCCAAGTGGGAGCGGGGGACCCTGTGGGTGCCGTGTCTGCCAGTGACACGCCCATGCAGGGTCCGCGGGGGCACCCGCTACTCCCCCCGCCGGCAGCCTCAGAGGCACCCAGGTTGGGGTCTGGCCTGGGGCGTGTTCCCATCCACGGACCCGCAGGGGGGCCCTGACGGCTGCAGTGACCTCAGCGCAGCGGGGTGGCAGCTGCTGTGCTGTGGCCCAGACGCTCTCCAGCCCGGGGGCATCTCGCTCCAGCCCTGCTAGTGGCCTGGTCTGTGTCACGCTGACAGGTGGTACCTGCTCCTCCACCACGACTGGGGACAGAGTGTGCTGGGGCCGCAGGGAGGCGGGCGACAGGAAGAGCAGAGGGGAGCAGAAGAGCCCTGATGCAGGGTGGGGAGGAGAAGAGGGGGAGGGGAGAAGAGGGGAAGGGAGGAGGGAGGAGGAGAGGGGAAGGGAGGATGGGGAGGGGAGCAAAGGGGAAGAGAGCAGAAGGGAGCAGGAGGGGTGGGGGAGGGAAGGGGAGCAGAGGGGAAGAGAGGGAGGGGAGTAGGGAGAGAAGAGAGGGAGGAAGCAGGGGTGATGGGGAGTGGAGGGGAGTAAGAGAAGAGACTGAGGGAGCAGGGGTGATGGGGAGCAGAGGGGGGAGAGTGAGGGGAGTGGAGGGGGAGAGTGAGGGAGCAGGGGTGATGGGGAGCGGAGTGGGGAGTGAGGGAGCAGGGGTGAAGGGAGTGGGGGGAGAGTGAGGGAGCAGGGGTGATGGGAGTGGAGGGGGAGAGTGAGGGAGAAGGGGTGATGGGGAATGGAGGGGAGAGTAAGGGAGCAGGGGTGACGAGTGGAGGGGAGAGTGAGGGAGCAGGGGTGATAAGTGGAGGGGGGACTGAGGGAGCAGAGGTGAGGGGAGTGGGGGGGAGAGTGAGGGAGCAGGGGTGATAAGTGGAGGGGGGAGTGAGGGAGCAGGGGTGAGGGGAGTGGAGGGGGAGAGTGAGGGAGCAGGGGTGATAAGTGGAGGGGGGACTGAGGGAGCAGGGGTGAGGGGAGAGTGAGGGAGCAGGGATGAGGGGAGTGGGGGGAGAGTGAGGGAGCAGGGGTGGGGGAGTGGGGGGAGAGTGAGGGAGCAGGGGTGATGGGGAGCGGAGTGGGGAGTGAGGGAGCAGGGGTGAAGGGAGTGGGGGAGAGTGAGGGAGCAGGGGTGAGGGGAGTGGGGGGAGAGTGAGGGAGCAGGGGTGAGGGGAGTGGGGGAGAGTGAGGGAGCAGGGGTGAGGGGAGTGGGGGGAGAGTGAGGGAGCAGGGGTGAGGGGAGTGGGGGGAGAGTGAGGGAGCAGGGGTGAGGGGAGTGGGGGGAGAGTGAGGGAGCAGGGGTGGGGGGAGTGGGGGGAGAGTGAGGGAGCAGGGGTGGGGGGAGCGGAGGGAGCGAGGAGCCTGGTGAGCCCAGTGGTGCAGTACCTCTGGGGACGTTTTGCAGCAGAACATCATGGGGCTCCGGGCAGTTCCGCGAGAGTGACAGGGACCCAGAAGGAGCAGAGTGTGGGGAGGACCCCGGGTCAAGGCGGAGGGGACGAGTCGGCCCAGGTCACGTGGGCCGTCAGCTCTGGACTCTGCCCAGTGCTTGTCCACACAAACAGCGGGCAGAGAGCCTGGACCCTGCCCCAGGGAGGTCGGGCGGCCCAATGGCGGTGGGCAGGGTGGCCAGGCTGTGCCCGTGTGCCTGTGCCCATGCATGTGCATATGTGCCCATATATGCATGGGTGTGCTGTGTGTGCATGTGCGCCTGCGCAAGCATGTGTGCCGTGTGTGATGCATGTGTGCATGTGTGCTGCACATGTGCCATGGGTGTGCAAGCATGGGTGTGCTTGCATGATCACTGTTGTGCGTGTATGCGCGTGGCACGTGTTTGCCATGTGTATGTGCAAATCTGTGCATACATGTGTGCATGCGTGTCTGCTTGCGTGTGCGTACGTGCTTCCTGTACGTATGTTCTAAGGCCGGGCACACACGAGCACAGCTCCACGGCCAAGAGCAGCGACAACAGTGACCACAAGGGGGCAGAGTGGACAGGGACGCGGGCGTCCAGCGGGGACCGGGCCCAGCTGGGGGCTGGCTCCCGTCACGGGCGGGGGGCCGGGGGCGGCGGTTACTGGGGTCCTTGGGCCGGCCTTTGGGCCCTCGGGTCGGGTCCCGGCCGCGCGGCCACGGCCCCCCACCCCGCGCCCCCCGGCAGCGCCGTCCAGGGCTGCGCATGCGCGGATTCGGCGGCCGCCAGCCTGGTCCGCGGCGTGCGGGCGCCCCCTCGTGGCCGAGGCGCAAACTGGCGCTCCCAGCCCTGGGGCGGGCGGAGCCGGGGTCAGAGCATCTCTGGAAGATGATGGTCTGGGGCCTCGGTCCCCGACCCCAGACAGGGGAAGGTTTTCTATGCCCCCGGGGTCCCGAAGCCCCGCGACACTGGCACTCAGTGGGGGTTCTCTCGAGTTGCGTGCTCAGTGGGAGTGCTCCCGAGTTGCGTGCTCAGTGGGAGTGCTCCAAGTTTCCTGCTCAGTGGCAGTGCTCCTGAATTATGGTCTACAGTGCCGGGCACCGGGGTCTGCGCAGACCTCCCTAGTGGATGTCTGAGGGGGTAGGGTGGGACTTGTGGGGGACCCAGGGGGACGCCAGGGCCACTCCAGTCCACCCCCATCTGTCATGGTTCAGGTTAGAGGTCATACATGGGCAGACTCGGGTCCAAGTCCAGCCTGCACCCACTGGGCAGACCCGGGGCCAAGCTTCCGGGGGCCTCGCAGCTGGGCGCCCCGGGCCTGAACTCCCAGACCACACAGGGTCTGACCATGCAGCGGAGGGGGACACGGGTTGGGTGCAGGCCACCCTCCCCAGCCTGTCACCTGCAGGGCCACATACCGGGCACACATGGGGCTCACACACTCCTGCCCAGCTCCAGGAGGGGACGGGATTGCTCGGGGGGACCAGGAAAAGGACAGGGGTCAGAGCTGTGCCCCTGGCGGGGAAGGAACGGACGTGGAGAAGGAGCTGGAGGGTCGTGGGGCAGAGGTGGGACTCAGAGCCCTCCCGTGGAGACACCCAGGGAGAGACGGTTCTCCACAGGCCCCGTCTCACTGGCACCAGGGGCCCTGCTGAAAACTCAGGGGTCTCTGAAACAAAATGAGTAGACAAAATGTCTCACCTTGTAGACAAAATGAGACACACGGAGACACACACAGATGCACAGACACGCGGACATACACAGATACACACAGACACAATAGATATACAGACACACACAGAGAGGTACACAGACACACACGTAGACACACACAGATGCACAAACACACACAGATACAATAGACACACAGACATATAGACACCCCGACACACAGATACACAGACGCACAGACACACACACAGATTTACACAGACATACATAGACACATACAGATGCACAGACACACACAGATGCATAAATACATATAGATACACACGGACAACCACAGACACACACAGATGCACAGATACATGCAGACACACACAGATACACAGAGACACACAGATTTACACAGATGCACATAGACACACACAGATGCACACAGACACACAGGTACACACAGATGGACAGACAGACAGGTACACACAGACACGCATGGACACACTCAGATACACAGACACACCCAATCAAACACACAGATGCACACAGACACAACCAGACACAGAGCACACACTCAGAAACATAATTACACACTCATAGACACACATTCACACACTCCCAGGCAGACACCTGCACCGTGACACGCGTGCTCTCAGCCCACGAGCACATGCAGGAGCGCGTCCTCGTGGGGCAGAGCCAGGGTGGGCACTACTTCCTGGGTGCTGGAAGCTGCCCTTGGGTCACAAGTGACGCCAGCACCCAGGGCCCTGCCAGCGTCCAGTCACCCAGGCCCTCCCCGCCTTCCTCCTCTGCGGCCAGGGCGTCACCTTCGCGCCCCCTGCTGACCCCCACTGCAGTGTGTGGGCCTGAGGACCGGGCACGAGCCGCGGGGCTGCATGATCCTTCCTGCGGCTGCTTGTGGGCCGGGCAGGTGTCCTCACCTGGGGAGGTGGCCGCCTGCTGGGGTGGCCCCCAGCCCGGCCAGCCCGGAGCTGTCCCGGGCCCTAATCCAAGGGCCAGTCTGCCAGGCTCTGGCCCCAGGAAGCTCTTCCTACTAGTGGCGCTGGTGCTGCCACCCCCTGGAGGCCTTGGGGACAGGCGGCCAGCCGGCCTCTGCCCTTGGACACCCAGTGCCCCGGGATTGCCCGTGCCTGCCGAGCCCACGCAGGTCACCCAGGTCTGCCCTGAGCAGCTGCCCACAGTCCCTCCCCACGCTGGAACACGAGAGCCCCGCAGCTCTGAGGGACCCTGCCCGCCACCCCCGCTCCAGCCCAGGTCGAGCCCTTCTCCCCCCACAGCTGCGGGACGCGTGTGACGTCTGAGCCCAGCGCTGGAGGAGCCAGCACCCAGCCAGCGGCGAGAAAGAGCAGCTGCTCATCGGGCTCACGCTGGCTCGTTCCTGAAGACGGAAGCGAAGAACCCTCCGGTTAAACGGACAGAGCTCCGTGACTGCACCGGGAAAGGCAGGACATGCAGATGGCGGGTGAACACAGGAAGAGACTGAGGGGAGGGCGAATGGGTCGGTGGATGGACGGGTGAGGAGCTGGCTTGGAAGCGGATGGACAGACAGGGGAGTGGGTGGGCGATGGGGGGGTGGGTGAGTGTGTGGATGGGTGGATGGCTGGTGGAAGGATGGATGGTGGGTGGATGGACAGTGGATGGATGGACGGATGGATGATGGATGGACGGATGGCAGGTGGATGGATGGATGGATGGATGGATGGATGGATGGATGGATGGATGGATGGATAGATGGATGATGGGTGGATGGTGGATGGCGGGTGGATGGTGGGTGGTAGGTGGATGGTGGGTGGTAGGTGGGTGGTGGATGGTGGATGGTGGATGGTGGGTGGGTGGAGTAACTGCAACAGCTGTTTCACTATATATTCAAGTCATCTCTGGCTTCAAGGCCCCAACCCTGAGTCTTGTCTGCTGAGGTTCCTTGGTCCGTGCATTGAAAGCAGCCCTCGCAGGCCTTCTAGACTGGTCTCCAAGCTCCCCACACCCTGTGGCGACCGATGGGTGTTGGAGCACTGTATGACTGAAAGCCGATGAACAATACTGTAGCTGTATCTTACAGTGACTCAATTTAAAAAATAAATTAAAAATAAAAAAACCTGGTGGGCACTGACATGGGCCCCAGGGCCTTGGTCCCATGAGTCTTCATGGCCAAGAGAGATCCTGCTTTTGGCCTCATCCCCCTCAGGGCTGGACACACCAAGGTTCCGGGGACCAGCCAGCCTGTCCCCAGAGATCTTTCTGGGTTCCCGTCACAGCGTCCAGAGTCGGCCTGTGTCCCGGGCAGAAAGCACAGCCAGCAGAGCCGGGGCAGGACCAGATGGTGGGGCTGGGGCCACACACACACACACACACACACACACACACACACACACACACACACACAGAGGCCAGGGCAGGCCCAGACTGGTAACACTGGGCTGAACACACACAGCCATCGTGCTCCAAACCTCCCCAGCAGCAGGGAGGGGTTGAGAGGGTAAGGGCTGAGGAGTGATGGGGTAAGGGTGAGGGGTGAGGCGTAAAGGGGTGAGGGGCTGAACAGATGGTGAGTGAGTGGGTGAGGGATGAGGGGCTCAGGTGATGAGTGAGAGGGTGAGGGGATGAGGGATGAGGGTGCAGGGGAGAGGAGATGAAGGTGAGGGATGAGGGGTGAGGAGTGAGGAGATCAGGGTAAGGGGCTGAGGGGGTGAGGAGTAAAGGGGTGAGAGGCTGAGGGGGTGATCAGTGAGTGGGTGAGGGGCTCAGGGGATGAAGAATGAGAGGGTGAGGGTGAGAAGTGAGGGGGTAACAGGTGCAGGGGAGAGGGGGTGAGGGGTGAGGAGTGAGGTGGTGAGGGGCTGAGGTGGTGAGGGCTGAGGGGGTAAGGGGTGCAGGGGAGAGGGGTGAGGGGTGAGGAGCGAGGTGGTGAGGGGCTGAGGTGGTGAGGGCTGAGGGGGTAAGGGGTGCAGGGGAGAGGGGTGAGGGGCGGGGAGGGCCGTGGGCCACCCTGAAGGAGTCCAGGCTGACTCGGCTTGCAGACAGCGGGCGTGCTGTGGTCACAGGTGACTGCACACAGGTGTTGGGTGTGTGCCGGGCGCGTGCTGTCAAGGAGGCATGTGCGGGATCACACAGGTAGCACATGTGGCAGGAACATGTGTGGAGCAGGCGTGTTGTGGGTACGCAAACAGGCGTGTTGGGAGTGGATAAGTGTAGCAGGGGCAGCTGTGGTGGGCCTGTTGTGTGGAGACGTGTGTAGCAGGGACACGTGTGTACACACATGTCCGGGGACCCCACCTCCCCGTGAGGCCTCCAGGAGGGGTCAGAATCGGGCTGTTCCACAGACTTGAGCTGCCCGGCCGGGGGAGGGCTGGGGGCTCCGCCCGCCCTGCCCGGCCCCAGAGCCTGGCCGGGAGCCCGCAGGGCCCAGATAAGGCCTTTGATGGCCCGGCCACAGGCTTTATGGCTGCGCCCGCTCTCCGCCAGCTGGGGCCCAGCGCGGCCCCTCTGATGGCCCGGGGAGGGGCCCCTAACGGACCTGGGCCCGAGGGCGGGGGGGCATGGGGACGCGCCCAGCCCCTCCGGGCACACAGTCCGGGTGGGCGCACCCCGAGGCCCGGAGGTCTGGGCCGAGGCCCCCCTTCTCCCCTCTGCCCGCCCTGCCGGCTTCAAAGGCCGGGACGCCCCACCCAGGCATCAAAGGGCCGCGGGGCCGGGCAGGCGGGCGCGCTCAGAGCCGCCGGGACACGTCTGCCCCGGGTGCCCGTGCGGCCCCCACCCCCAGCCCTCACCTCTGGGCACCCCACCCTGGCGGCCTCGCCAGCGCCCTCTGCTAGCAGCCCGTGGGTGCCCGTGGGCGAGAGGGGGCCGAGCAGTAGCACCCCCCGAGGCCAGGCCAGGGGGAGCCAGGGACACTGAGTCAGGGGACCCTCCTTAAGGTCACAGTGACGACCCCCAGCTGCTGTCCACTGCAGGCCCGGCCTGGCTGCTCTTCCTGCCCTAGTGCTGGTGTCTGGCCACCTTTGGGCAGGATTCTAGAAGGTTCCAGGCCAGGCGCAGGGGGCAGGGACCCGGCTGCAGGGGGCAGGCGTGTGCCCCGGGCGGCTGTAATGAATTGCTAATCTGCGTCTAGGGCGGCTGCCGTGACTCAGCGACCCGCCCGCCCTTGCCCGGGGGTGCTGCGGGGACTCCTGCCCTGGCGGGTGCGAGGGAACACCAAGGCTGCGGAAGCAGGTGGGTCCCCCCATGCCCCCTAGCACCGGCAGCTGCTGGGAGGATCCAGATCAGCCCAGTCGGGGCAGTGGCCAGCTCCACACGCTGAGAACAGCGACCAGCAGTGTCCCCCCAGTCCACGGAGAGTCCTGTGTCCACGGCTATTTCCCGGCGTCCGTGGCCGCGTCCCCGTGGCGGTGGGTTGGGGCCAAGAGGACCTTGAGAACTGTGCTCAGGTGTGGGGATGCCCCTTTGCACCCATGACACAGCCCCCCCACCCTAGAGCCACAGGCCTCAGAGGAGCCCCCCAGCCCCCGGACTGCCCGGGGTCACCGAGGTGGCACAGGCATGCAGCCAGGATCAAGACTCTGGGCTGGAATGTTCTGGGGGCCCCCAAGGGATGGGGTGTGGCACATCTGGCCCCTTGGGGTCCTAGGGGGAGCGGCTGGATGTTCTCCGCAGAGCAGAGCCCCCAGGCTGCCCTGAGCACCCCAAGGACAGACCCAAGCAGTGAGGCCTGGACGTAGGGGTCAGATGTCAGGGGAGGGGTCTGGGGGCCCCAAGGGGCAGGTGAGCAGATGGGCAGCTGGCTGACCCCGGGACTTGGGGTCACTTCCCCCTCCCTGCAGGCCCCTCGTTCTGGAAGTAACTTCCAGGTGAGCCAGCCCTGAGGGCCTGGCCAGGAGGGCAGGTGTGCCCCCCCCTGCCCCGCCGAGCCCCCAGACACGGTCCGTGCCCGCTGTCCGGGCTCCTGGGGCCCCCTGGCTGCCCCTGGGGCCAGCCGAGTAGTGACGTCACTCAGGGCCAGTGCTGGGCCCAGCCCGGTGGGCTCCGTGCCCCTTCCTCTGTCGCAGCCTCGCCCACACCCCGGCACCTCCTGAGAGAGTTTGCAGCTGGGGGACCCCAGCTGGGCAGCTGCCGGGAGAGCGGCCACGCCCCGGCCCCCCCCACTCAGCGTCCTCTGCTCTGCCCCCCCCCACGGCCCCCTCACTGCACCCACAGTGCTCACAGCCCCCAGGACCCGGCCAGAAGGAGGCACCCCAAAGCCAGACCCTGCCCCGGGTTCAGGGCCCTGCTTGTGCACTGACCAGCACAGCCCCCCTGCCCATCTGAGGCTCCAGGGAGGCTTCCTGGAGGAGAGGGTCCAGGGCCCAGGGGTGGGGAGCTGTCCCCGAGCGCCCAGCCAGGACCCCCTGCCTCGGGGGGCCGCGGGGCGGCAGCTCAGCAGGCGGAGAGAGCAGAGGCCGGGAGTGGGGTGCCGCTGACAGCGAGGGGTCTCTGAGACAAGCCGGGCTGGGTGGGGCAGGGTGCAGGGGGGTCCGGCGGGCAAGGCTCCAGCAGCCCCCACGGGAGGCCCACCCCCGGGGTGCTGGGACGGGACGCGGTGGCCCCCTTTCAGACACGCTGCTGGGGGACACACGGGCTCAGTGCTCACGGGTGCCCCTGGGGTGGGTCCTGCAGTGGACGCAGGCCAGTGGGGTGGCTGGGCACGTGTCCTGGGAGCCCCCCCCAGCCCGAGCCGGCATCCCTGCACCTGCCCCTGTGTTTGCACAAACCCCTTTCTGACAGCCCTGCCCGAGCTTTGATGGCCGCGCCAGCCCTGCGCCCACAAACGCGCCATTGTCCGCGAGGGTTAATGGTTAATGCCCCTCCCGCCCGGCGGCCCCCGCGGCCCGGGACCCCGGCAGAGGGTGGGGCGGGGGCCTCTCTCTGCCCCTGTGCGGGAACTTCCAGTGCCCAGAGGCGGAGTGTGTGGCCAACAGTTTCTGGAAAGTTCCACGCAGAGTGACCTGAGGGTCCGTGGGGGAGGCGAGTCCTCCACGCGTGGACCTCACACCTGTGACCCCCCGTGTTCCCAGTGGCTGTCGCAGGGCAGGGCAGGACCAGGGCACAGGCCCAGAGGGAGGGAAGATGCCAGTGCCACAGAAGGCCTTGCCAGGGGCCGGGCACGCTGCACCCCAGCTGCTGGGGTCCCAGGACACGGCTGCACCCCAAATTCTGGGGCCCCGGGACACAGCTGCAGCCAGATTCTGGGGCCCCAGGACACAGCTATCCATGGGGTGCGGGTCCCCAGGGCAAGCAGAGAGAAACTGCTGACCGACCGGCACAGGTCCCCCTGGGCGTGCGGGGAGGGGGGCAGGAACCTTCTGGAAGGAGACCCATGGGCGGGCCCAGGAGCTGTGCGAGGCTTGTCACTGGAAACACCCGTTGTGTGTCCTGAGGGTCAGCTCTGGAGACGGGAGGCCAGCATCCAGGGCCTGGTCTGAGCCCGGAGCCAGCTCTGCCCGTCTGCCCGGAGGACCGCCCCCACAGTGCCGACCCCACTCTGCATCTCCCTCCAGAGCTCTCGGCCTGCCTGTGGGGTGAGGGGAGGACTCTGGAGCAAGTGCTCACCCTGCAGGCCGACTCCAGGACACCAGGGGTGAGAGCACGGCAGGGGTTGCCTCACCCCCCAGGCACAGCTGGGGGTCTTGGGAGTTGCCCTCAGCTCTGCCGGGGGCCAGGGGCCAGCTCGGCCAGCACCCCGGGGGTTGTGATGCAGGTGCAGATGGCAGGGCAGGGGTGGGGGAGGGTCCCGGACAGAGCCGAGGCATACAGAGGCAGCCTGGGGGTGAGCACGGGGGCCAGGGGCCAGTGGGGCGGGACCAAGCCTAATTAGGGGGGCATCAAGGCAGAGGAAGGCCCCGACTCAGCACTCGGGCCCCGTGGGCTGGTTCCATCGACTCCACCAGGACACATGTGTCTATGACTCTACATGTGTGTACAAGTGCATCTTACATGTATCTATGTCTGTGTGCACACATGTTTGCACATGTGTGCATACTTATGTCTGTCTCTGTGTATGTGTGTGCCTGTGCACACATACTTATATGCCTATGCCTGTGTATGTGTGTACATGCATCATTGAGCATCTTTGTATGTGAACACATGTGTCTATGTGCATGGATCAGTATATACACACGTATCTGTTGCCTGTGTGTGTACAAGCATGTTTCTGCATGTACACATATGTGTACTGTGTTTCTGTATGCCTACGTGTTTCTGCATGTGTATATATGTGCACTGTCTCAAGTGTCTATGACCACATGTGTTTCTGTGTGTGTACACATGTACACTGTGTCTCTGAGTGTCTGTGTCCACGTGTGTCTTTGCGTGTGTACATATGTGCACTGTGTCTCTGAGTGCCTGTGTTCATGTGTCTCTGTGTGTACATATGTGCACCATGTCTCTGAGTGCCTGTGTTCACGTGTGTCTCTGCGTGTGTATATATGTACACCATGTCTCTGAGTGCCTGTGCCTATGTGTGTATATGTACACGCGCCATGTAAGCCAGGCCCCGCCATTGCCTGGAGAGACGCCTGGCACGTGCAGGCACACGGCAGGCTGAGCCCCGTGTCGCCGCCAGCGTGGCCACGCCCGTGGGGACCCACCCTCCTGCCCTCAGCGCCGAAACAGCGGGGCAGCTTTCACCGTGGCCTGCGGGCGGGCAGGCCCGGGCAGACCCCGGCCCCTCCCGTGCCTGCAGCCCCAGTGAGCCCTGGTGTGCGGTGCCAGCCAAGGCTCCCTCCGCCGGGAAGGCCTCCTGCTGCTCTGGCTCCCGCGGAGGGGAGCAGCTCCCCGGGCACCGTCGGGGACCCCCTCCCAGGGCCGGGGTGCTGCCCGCTCAGACCCTCAGGCCACGGAGGACCAGGCCAGGCCCAGGAGCAGGGGGCGCCCCGAGCCCAGACCCTCGAGGGAGCTGCTGTGGGCTGACCCCCACCTCTGCCGCAGGGCACGCTGGCGAGGGGGCAGCCTGCCACTGAGCCCACCGGGCCCCCCTGCGCCGCCCACTCCAGGCTGCTTGCCGGCCTGCGCCTGACCAGAGCCTGGGGGTTTCCACCCGCTGCCGAGACTGGAGCAGGTCACCCGGCATGTGAGGTCCGGCTCGGGGTGCGCGGGGCCTCGAGGGTGGGCTGGGGACGAGGAGACGCCAGCCGGCGTCCCTGGGATGAGGGGCCGGACGCGGGGCCTGGGTCCCCCTCGGGGGCTGCACGGCTCCCACAGCACGGGGCCCCCAGCAGGTGCCACCCCTGGCCCTGAGCCCCGTGAGGGACCTGCCTGCCACTGATCCAGATGTGACCGTCCCCAGGGCCGCGGGAACCCCAGGGTCACTGAGCGGCCGGGGACCCCAGGCCCAGGAGAGCCCCCAGCTCTGCAGGAGCCGGGCCTGCGGGCAGGTGAGGAGCGGGCGGGGGTGGAGCCTGGGCTTCTCGCGCCCAGGAGAGAATCTGGGGGCCCCGGTGTCCCCCGCGCCCTGGCAGCACACAGAGGCAACCGTGGGGACGGGCTGTGGGCGAGGGACCGCCTGTGTCCAAGAAACCAGCCCGGGGGCTCAGCCGGAGTCACCGGGGAAGCGGCCAGGGAGGCTCTGGGCCCGGGAGTGCAGGGAATGAAGCAATAAAGCCGCCCGCGACCACACTGTCCTTGTCAGTGTGCTCAAGGCTGACTCCCGGCTCTGTGCTCAGGGCTGACTCCCGGCTCTGTGCTCAGAGCTCACTCCTGGCTCTGTGCTCAGGGCTGAGTCCCAGCTCTGTGCTCAGGGCTGACTCCTGGCTCTGTGCTCAGGCTCGCTCCTTCAGGGCTGAGAGACCATATGCAGTGCTGGGGTGGAACCGGGTCAGCCCCACGCACGGCCAGTGCCCTCCCCGTCACAGTGACTGTCCAGGTGAGGATTTCTGCCCTCTGTCCCCAGCCTTTCTGCGAGACCGAGAGGGCCGAGCCCTCTCTCGCCCGTCAGAAGCCAGAGGGTGCATGGCGAGGGTGAATTGCTCAGACCAGGGGTCCAGGCGGAGACCGGGCAGCCTCGGGCCAGGCTGTGGTTGTGAGGCGGGTGAGGGCAGGGAGGGGGCTGGGAGGTCTGAGCACGCCGGCAGTGGGCAGAGACGGCGACCCGAGGGGCAGCAGCCATGCCCGGCTGCGCTGTCCCTTGAGGGTGCATGTGAAGCTCAGACCGGAGCCCAGGGGTAGCCGCGCCCGGCCTGCGCCGACGGCAGCTCACAGACCCCAGCAGTGGGGCGAGGGGGGCTCAGGGGTGCAGAGCCTCAGCCCCCCGTGACAGCTGACGGGGCCCGCACTGCCCCCCAGGAGCCACTGATCCATGATCCCCCAACGCACTGGCCACGTTGCCCTGGCTGCGGCCGAGCCCACAGCGGGCAGGGGAAGGGAAGCAGGCATGAGCCGAGCTGGCACGGACCCTGGGACACAGGAGGAGCACTCTGCGGGAGTACTGCCGGAGCAACGGGCGCGGAGGCTGAGTGCCAGGAGCCCTCAGAAGGGACCTGCAAGAAGCCGAAAACAAAAGTCCTGGCAGGGGAGCACTCGGGCCCGAGCAGAGTCCCCCCAGGCTCCACCCGGGGGGATCCTGAGAGCCAGACTGAGCCCTGAGAACGCAGCACGAGCTCAACCAACAACGGACGGCCCACAAGATCTCCTCGGACCCCAGACAGTTTGCAAAAACCCGAAGTGGAAACTGAAAGAACAAGAGGGAGAAGCGAAACGCCCCATGGCCAGGAGCGCTGAGGGTTGGCCCAGCCCCCGGGCCCCTTAAACATGGAATAGAAATCCACCCTCAGACAAAGGGGAAATGGGTCATTCTGCAAAGCGTTAGTGGAGCCGTTTCCCAGACGGAAGGGAAAAGGAGGGGCTCAGGGGGCCGAGGTAAGGATACAGTGTTTGGGCTTTCAAGGATATAATATTTTGGTGTTCACCTGAATAATCACATCAGCTGTCTAAAATCCGAGGAATGTCACCTCTCACCTTCCTTAAAGTATCATCTTCGTTTCAATGATGTGAGCAAGGACCCCTAGTTCCTACACGATTCCTAATTTTTTGGCTTCAAATGACTTTTATACATTGGTGTGTGTGTCTCTGTAATGGGGATGTATTGATATATGTGATGCTGCTGGAGCGATAGCACAGCGGGTAGGGTGTTTGCCTTGCACGTGGTCGACCCGGGTTCAATTCCTCCGTCCCTCTTGGAGGACCCCGGCAAGCTCCCCAGAGTATTCCACCTGCACTGCAGAGCCTGGCAAGCTCCCCGTGGCATATTAGATATGCCAAAAAACAGTAACAAGTCTCACAATGGAGACGTTACTGGTGCCCACTCGAGCAAATGGATGAACAACTGGACGACAGTGCTACAGTGTTACTTTGTAAAGATTAATTTTATCTTCACAATGTTGCAAAGCCACAAGTGTACTGAATCAACAGTAGAAGTTAGTTAATTTGTATCTCATTTTTAGATGCTTAGGTTTTACCTTTGATGGTGCCAATGGAGTATAAATCTTTTCTGATCCTTCAAGCCTGTATGTTTTGGAATTTTAGTAGGTGCAGCTAATGTGGCAGAATCAATTTCTCATGTGTATAGAAAACTTTCTAAAGTTGTATTCATAAATCTATTTAGGGGGCTGGAGCGATAGCACAGCGGGTAGGGCATTTGCCTTGCACGTGGCTGACCCGGGTTTGATTCCCAGCATCCCATATGGTCCCCTGAGCACCACCAGGGGTAATTCCTGAGTGCAGAGCCAGGATTAACCCCTGTGCATTGCCAGGTGTGACCCAAAAAGCAAAAAAAAAAAAAAATCTATTTAGATCAAATCTATTGCGTGTAAGAATACTGTTGAAATAAAATGATATCCCCAAACTAAAGCGTTATATATTAAGGTGACAGTGCACTTAAAATTTGAAAATAAATATTAGTTGTTAACTGTACTTTATTTTGTAGTCCAAAGAAAATCATGGTTTATCAATAAAACGTATGAATTGGGCTGGAGCAATAGCACAGCGGGTAAGGGGGTTTGCCTTGCATAAGGCCGACTCGGGTTTGATTCCCAGCATCCCATATGGTCCCCTGAGCACCGCCAGGGGTAACTTCTGAGTGCAGAGCCAGGAGTAACCCCTGTGCATTGCCAGGTGTGACCCAAAAACCAAAAAAATAAAAAATAAAACGTATGAATTAGAATTTTTCAAAAATTAAAATTAAAAATGAAATAAAATCCAGCTGTTTTGAGCAATAAAAGTCAGGGTTGTTGTGTGACTGGGCAGATGGAGAAACGGGGATATGGAGGCTGGAGGGACGGGTTTTTCTCTCCAGGAACCGGTGCTGTGTGACGCGGACGGCTGGCTTGTCAGGAGAAGGTCTGAGGTGAGTTAAGTCTCACGTAAACCCCCGAAGCAAAAGCCCCATCTGCTGCGAACGTTACGCGGGAGGGACGGGGACCGCTCGGCGGAGGGCAGGCAAGGAGCCTCCAGCAAGGGGGCAGTTCCCAGCAGGACGAGCCCGTCCACCCCATCCGGCGTCCCTGCCAGGCTGAGTCACTCGTGCCCGCTCCAGGCCAGGCTGTCAGAGAAGATCAAGGAAGAAGAACCAGCCGGGAGAAGCCGCGCTCCTGGGGAGGCCTGACAGATGTCGAGCGGCCTGCCACGGAGGCTGGTCAGTCGCTGGGGGACGGAGAGGGCGGCAGAGTGGAGGGGAGGTGGCCCAGGGGACACATGCTTCCTGCGAATGTGCCGGGGCGGAGCATCCCCAGAGGGAGGGTCCCTGCAGGGACAGACGGACCCTCTGTGAGCTGGACAGCCTGAGCACACCACTGGCCGCCGGTCAGCCCGGAGATCCCGGGAGCCGGGCGGCCTCCCCGTCAGTGAGCTCTGAGCACGGCTGGAGCACGGCCCTGGGGACCCCTGAGACAGTCGCTACAACAGCCTTCGGGGCCATAAAATCCACCCAAACAGGCTGGGCACAATGGGAAAGTGCACCCGGGCCATGGGGAAGGGCCGAGGGCTACCCGGGCCCCTGTAGAACTGCAGCAAAGATCAGAGGAGAAGAGAGATGAGGAGCTCTCGAATGTTTGAGAAGGGGGTCGGAGCGAGAGCAGAGCGGGGAGGACGTTTGCTTTGCACGCACCCGGCTGGGTTGGGTGTCCGCCCAGAGGGGCCCCGCCAGGAGGAGTTCCTGAGCACAGAGCCAAGAGTAACTCTGAGCATCGCCGGGCGTGGCCCCCAAAGCAAACCAAACCAAAGCCAAATATGTGAAAATGACACAACACGCTTTTATGTGACAGGCGGAAGAAGACATCTCACGAAAAAGGACTTGGTGTTTGAGCCAAGGGGCAGTGAGAGCCTATCCAAAGTGTTGGGCTTCCGCTAGCGCAGCTTGTGCGGGGAAACACACAGCACTAAGAGCATGATGAGGAAAACGCAGAGACCCGGAATCCAGCCCCATGCTTCCTGCACAGACGGAAAGCAAAGGAAGTCAGAGAAATAATAAAAATGAGGGAAATTAAACTTCGAGGAAAGAATGGTGGAGAACAACAAGACCAAAGACTGTTCTTAGAGAAACCGATGTGTTTCTTTGCTTTGCTGTGGTCTGGTTTGGGGGCCTCGCCTGGCAGTGTGGGGGTGAGGGCTGCACCTGGGGGGGTCCCATGTGCACAAAATGCTCCCTGGCTCCACTCCCACCCGCCCCCCCCCGAGTTCAGTATAACTGATACGCACTTAGATTACCCAGGAACCAAAGGCAGAAAGACGAGAGGGCCACCAGTGCTGAAATTCAGCACCTCCTTGGGGGGCCCTGAAAGTCCCCCACAAACCTCAGAGAACTGACAGGCAGAAACTCCTGCTGGGGGCGGGGGAGGGGCATACACAGGAGCCCAGTGGGTGCAGCAGGTGGGGCCTGCCCGGGGAGCAGGAAGCCTCCACCCCACATTCAAATGAGAGACAAATGGAGGCGCGGCCGCTCCCACACCCTCATTTGGGCATGAACTGGGCCCGTTTAGAGATTTGCATGTTATCAAGGCCGCCCTGCCCGGCTCGGCCCCACCCCGAGGCAGCCCCAGGCTGGGGGTCACCTGAGACGGGGTCCAGCCAGGGGGCCTCTGGCTGCCAGAGAACTTGCTCCCCCCCCAACAAGGAGCACATGGACTGGGTCCCCACAGGGCTGACCCTCTGATGCCCTGGGTGAGGGGGCTTAGGGTGGCCCCAGCGGAGACGCCCCTTGCTCCTGGGCTAGCCGGTGCCCCCCAAAGCCGTACATTCGGCCCTGCGCCCCAGGCCCCTGGTGCCAGCTTGGCGCTGACTTGCGCTGAGTTTGGGTTACTGGATGAGGATGGTGAGCGCACGGGTGGTCCTGGACGGGGTCTGTTGGGGGGGGGGTACCATGCAGAGCAGCCGTGTGAGGGTCTGTGTGGGGCCAGCCAGGCCCAGCACCCCTGAGCTCTCCAGGGGGTCCGCCCAGGATTCCACCCACAGGGCGGGTCCTGCAGAGACCGAGCAGTGCCCGGCCCCATTCATTGCGTCCAGCTGTTCACAGCTGGGCTGACGTCCCAGAGCAGCGCCCGGGGCTGGACACAGGCAGTGGCCTGGCCCAGAGCCACAGGCTCGCCACGGGCAGTCGAGGCCCCTGGGCGGGACCCCACAGGATGAAGGGGTCTGCGGGGGGTGGCCCCTGTCGCCCACAATACAGCTCCCCGGCAGCTGGGCGAGCACACGCCGGCATGGACCGGGTCCTCGGGCAGCTTT
This sequence comes from Sorex araneus, assembly GCF_027595985.1. Lineage (NCBI taxonomy): Eukaryota > Metazoa > Chordata > Mammalia > Eulipotyphla > Soricidae > Sorex > Sorex araneus. The sequence continues at coordinate 167,566,172 of NC_073307.1, read as the reverse complement.
GCGTGTCCACCCGCCCCTGCGTGTCACCTGCCCTTGAGTGTCCACCTGCCCCTGCCTCTCCTGAGCTCACTGCTCTCTCACCGTGCTCCCTGTAGCCTGGGCTGGCGAGTGCTGGGAAGTGGAGGGCGCTGCCCGGGCACCGTGTGCTGGCCGAGCTGACCTGTCCACTGGGACCCTCAGATTCTGTGGACACTGCCCGCTCCATTCGTCAGGGTCTGGCCCATTGTGCCTGGGGAGGCGCCCGCTGCCTGTACCCTAGTGACCGCCTCAACTGTGTCACGGCGGGTGCGGCAGTGTGCTCCAGGCTGTGTCACTGGGGACACGGCGGGTGTCTCTGAGGAGGACACGGGCGGGTGTCTCTGAGGAGGACACGGGCGGGTGTCTCTGAGGAGGACACGGGCGGGTGTCTCTGAGGAGGACACGGCGGGTGTCTCTGAGGAGGACATGGCGGGTGTCTCTGAAGAGGACACGGGCGGGTGTCTCTGAGGAGGACATGGGCGGATGTCTCTGAGGAGGACACGGGTGGGTGTCTCTGAGGAGGACACGGGCGGGAGTCCTTGAGGAGTAGCTGCGCCCTCTTTCCTGCCCTCTCCCTGAGTGCCCGTGGCGGACGAGCCCTCCTGCTTCATGGGGTTCTGTCCCATTTCCGTCTGTCCGTCAGAGACGGTGCCCGGGCCTGACCCTGCAAGCCCTCCTGCCTCCCCACCCCCGGCCCCCGCTGCAGTGAGGGGGGCTCGGAAGCGGGGATTCGCCGTCACCCCAGCAGGCCTCTTGATGGAGGCCGAAGGGTGGGGTGCAGCTTGGGCTTGGGCTGCCCCTGGGTGTGGGGACCCTCTAGGCTGTGCCCCCATGCTCAGGCCATGTGCGTCTGGGGGCTTCCTGGGGCTGGCAGCGCGCTCCTTCCTACAGTGCCGCGCCCAGGCCTGGCCCCCGTCAGGGTGTGAGCTGGTGAGCTCCAGCCTGTACCCTAGTGAGGCAGGGCCGAGGGCACATGGAGTCAGAGGGTCAGCCCATGGCCGGAGTGACCCCCAGGGAAGGACTGTGGGTGCGTACAGGAAGGCAGCGAGTGGAGCACGGGGGGCTCTCATTGCACGGGGCTGTCACTGCACTGCACCAGGCTGTCACTGCACGGGGGCTGTCACTCCATGGGGGGCTGTCACTGCAAGGGGTTGTCACTGCAGACAGGGGCTGTCACTGCACGGGGGCTGTCACTTAACAGTCTGTCACTGCACCAGGCTGTCACTCCATGGGGCTGTCACTTCAGGTGCTTGTCACTGGAGGGGGCTGTCACTGCACAGGGACATCACTGTAGGGGGCTGTCACTGCAGGGGGCTGTCACTGCACGGGGCTGTCACTGCAGGGGGCTGTCACTGCACAAGTCTGTCACTACACAGGACTGTCACCGCATGGGAGCAGTGCACAGTCCAGCGTTCACTCTTGCTGACCCACAGCTCCCTGTAGCCGGGCAAGCAGAGGGCAGGGGCAGGAGACGGGAAGGCTCCACTCTCACTGTCTTTATACCTTGTGGGCCAGTCTGGGCACAAGGACACCTCATTTTCCTTTCGTGGAGTCCCGGGGGGGGGGGGGATAAGCAGGGCCAGGGACACCGTGTCACGGTCTCCAGAGGACATGGAAATCCTCCGTCTGCCTGTGGCTACAGCCTGCCATGTCCCCAGGCACCTCCGCACCCCCCCTCCGCCCCACTCCTCCCACACCCCCAACGGCTGGCCGCACCCTGCCCCGGGGGGGGGGGAGGGGAGACTTCAAAGGCACCGAGCGGTCAAAGGTGGAGCTGAGCCTTCTTGGCAGGGGGAGGGGCTCCTCGGGAGGCTTGGGGGACACACCCGAGACCCTTCACACTGTCACCCCGCCAGATGAAGCGGCTCACACAGCCAGGCCCGACCCCCATTTGTGGCCTCAGCCTGATGTCCTGCAGTGGTCCTAGCCAGGGCCCACCAAAGGGCCAGGGTCAGGGAGTCAAGGGCCAGGCAGCTGGGGGCAGAGTCCAGCTCACCGCGAGGGGACAGGTGGTCGAGACAGGACCCCAACACCAATTATGCACAGTTGCTGCTTTATTGGCCCCGCGAGGAGCCAGACGGAACATTCTGGGCGGCAGGGGAGGGGTGGTCGGCGCAGACTTTAAGGGGCTCCAGTCCAAAGTCTAGTCACAGAAACACATCCTCTAGCTCCCAGGTGCCGGGCACGTCGACGAGCGGAACCGAAGCGTCTGGGCGTCGTCCCCGGGGGAGCCCCGCGCTGGCTCGGCGGGCCGGCGGTGTCGGTCCAGGAGAGTGGTGGGCGGCGGGCTGGGTCCGGCCGGGCCTCTCGCCTGCGGGGCGCGGGGGTCCGGGCGCGCAGTGCGAGTCGCGGGGGGTCCCGGCGCCGCCCCTTCCAGTCCGCAGCCCGGCCCGCGCGCGATTTGCAATGCAAAGTCAGCCGTCTTCCCGCGCGCGCGCCCGGCCGCGCCCGTCGGTGTACGAAGACCCCGGCCGAGCGTGGGCTGGAAAGTTCTGGGGGGAAGCAGCGGCGGGCGCATGGGCGGGCGCCCACCCCGGCGGTTACCTGCGGCGGAGCCGCTCAGTAGCCCCCGAGCCAGCACAGGTCCAGCAGCTCGCGCTCGTCGGGGCTGGGCGCGCCGCGGCCCGCGCCGTCGTCGGACAGGTAGTCGGAGGCGGGGGAGCCGGGGCGCGCGGGCTCGGCCAGCTGCAGCTGCAGCGCGCGGATGTAGGCCACGGCCGAGCGCAGCGTCTCCACCTTGCTGAGCCTCCGGCTGGCGGCGCCGGGCGGGACGCGCTCGCGCAGCGCCTGGAAGCCCAAGTTCACCAGCTTCACGCGGTTGCGCTCGCGCTCGTTGCGGCGCGCCACGGCCGCGGGGCCGCTCGCGGAGTCGGGCGCGCCCGGACGCCGCCGCCGGCCGCAGCGCAGCAGCTCGGGGGCCGCGGGCCCGGGGCCGCCGCCGTCCATCGCGCTCGCGCCCAGGGGCCGCCGGGGACTCCCCGGGGTGCGCGGCGCGGCTCGGCGCGTGCGGTCGGCGGGCGGCGCGGGCCGCGGGCTTTAAGCCGGGCGATCCCCACCCCGCGCCGCGCCCCGTTCCCACGCCCGCCCGCCGCGCCCGCCCCCTGCGCGCGCAGCCCGCCCCGGCCCGCCCCGGCCCTCGGACCCGGGCGCGCCCCCGCCCCCGCCCCGCCGGCCCCCCGGTGGCCCGCACGCCCGGCGCACGCCGCGGGGGGGGGGGGGGGACGGGCGGGGAAGGCGTGGCCGCGGGAGACCCCCGGGCAGCACGCGTCGGGCAGCCGCGCGCCCCGCCCCGCGCGTGGCTCCGCGCCGGCGGCTACAAAGCGCCCCGGGGTGGCCGCGCTCCCGCCCTGCACCTGCCGGCGCCCTCCCGGCCCTCCCCAGGCGGCCGTCTGGGCTCCACGTGCGGCCCCGAGGGCGGGGGCCCGGGGAGGGGGCTGAGAGGAGGGCACCCTTCGCTGGGGGCACCAGGGGCGGGCTGGGGGGCGCTTCCCACCGGCCCAGAGCAGGTAAGCTCCGGAGGTCGCAGCTGCCCAGCTGCCCCAAGTGACCAGGTCGTCCTGGCCCTTGAGAACAGCGTGTGGAGGCCGTGCAGAGACAGAAGCCGCTGTCGGGGGCGCAGGGGTGGGTAAACCCTCCTCAGGAGTCCACCGGTCGCACTGGTCCACAGATCTGTGTTCCAGGAGCACTCAGGGCCTGGAACCTTCTGAAGCCCTCTGGAACCTTCTGGAAATGCTGCACACACAGATGCACTGACCCCCGTGCGAGAGGTCCCGTTCACAAACAGCAGGCCGTCTCTCCATGGCCATGGCCACCCGCAGGGCCGCAGTCCACAGGACAACGGCATTTGGGGTCCCTGGGCTGCTTTGTGGAAGGAGGCTGGAGCTCCGGTCCGCCCGCACCTGCTGACTCAGGGTGACCTGACTGTCCCAGTCACTGCGGGTCCCCGGGGCCGCCCAACTAGAAGCAGGCTGCTCCTCCCTCTCTCCACTGCACCCTTCCCCTACTACCATACTGGCAGGGCATGGTCGGGTGGGCCTGTGCTGGGTGCCTGGACCCCAGGCCTGGGCACCCCGCCAGCTCTGTCCATGGACCCTGGGTTCTGGGGCTTGGAGAGGCTCTGCAGGTGGGCGAGCAGAGCTAGGGGCACCCATGAGACCTGGGGGGCGGCCACAACTCTCCAGGTGCCTGGGGCCTGCACCGCCCCAGCTGGAGAGCGGGACCTGCCCTGAGGCCTGTGCTGTCCAGTGGCCCTGGACAGCCCCCAGGGCGTGTCCATGCTGTCTGTCCCTGCCCCTCCAGGGCCAGCCTGCTCCGAAGGCTTCTACTTGTGCTCACAGATCTTCTGTGCTCCAGGAGCCCTCAGGACCTGGAACCTTCTGGAATCTTCCGGACGCCTGCAGCAGGGAAATGCTGCACACTCAGATGCCGTGAGCCCCAGGCCCAGTGCTCCGAGAGACCACTGACCTTGAACTCATTCAGAAGCACCAGGCAAGGGCAGTTAATTGGGGGCCATGTTCCAGGCAGCAGCTGATCGCCCACGCTGTGGCCGGCGCTTGGCACCCTTGGTGCCCGCGCCCCTGGGCTCCGCCGGGCCGCTGTGCTTGGTGCACGGTCAGCCCGGCCCCGCAGGTCTCGCTGGCTGGGAGACCCCCAGAAGAAAAGGCCGTGGCTGGGTTGAGACGGGTGCAGGGCAAGTGCAGACCCCGCGGGAGACCCCGCCCGCTCCAACGTCCCTTAGTGGCTTTCCTGGAAGCCAGGGGACGGCGCCCCGGGGGGCAGGGGAGAGGCGCCCCGACCTGGCTAGATGACAGGTGACAATGTCACGCGACAGCTCCCGGGCTCGCCCATGACGCAAGGTAACGGGCGGCTGAGGGCAGAAGACAGGAGCTGGGCGCCGGTTCCCGAGGACCACGGACCCTCCGATCCAGAGGACAGCGCAGCCCCGGGAGAGACTCCCAGGAGGCCAGAGGCCGGCCTGAAGCGGGGCGAGGCGCGGGGAATGGCGGGGCGGGCCGGGTGGCCGCGGGCCCTGGGCTCTGCTTGTTGGCGGACACCCGTCTGCCCAGCCCCCGTCAGAGAGCCCAGGGCGACGCGTCTAGCTCTGCGAAGGGGTTAGTGGGCTCGCCTGGGGTGAGTGACCCCTGCGGGCGCAGTGACCCCTGGGGTGCTGGGTGGGGGCTTTGGGCAGCTTCTCCCTGTTCACCCACAAGCCCTGCACTGAGAGGGCTGAGGGGCAGCCTGAGCACTGCAGCCCCGAGTCCCGCCATTGTCTGAGCATCTGGTGGGGTCCTTCTTCACCAGTGTCCGGAAGCGGCTCCTGGGCATGCAGCTGCTCCAGGCCCTCAGTGTCCACCCGTGATGGATGGAAGGGGGCAGGCTCTCCCGCACAGACACACAGGAGCCCGGGAAGCTCCCTCTGCTCCCCCAGGCCCCCTCCCCCAGCCCTGTCCCACCTGCTCCCCGGCTGGTCCCCAGACTTCCCAAACTGTCCCCTAGGCACCGGGACCTAGCGGGACGGCACAGGGCCGCCCTCCCCTCTCGCTGCCCTCCCTGTCCAGTGCTCTTCTCCTTCAGGACCCCCGGCTCGAGCCTCAGAGGCCTCAGCTGCCCAGCCTTTGTCCCCAGGCCGGCCGCTCTGGCCCCTGGCTCACTCTGCAGGGTCGGGCTGACTCACTGGCCCCCCAGTAACTGGCGCACGTCGGATTATCCATCACAAGCAATACAAAATAAATTATTTAGGTCCTGCTTTGGGGGCACGCTTTGGGGGCCGGGGTAGAAACACCCGAAATATGGTGGTGGGAAGGTGTAACAGGGTGGGACTGGTGCTGGAACATTCCAACCTGCCACTGTAACACTGTTGTCCAGTTGTTCATCGACTTGCACGAGCGGGCTCCAGTAACATCTCCACGGTGAGATTTGTTGTTATTGTTTTTGGCGTATCGAATTCGCCACGGGGAGCTTGTCTGGCTCTGCTGTGTGGCCGGGATACTCTCTGAGAGGGACGGAGGAATCGAACCCAGGTCGGCCGCGTGCAAGGCAAATGCCCTACCCGCTGTGCTATCGCTCCAGTTGGAATATTAAATGCAATCAAGTATTGTGAACAACTTTATAAAAATAAAATAAAATTAAAAAAATAAAAGAACTGGCTCAGTGGGGCTCAGTAAATACACAGCAATTGAGGGGGTAAATGAGTGAATAAATAAGTAGATGAATGAGCGAATAAGTGGGTGAGTGAGTGAATGAGTGGATGAAGGGATGAGTGAAGGGGCCATCTCAAGTCACACAGGGCCATGACCAGGCTGTGGGCAGAGCCGGGGGCATCTGCCAGGCCGTGGGGAGACCTGGGCGGCAGAGCCGTGACCCTGAATGAGGCCCCTCACGGCCACACCAGACTCGCCGCTGCCCAGAGCCCCCTCAGGCCACCGCACAGGCGCAGGACTCGGGGTCCACTCTTTCAGTGTGACTCTGCGGAGGCCCCCGGCCTCTCCTCTGTGCAGCCTCAGGCTGTGTGCCTCCCCTGTCCCGGGAGGGGCCCCTGTGGGTGCTGGGCTCAGTGAGGCCGACGACCAACTCCCTGCCCACCCCCAAGGCCAGGCGCTGGGCTGGGAGGCGCCGGGCCTCTGAGACAAACCTCGGGGCCCGCCAGCCGAGTGCCAGCAGCAGTCCAGTCCGCTCCTGGGTCCCTGCCCACTCTTACCTTTGGGGACCCTGATGCCCGCAGTGGTGGGGCAGCACCTCGTGGGACTGCAGGAGGGGCTGGATCCAGGTGCATGGTGGGGGGGGGGGTTGGAGGGGACGTCGGGTCCAGCTTCCCTGGGTGACCGGGCCAGGCCCAGGGGTGGGGTCTGAGGGTGCTCAGGCTCCAGCTGCCTCACCTGGGGAGCACAGTGCAAACACCTGCTCAGAGCCTCAGCCCCCACCTTGACGCCCAGGGAAGATGTAGGATAACATGAGGTTTGTCCTTTTACTCTTGCCTTAGGGAACATAGATTACCTTAAAGCAATGTCCTTTCTGTATGGACACAAGAAGACAATATTGTGCTTGTAACTTGGGAGCTGATTGACTCCAATAATATTTACTCCTGGGCATCTGCTTTCCTAACACCCCAAAAGCAGGATCCCCACGAGGGACAGGATGGATCCAGGGCAAGCGGTGAGTTATGTGCTACCCTGGCATCGAGATAGGCCAGGCCAAAGTGCCACAATACTCAACTATAAGTTGAGAGCATGATCATGGACAATGCTGTCATGATCCAAAAGTAACGATAAGATTAGGATCCTGCTGGGGTTAGGAAGATTAACCTGGCCTGAGGACTGTGGTCTGGAGATGCCCTCAGGAAAAACCAAACTTTATATCACTTACTGTGCTCATACAGAATGACATTGCTAGAAATATTAGAAGTAGATTTACTATAACTATTTAAGTAGATTACTACCTCACATCCTGACACACCCTTGTTTGGACCCCCACCCTTGAGTGGATCTCCTTAGATGAGATTTCCTTAGATGAGATTTTGTTAATCTCCTCAAGATATGGTCTTAGCCTTCTTTGTTGATTCATTGATGTTAAACCCACTTTTGTGTCACCACCCTATGTAGTTTGCTATATAAACTAAGACTGTGGGGCACTGAGCAGAGATAGAAGAGATGGGGATAGGAGAAAGAAGACAAGGGAGACAGAGGAAGAAGGAGACAAAAGAAGGCAGAGGCAGAGGCAGAGAGACAGAGACAGGTGCAGAGAGACAGGCGCAGAGAGACAGACGCAGAGAGCACAGTGGCACACACATAAGCAGAGCACAAGGTGAAAGAAGTGAGAGCAAGCGGGGCAGAAAGGGAATTAGAGGAAGATCCAGAGAGAGATCGAGAACCAGGAGAGAAGCAGAGAGAGAGAAGGAAATAAACTGATCGAGCAACCAGTCTGGACTTCTTCCTTCCTTCGCCTGCCTCATCATCACCATCAATTTCCCTGGGGTGGGGGAAGCGGCTGAAGACTACCGAACGCGGGCAGCGGGAAAGATAGAGCCCCGCCGGGCCCCCTCTTCTTTTTTGTGTTTTTACACAAAGAGCCAGGGAAACCGAGGCAGCAGGCAGGAGTAAAGGGTCAGCAAGGCAGCGCAGGGAAGAAACAGCAGGGCGGGCATAGCAGGTGGAGTGGCAGGAGGCCTGGGACCCACCCCCCACTGCCCCTCTGGCCAGCTGAAGGCTGCAGGACACTGGCCACAGGCCTGGCGCTGCGGTGCCTGTCGCACGGGGCATGTGAGGGCCTGTGTCCCCCTTGCAGGCTGCCTGGGGCTTTGCGAGTGTGTGTGGGAGTGACTGGTGCTGGGCTGCCACTTCCTGCAGGGGTGGGGCGAGATCACGTGACTCCGACCCGGGGTGGGGTCCCCAGGGCAGATGTAGAGCTCCCTGCCTGGCGAGAGGCCTGGCATCGGGACTGGGGGTTCCCCGCAAGCCTCCACTCTGCACCAGCTTCGCCCACCTGGGGAGACACAGCAGGTGCTCTGGGCAAGGGCCTGGCCCTCGGGGTGCCCCCATGCCCAGCACCCAGCTCTTAAGCTCCCAAACGGACACCCGGAGCTGGACTCGAGCTGGCCAGAGGCCCTTCTCGCTGCCGTGGGTGGACGGCTCCAGAAAGCAGGCGGCTCAGGGGGCTGCGGGTGCCACGCCCTGGGCTGGGGTGCACGCAGGATCTGCTGCTGAGGACCAAGGCCGCTGGGGTTCATGCTCGCCTGCTGCTGTGCCCGGGTGCGATTCCGCAGAGAGCTGGGCTCAGGCCCAAGCCAGCCTGGCCACCCCTCCAGCCCCCACTGACGGCTCCTCACCCGCAGGGCCCACCTGCGCCTGCGTACTCCTGCCCCATCATGGGGCTCAAGGTGCCCCCAAGTTTAGCACAGATCTGAGAACTCAACTCAGTGGCATCCGTCACCCTGCCAGCTGCTTCACCCACAGCACCGGGGAATCCCCCTCCACCGAGGGCACCTGGAGAAGAGGCGACCTCCGCTCCGGTCCTGCTCCCCACCTTGTGCCCAGGGCTGGCCACGCCCTCCTGAAGCCACACCCTGAGGGCTAGCCACGCCCTCTGAGAGCCCCGCCCATGCACCCTCAGGACTGCCCCTCTCCTCCGGAATCTCACTCCAGGGCTGGCCACGCCCTCCAAGAAGCCCCTCCCCCAGACGTAGCCACGCCCTCCAGAGCACGGCCTATGTGCCCTCAGGACTGCCCCTCCCCTCTGAAATCACACAGCATGGCTGGCCACGCCCTCCAAAAGCCCCGCCCATGCATCCTCAGACTTCCCCCTCCCCTCCCTGAAGCCCCGCCCTCCGGAAGGCCACGCCCCTCCCGAACCTCACTCCAGGGCTGGCCCCGCCCTCAGGGCGGGCCGCGCTTCTCCCAGTCCCTGCCCCGCCCGCCCGCCCAGCAGCTGGACGGATCCCGGCCCTCTGGGCCCACAGTGCTGCGGAGTGACACCATGGGCACGCGGAGCCGTGTCCGGGTGGCCAAGTGCCAGCTTCTGGTCACCAGCCTCTTTGTCATGGTAACGGGTGGGGCGGGGCCGACCTGACCTTCCACAGAGGGGCGCCCCTTCTGCCCCGGGGCATGGGCCAGATCGGGAGGGGTGACCCTGGCAGCTGCCCCTGGGGGTGTCCATCCTCCGGCAGGGTAGTGTGGAGGCCCAGGAGCGTGGGTGAGCAAGGCGCAGGATGCGGGGTACAGGACGAGGGGGGCTGGCATAGGCTGACCAGGTCTGGACAGTGGGGTCCGACGCTAGGACAGGCGTTGGGCTGCAGTCCCGCGGGGAGGGGGATGGGACACTCACCCCCGCCATGAGGTGAGATGCCCACCTGCTCCCCGACGTCAGTGCCCCGCGCCCTGCTCTCCCCCAGCTGCTGGGCCTGTCGCTGGCCGCGCTGGCCGCGCTGACCTACTTTGGGGCCCCCTTTGCCGCCGCGGGCCACGGCTCCCCCGAGAGACTGTCCTTCCAGGCCTCGCCGCGCTGGGGTGAGTGCGGCGGGGCGCAGTGGGCACAGCGGCCCGGATGTGGCTTTGGGCAACGCTGGGGGTTCTCGGGGAGCACAGGAAGCCCCAGGGGGCGGGGGACAGCCCGTAGGATGTGGGGGAGGGGGCCCCAGAGCCAGCCCAGCAGCCCACCCAGAGGAAGCAGGGGCCTGGGTTGGCCGATAAGGCACTAGCCACCGTCCGAGTGTGGCCGGGGTGTGGGGCGGAGATAGTGGGGCAGGAAGCAAGGGCCACCCCACCCCTCCCGGCCCCCAGGCCCATACCCCGGGGGCGCAGCGGAGAGAACTCGGGGTGGGCGCCCTGACCGTCCTCTCCCCCCAGCATTCCTCGCGGGCCTCTGCCTGGCTGCGCTCCTGGGCCTGGGCGCGGTGCTGAGCGTCGTGGCTGCCCTGCGGGAGGCGGGGGGCCTCATGGCAGGGGTGAGTCCCTGACCCTGCCCACCGGACAGCAGCCCCACGCCTGCCCCAGTGTTGGGGGGAGCCTGGGGGATCCCCTGCACCCCGCCCAGGGCCCCGGGAGGGGGCACTTCCCATGCAGGGCGGGACACCTGGGCCCGAGTCCCAGGTCAGGTGGGCCCAGCAGTGTCCCCACCCCCAGCCCCATGCCTGCTGGCATGGACAGGCCTGAGTCACTGTGTGTGTGGTGTCTGTGAGCGTGTGTACACGCGTGTCGTGTGTGGGAGCGCCCCAGGCCTGGCCGAGTGGCCTGTCCAGCCACTGTCCCCTGCCCCAGCTGTCCCCTCGCCACTGCCGCAGAGCAGCTCCGAGGCGCGGCCTGGGGGTCTGGGCACCTTGGCCCCCCCAGGCCCCCAGCATGCCCTCCGCGCCCTTGCCCCCCGCCCCCCTGAGTGATGTCGCCCCCAGGGTTTCCTGAGCTTCGCCCTGGTCTTCTGTGCCCTGGTGCAGGTGGCCTTCTGGAGGGCCCGCAACCCTACCCAGGTGAGCCGGCTGCCTGCCACGTGGGGAGAGGGGACAGGTACCAGCTGTGGGGGACACAGCCTGGGGGCGCAGGGCTCAGTCATTCCCTCCCCAGTGTCACCCGCACCTGAAGCTGGGCCCCCCCCCCCCCCCCGGCAGGCCAGCCAGTACTCCCAGGAATTGGTCTAGCTGGGGGCTCTGGAGCATCACACAGTGCTCCTGCTCAGGACGGCCACTAAGGGTTCTGGGGACAGCTTCAGCACCCTACAGTGGACACCAGGAGGCTCTGGACCTGCCCAGATCTCCTGGGGACAGCAGCAGTCCTCTACACTGGCCATAGGCGCCCTGGGCCCGCCCAGCCCCGCCTTGGCGACAGCTGCAGTACCTATAGTGACCACTAGAGGGCGCTGAACCTGCCCAGCTCCCTGCGCACAACCGACTGAAGCTGTCCCTAGAACCCCGGGCCCTTGTCCACTCCCCCGAGCCCTTGTCCACTCCCCACAGCACACTCTGGGTTGGATTTCCATGGGGGGGGAAACATGAGCTGGGGGGTCCTGCCCCAGGAAGGGGTGAGAAGAACCACTCCCAGCAGATCTCCCTGTCCCCGCACCCCTGTGCTCCCTCCTGGCCCCCTTCACACCAGATGGCATTGGGGCCCTCCTGACCTGCCCGGGCTGGACGCCAAGCTCGTCCCAGCCCGGGGGCTTCAGTGACTTGCTCGTGGGAGGACACGGCCAGGCGGAGGGCTGAGTCAGCGGGCCCACCACGACAGCCCGGAGCTGGCTGGACAGGCCACAGCGAGGGCACCATCCCGGCCTGCAGCTGGGCTGTGGGCAAGAGCCGCTGCTGAAGCTCGCGTGTCCTTGTGTGGATGAGGCCCAGAGTGGGGGGCAGGTGGGAATAGTCAGCCCCCACCTGACTCAGGTGACACTGACCCACAAGGACATGTGGCATTCAAGGAAACTGAGGCAGAGTGGGTCAGCCCCTGGGAGCACTCTACGGGAGCACTGCTGACCTCATACAGACAAGTAGGGCCACCTCCCCGCTCTGCAGGGGCTGGGAGCGGGGGCAGGGTACCACAGGTGGGGAGCGTGGGGGCCTCACAGCCTCCCCACGGAGCCCTGGGCCTTCCCCGCACCCCCGCCCCCCGCAGGTAGAGGACGCCTTGCTGGACGCCTACGATGCCCTGTACGAGCGGGCAGTGCACAGCGCGCCCAGCGGCGGCCACCAGGAGCTGGCGGCCATCCAGGACGCGGTGAGCGCCGCGGCTCCCTCCTGGGCTGTCCCCCCTGAGCCCGCGGGGCACCGCTGGATGGGTCAGGGCGGGCCTCGTCCTGTGCTGGCCGCCGGGGGTGAGGGCAGGGCCTGGGCCTGCCTCAACTCTGCTGCCTCAGTCTCCACATCGGCCCCGCGGGAGCCCAGGGGACCCAGGCGCGCCAACCCTCTTCTCCCTGTCCCTGCAGTTCCAGTGCTGCGGGAAGAGCTCGCCGTTCAGCCGCCTGGGGAGCGCCGAGGCGCACCTGTGCCAGGGGGCCTCGGGGAGACAGGTGTGGGCGGGGCCTGGCGTGGGCGGGGCCTGGTGTGGGCGGGGCCTACGAGGTAGGGCGGGGCCTGGACTCAGCCCGCACTAGACCCTCCCCTACACTGCACCGGAAAACCAGGGTTTTTCCCCCTGGCCTCCCCACCGTGGAGACCACCTGCTGCCACCTCCCACCCCCTCCCCACAGAGCTGGCGAGGACCGAAGGTCAGATCCCCGCACTGCCCCTTCCTCCTCCCTCGAGCCGGGGCTCCCCAAACCAACCCAGGGCCCTGGAAGCCTCTAGAAGCTCAGGGTCTGGGGTCCGCAAAGCAGAGCCATTGGCTCTGCCTGGGGGTCGGGTGTTCACGGGCGGGTGGGGGGCCACTGATCCGCACCCCTCCCCGCAGGACTGCCTGCGGAGCATCCGGGACTTCCTGCGCATGCACGGGAACGTCGCCTCGGCGCTCACCGGCCTGGGTCTCGCTGCCACGGTACCGCCGCCCTGCCCGGTGGGGGGTCCCGGGCCGGGTGCAAGGGTGCGGGAGGGCCTCAGGCCGGGCGTGCAGGGGTGCGGGGGTCCCGGGCTGGTGTGCAGAGGCGCGGGTGCCGGGCATGCGTGCAGGGGTGCGGGGTGCCAGGCGGCCGTGCAGGGGCTCGGGGTCCCGGGCGGCCGTGCAGGGGTGCGGGGTCCCGGGCGGCCGTGCAGGGACTCGGGGTCCCTGGCGGCTGTGCAGAGGCGCGGGTCCCCGCGCATGCCTGCAGCCCTCTGCGCCCTCAGGCCTACGCCATGCTGCTCTGCTCCTTCCTCTGGTTCGCCATCCGCGCGGGCCGCGGCCTGGACCGGAAAGGCCAGTACGCCCTGAGCCCCAGGTAGGCGCTGCCCAGCCTGCTCCCCGGCCCCGCCAAGCGCCCTCACGAGCTGCCGGCCCCGCCCCACACTCCAGAACCTTCTCTCCCGCTGTCCAGGGCCTGCACCCGGCGCCCGCCGCCAACCAGCTCCTTCAGACACACCCTGGCGGGGCCTGCACCGCACAGCCGGCCGGAGGTGGACACTGCGCGAGGCAGCGGCCCCGCGACCCCGCAGGGCGCCTGGGCCAGGCCTGCCGCCGCCTGCCCCATCGGGCCGGGCCCCTCCCGGGGGTCCCACAGGCCGGGGGGGCGCGAGGACTGAGGAAGGGGTGCCAGGCAGGGCTCGAGACCCCCCTCCCTCGTGGGGCCATCCTGGGCCCCCACCACTTCCCGAGTGGCCTCTGCTGGGCTCTCGGGGTCAGGGCCGCCCGGACTGACATTCCCCCGGCCGTCACGCGCGCGGGCCCCTCCGCCCCCCACGGCCTGCGGAGCACCCGCCGCTGGGCGCCACTTTATGGGGGACGCGAACCCCGGCTGGCTGCTGGGGATGCGTGGTGTGGTTCCGGTGAGACCCCCTCCCCCAGGCCAGCCTCGGTTCCGAGAGCCCCGCCACCCTCTGCTCCGGGGTCCCACCCCAAAACGGGGCTCACCTGCAGGGGCGGTCAAGGGTGCATCTTTCTCCACGTCCCGCTCGGGGTGATTGGGTGGCGGGATGTGCCCGGCAGTGCCCGGGCGTGTGATTGGGTGGCGGGATGTGCCTGTCATTGCTCGGGGCGTGTGAGTGGGTGGTGGGATGTGCCTGTCAGTGATTGGGGTGTGTGATTGGATTTCAGGATATGCTGGACAGTGCTCGGGGCGTGTGACTGGGTGGCGGGAAGTGCCCGTCAGTGCTCCTGAGTCAGCTCCTGCCATGGGGACCTTCTGTCCTGTCGCGTTCGCAGTGAGATGGGCGGACAGAGGCGGGCAGGCGTTTATTCCATCACTGCGGGCCCAGGGTCGCGAGGGCTCAGGCGACTCGAACCCAGTGCCGGATGGTTCAGAAAATGAGGCTGCATTTACGCTCCAAAATGTCAATTAAAAGCTTTGCACGATGAAGGCCAGTTTGCACATGTGCTTTTATCGACAACAGAGTGACCTCGCCACGTCCTGCGGGGGCCTAAGGGGGAGGAGACACGCGCCGCCGGGCCGCTCCCGCCCAGCGCGGGGCACGGCCGCCCTGGTCCCGGGCTCGCCACGGATGGACCGTCCTCGGCCGTGAGGATGTGCCGTCCTGGTGGCCAGAGAGCATCGTGACAATGACCTTAACAGGACGATAAAATACTCCTGCGACACAGCAACCTCTTAGGGTCTGAGTCCTGGGGGTAGGTCCCTGCTGGCCCCTCGGAGCAGTGGCCTAGCCCCCCTGTTTCTAGAAAGCTTGGTTCTGCCTCCCACGGGCCGGGGGGTAGCAGGGTCGCTTGAGGAAGGGGAGCGGTGGCCAGGGCGCCCGCTGCCTGCCCGCTGCCCCCTCCAGCTCTGCCACCTGCTTCCTTTCGGTCAGTTCTGCTTCGGGCACCAACACTCAGCTGTGACGGTGGGACACTGAAGATTAGGGGTACGAACCAGGGCTGGGTGGGATGCAGCAAGCAGGCACCTAATCCCTGTAACATCTGCTGCCCCCGACCTGGGGGTCCAGCCACACCCAGCGATGCTCAGGGCCAGCGGTTTGGGCGTGTAGCAACCAAGGATAGGGTTAATGTTTTGCTAACTTGCTTTGATTGCTCTCTGTAACGAATGCTTCGCGATTTGACCTGATCTACAGAAACAAAGACCTGTTTCAGGAAATGAAACTGCCCGGGCGTCTGGTAATGTCCCAGGAAAGGCACGGACATGTGGCAAAATTTATTCTAGCGAAACAGAATGTCACTGACCCCCCTTGATCACGAAAAATGAGGATGTTGATCAAAGTAACGTTGTTTTCTAAGGTGCATAAAAAGGACCTGGACTCTATACGGGGCTCTCTTTCTCCGTCTCTAACCCTCCTCTGCGTAGGAGTGAGAGCCGAGAGGGAGCCCCGGCATGCTGCCTGAGTAAACCCCCTTGCAGCTGCAGAAAGAGCAGTCTCGGTTTCGTTCCTCCGAGCCTCCCCCGGGCAGAGATCCGCTCAACCCTAACATTTGGAGGTCCCACCAAGATCTGACTCTGCCTGAGGGACGCCGGACAGGACAGTCCCGAGCTTCTCTTTGGGGTAAGTACTGGCGCCTATTTTTCTTTCAGTACCGTTACTTTATGTGCACAATTCTGGTATTCACGTGACTCTGATTCTGTATCTGTGGTATATCGTTCCTGGGATCTGAAGTAGCTTTGTGTCCGACAGACGTGTCCGAGTGACACAGGCTGCGGCCCTGGGGGACGCCCCAAGGGTGATGAGGAGGCCCAGGGACGCCTGGCTGCCTCCTATCTGGTAGATCCAGAGGATCTACGTCTGGCCTATCCCAGGAAATCTGAACATCGGCGGCTTTACTATTTCTCTCTCCTTCATGCATTTGGTTTTGTTTCAGGTTGGATATCCTGGTCTGGCAGGATCACCTCTGGACTCCTTCTCCACAGAGATCTCCTGAGGATGGGACTCTCTCACTGGCTGAAGTCCGCTCAGGGGCTCAGAATCTCTCATAGTTAAGAGAAGTAAATGGCAAACTCTTTGTTCTGCTGTGGCCTTCTTTTAAGGTTAACTGGCCCCTGAGGGGTCTTTTCACCTCCCCTTATTTCGCAGGTGAAAGGAGACATTGATAAACCTTGCCCATAGGGGTATCCAGACCAGGCTTACCCCCCTCTGGCAGACTGACTCCCACACCTGCTTCTGCCTCGATTCTGCTCCCCTTCTGAAGTCCCCTAAGGGACAGGCGCTTGCGTCCTGCTTTCTTCTAGGTTTGGTGACCGCAGGAATCTTCCTGTACTTCGAGGTGGGACAAAACACATCAACTCCCCTGTCCCTAACCCTAGCCCGTTGGTCTGAGGTTTGGGCTAGGGCTCATCATCTCTCTCCCTATAAAGGAAGGCAGCCTATCCCCATGGTTGGTAAGAAGAGACTAGCTCCCTGCCTCAGAAGTAGTCTTGACCTTAAAATGGTAACATCTGACAACCTCAGGTTTCAACAACTTTGTCATAATATGTTTTGCCGGCATATATCAATAAAAGCGCTTTCTTGACCTGTTCTTAACAATCAGGAAACTGATTGGTCAGGCAGGGAAACGGGGAGCAATGTTCCCAATCGGCCGACAGGGCTCACTTTGCCCTGGGGACTGCTCCTTCCTTTCTCCGTCTATCAGTTTTCTCCCTGCCGTTTTTGAAGGGTCAGATTGATCGATCAACTGCAGATGTGTGCACATGTAGTGGTGTTTTTAGTCAGTTCATTGTCTGTCTGTCTGTGGAACACTCGAGTGTTAAAGCTAGTTTGAAGTCAGTAATTGTTAGACTTGGGCAAGCAAAATCAAGGGAGTCAGAGCGATATGTAGCCCAGCAATTTAAAAGATCTAGGTATCTTTGGAACTTGTTAGATCAGGTTTAAACAAAGATTTCTAATCAGAATGTGGTGCCTACAAAGAAATTGAAATTCTCAATCTAGATTTCTTATTGGAAGAACATTAATGGTTATTAACAGTTGTAACTCTTCTGAAATTCATAATCTGTATTATCTAGGAAGAGCTTAGGAAGTAGCGCCTAAAACTAAAGTGAAATAACAATTCAGAGGATGCAAGGCTTTATTTTACAAGCCTCAGCAAATTTTAATGAGGAATTTAGCTGTTTTTAAAGCAACAGAGGTACAGGAACCATCAAAATAAACAAAGTTTTCTTATGTTTCCATAAACATTGACGGTCCAAGTGTTTTTTTTTTTTCTATGCTAATATCAAAGGTTGTTTAAAAAAAAAGGGGGGGAGGTTCTTTCTGTATTTGAAAGCATGTCTGTATGGTGAAATTGTTTAAAGTTAGAAAGCTCATGATTTGAACTAAGGTATGAGAACTATTGAACTTAAGTCAAAGAAGGTTTTACCGTGTTTCACAAAAATTGATGGTCCAGAGGCCTTATGTTATTATACAATGTATATATTTGTATCTGCACTGGATTAGAATCATTTGACCTAGAGAATCTTGTGAGTTGAAATAATTGTGATATTTGAAAACAGGTTCAAAGAGTAATGCTTCGGTTTAAAATATTATTTTCTAGAGTTGCAAAATTGGCGGAAAAACTTATTGTACCTGTGTTTTATTTGATCTCCGAGACTTCTGGTAACAAATTTTAAAAGCTACTTAGCTCAGGGTTATAAGGGGTTAATCTCAGATATCAGCTTGAGAGTTTTTAACATTTTCCCTGAATCTGCCCATCCCCCTGCATTCCCAGCTCAGCAAGCTCTGCCTGAGTCAGACTGGATATGCAGACCCTGTCTAATCTCAACAGTGAATTTTAATCACACTTTTACCCAGCAGATAAGACCTGCTAATCTAGTTTCTTAACTCTTCCAGGTATCTGGTTTTTGCAACTTTGTAAATGAGAAAGGGCTTGGGAAACAATTGATTCTTATATTTGCATTAAAATCTGACAAACACACAAAAAAGAAATAGTGGGAAACCTCCTTGTAGGAGGAAAAGTCTATGCTTATATTTTAACAGATAACACCTACTAATGTACTCTGGGTCCTGCTATGGCTTCATCTGGAGTAAACTTTATCCTCCTAATACAGACCCCAAACAACCTGAGACTCCACAACCCTCCAAACATCAACCTCAAACAGATCTCAGCTGGAAGTCACAAGGAAATCTGAGGAAGAGTCAGCAACACAGGACTCCTATGGGGAAGGACAGGCTGAATTGGCCTGAGGACTTAGTCTGGGATTTACGGTACCAACCTTATCCTGAACCTCAGAGAACTTTGTATGCAAGTGTGAGATCCTTAATGTTTTATGGTAATCTATGAGTGTTTTAATCTTTATATTTGTGTTTTCCTAGAAATCAGAATTCTAAGACGTCTCTTTCTAATGTGAAGTGAACCTTCGCCCAATGAATATGTTGTAAGAACTTTAGTTGTGAGCATCTTTAAAGTTTTTTGAATATCTATAGAACTTTTGAAATGGCACTGCAAGTAGTTTTGTCATGTTAAATGAGATGATCGGTAATTTGTGTGTAATTTGTGTCCAAACTTGGAAGATTATGTTGTACTAAGTTCAGTAAAAATAAGAGTTTAAACTTGTGGGACTATAAAGAATATAGACGTATGTCAAGTCAGAAAGATAATGGATGCAGATATCACCAGTTGGGAAAAGGAAAGGAATCCTGTTAAAGTGAGGTTGATTTTGAAATGGGTTGAAGGAAAGTTACAGGACAGAATGAATATAAAGGAATGTATAGAAGGTTTGAAGTTGTGTTTGAAGGAAAGAAACTGATCACTGTTTTAAGAAACTCTTTAAATCACAGGCAGAATTGCTCTATAATGTTCTATGGAAAAGATATTGGATGGACTGTCTGGACTCCTGTTACAATGCTCTTAGATAATAGAATTCTTCAAAAGTTGCGGAAAATCAAGGGCTTTTCAAATGGGATTAAATGAATTAGACATGTTTAACTGTATACTGGACTCCCAGTACAGTGCTCTTAATGGGAAGTCAAGGTTTTCAACATGGGATTGGATGGGTTAAATATGATGTTAAATTGTACACTTTTCCTCTACAGATTTTAGCTTCTTTTCTTTTCTTTTTTTTTTTTGCTTTTTGGGTCACACCTGGTGATGCACAGGGGTTACTCCTGACTCTGCATTCAGGAATCACCCCTGGCAGTGCTCAGGGGACCATATGGGATGCTGGGAATCGAACCCGGGTCAGCCACGTGCAAGGCAAATGCCATACCCGCTGTGCTATCGCTCCAGCCCCCAGATTTTAGCTTCTTTGACTAGGACCCACAACAAATGGGTGTGTTGCATCTCACTGTGAGTAAAGTGAAATGTTTGCTTTTCTCTTCTTTTGTACCTTCAGTATGTTTTTGATGCTTCATGGCGCTATACTGGTTTGCATAAATCCAGATAAAAGTCTTTCCTGTCTGTAATAGGGTCCACCCCTCATGCAGACAGGAAAATCAGTTATGGAACCCCAAAACCCTCTTCCAGGGAAACAGTCACGGGATTGGTCTAAATGACAGGAGCATGTATTTAACAGGTACTGTTTCAAGTACCCTACAAACCTCAGGGAGACCCTAGAGGCAGGCCGGCTCAGAGGAAGAATGTAAATCATCACTGCTATGGAGAATGAGGAATCCGGAAATCTGTGTGACTGACACAGCCTGGCCTACTCTCTGCATGAAGAAAAACCCTGGAAACCAGGATCTCTCCCAGCCCTGAAGAAGGGAGGGGAGGGACTCCCTTCTGCCAGGATGCCTCTACGGAAAATGAGGCCCAAGGCCACCTCCAGTTCAACCTGAAGGCTTGAGGCCATCCAGTTCATCGTGGGACACTTTTGGCCAGGCCTGGGTAACTCTGACGTGCCACATAAGATTAATGCCGTTATTGGTATGCCTCCTGTCTTTAGCCAACCTCCAGGACTTCTCAGTAAATAATGGGGTACTCCAAACGGAGAGTTCTCCAATCTTGCTGTGTTTATGCAAAGAACAAGTCAGATTTGTTAAGCCATCGGGCAAATTTTAAAATGAAGGTGGAGAGAAAACCATGCTTCTGTAATTTGCCTCTTTTGTGAGAATCAGATTCTAGTTATACAAAGGTGATTGAATAATTGGGTAATTTAGTAAGTAAGCTGTCTAGTCTATAAAGATACTCAATGTTGTGCATGCTGTCACCAGCCCAGCCAGAAAAGCAGGAGTCAGAGCTTTACCAAAGTGGGGAACTTCAGCTTAAAGTATCAATTGCTTCCCCCAACCTGTAAATTAATTAAAGAACTGAGAGTGGAGATCTAAACCGGTTCTGAGTATTCATTCTTAGTTAGTACAAAAACAGCTCTCAATTCTTGTTTCATCATGGGGTTAATAGCCCATTACAGAATAGCTCCTCTAAGCCAGAACACCCTGCAGAAGTGGAAGAATGGGTATTGGAGTGAGGTTTCCAAAGGGACGCTGAAAATTACAGACCCCTAGACTAAGAAAGTAAAATATTGAAGGGATGAACAGGGCAGTAAGAAGTAAGTAACTCAGAACTGTGCCTCCTATGCCACTGATAATTGGTTCTTGTACCCTGAGGCCTTGAGCATTTGTCATCTGTTCTTCTGCCTCCAAGGTTTGGTCATTTCAAAGTAGCATTCCTTAGCCTAACTGATGTGATTTTTCAAATTCATTGCCTGGGGTTCACTAAAAACTAAGGTAGCCTGAGATTTCACCCCTTGTGCAGGCACGGTCAGTGTCCCTGTGTCAGCAGGAAGCAGCTCCAGAGGACGGAACTTTGACCATTTTCTCTTTAAGGATTAAAGGTGGTGGAATCTCTAGGGGAATACGAAGTAGGTAGCTAGATTAGGGAAGCCCCTCCCACCTTGAAAATCCCAACTGCCCTGTTGTGAGTGTGAACCCCATTAATGGAGGAACTCTGTTCCCTTTAAAATTTTTGGGGGGTCAACTGCCACTGTTCCAACTTAGCCTTGCAAAGGAAGTGTAGGCCAGAATGTATGATCTCTCTCTTTTCCAGTTATTACTAGCCCTTACAGGTATCAAGGCCCAGCTCCATGGGGGCTCGGAGCACACTGCCAGAGTGAACTCCTCATCCGCACGCACTGGGACATCTGGTTTGAATCGGGTGATAAAGACTGCCACCCGAGAACCTCGGTGGGGAGGTCCTCACACTGTGGTCCTGAACACACCAGCGGCTCTGAAGGAGGATGGAATCAAAAAGCTGCCTCCCCCCTTGGAATCAGAATGACATCGACTAGTGGCATGTCCAGATGACGGGAGACGACCCCCTTCACAGTCTCTAAGATTAGAGACATTCACAACAAGAAGTGGGGAGTGAGAGGTTTGGGCGTGTAGCAACCAAGGATAGGGTTAATGTTTTGCTAACTTGCTTAATTGCTTTCTGTGACTTGCTAACTTGCTTTGATTGCTCTCTATAACGAATGCTTCGCGATTTGACCTAATCTACAGAAACAAAGACCTGTTTCAGGAAATGAAACGGACGTCTGGTAATGTCCTAGGAAAGGCACGGACATGTGGCAAAATTTATTCTAGCGAAACAGAATGTCACTGACCCCCCCTTGATCACGAAAAATGAGGATGTTGATCAAAGTAACGTTGTTTTCTAAGGTGCATAAAAAGGACCTGGACTCTATACGGGGCTCTCTTTCTCCGTCTCTAACCCTCCTCTGCTTAGGGGTGAGAGCCCAGAGGGAGCCCCGGCATGCTGCCTGAGTAAACCCCCTTGCAGCTGCAGAAAGAGCAGTCTCGGTTTCGTTCCTCCACGCCTCCCCTGGGCAGAGATCCGCTCAACCCTAACAAGGGCTTCCTCTGGGCCCCGTGTCAGAGCCACACCTGGGGGTGCTCACTCCTGGCCAGTGGCCGGGATCCAGCTCAGGTGGCTGTGGGCAAGGCCAGGGCTCTGCCCACTGCGCCATCGCTGCGGACCTGATCTTGGATTTTTTTTTTTTTTTTTTTTTTTGCTTTTTGGGTCACACCTAGCGATGCACAGGGGTTACTCCTGGCATGATCTTGGATTTTTAAGAGCTAAGTTTCCTTTGCCACCAAGGAATTTTTTTGGTGGGGGAGGGGCATGTTTTATTTATTTTGACTTTTTGGGTCACACCCGACAATGCTCAGAGGTTTCTCCTGGCTCTGCACTCAGGAATGATTCCTGGTGGTGCTCTGGGGACCACACGGGATGCTGGGGATCCAACCCGGGTCAGTCGCGTGCAAGGCAAATGCTGTGCTGTTGCTCCAGCCTAAACCAAGTTTTTTTTTTTTTTTTTTTTTTTTGCTTTTTGGGTCACACCCAGCGATGCTCAGGGGTTACTCCTGGCTTTGCACTCAGGAATTACTCCTGGCAGTGCTTGGGGGATCATATGGGATGCCGGGGATCGAACCCGGGTCGGCCGCGTGCAAGGCAAACGCCCTACCCGCTGTGCTATCGCTCCGGCCCTAAACCAAGGAAGTTTTTATACGGCTTTGAAATGTGTCAGTTTGACTCAAGATTTCATTTTAATCTAAGAGTGTTTTAAACCTTTTAATACCTATGAAAAAAAAAACAACTCAGAAATGAAAACTCTACGAAAAGGATAGAATCCTAGACGCGAGCTTCGTGTTGGCCTGCTGCGTCTGAACTGATGTGGACCGTCCAGGCTGGGCTGGCCGCGCTGCCCTCCTGCTCAGGACGCCATGCTCACTGCGGCAGGCACGGCTGGGCGCTGAGCCGGCGGCTGAGGGAAAGCAGGCCTGCAAAGTCAGGCGCAGTCTCCTCTGCTCACGCAGTACAGGTCTTTTACTGTCTAGAAACATAAAATCTTGATTTTACTTTAGGAATAAAAGAATGTGCAATATGGGGAGTTCTTAAAACAAAACGCTGGGGTTCCCCATGGAAACTTCTTTTCCCCTGAAGGAAGAGAAATAACAGGAGTTAGGCCTGTTTGCTTTTGTTTTCTGTTTTGGGGCCACACACACACAAGGGCTCACTCCTGGTTCTCTGCTCGGGAACTCCTCTTGGCAGTGCTCCAGGGACTGTATGGGATGCCGGGGATCGAACCCAGGTCAGCCCCGTGCACGGTAAGCGCCCTCCCCACTGCACTGTGGCTCCAGGCCCGGGCCTGTTTGGTATGTTGACGTTTCATGGGAACTGCTATCATATAAGGAGAAATATTCAATCTTTATTTTGTTTTGGACTGGAGCGACAGCACAGTGGGTAGGGCACGCGTCCGACCCAGGTTCGATTCCTCTGTCCCTCTCGGAGAGCCCGGCAAGCTACCGAGAGTATCCCGCCCGCATGGCAGAGCCTGGCAAGCTCCCCATGGCGTATTCGATATGCCAAAAATAGTAACAAGTCTCACAATGGAGACGTTACTGGTGCCCGCTCGAGCAAATCAATGACCAATGGGACGAGAGTGCTACGATGCTATTTTTGTTTGTTTTGTTTTTGGGCCAAACCTGGCTGTGCTCAGGGCTTACTCCTGGTTCTGTGCTCAAGGTTTGCTCCTGACAAGCTCAGGGGACCGTATAGGGTTCTGGGGATTAAATTCAGATCTGTTGTATGCAAGGCAAGCACCCTAACCACTGTACTGTCTATCTGGCCCCTAACCTTCTTAACATGTGTTAGGTAACAGTCTGGGCTGTGGGTACTCTGGGCTGGAGCGGGCTGACAGCAGAAGGCACTTCCTTGTATGCCCACCTGGGTTTGACCCCGCCACCACACATGGCCCCCTGTGCCCTGCCGGGAATGACGGCCGAACACTATTGGAGGTGGCCCTCAAACAAACAAAAATAATAATAATCTGAGTATTCTTCTTTCCTTTTTTCTCTTCTTTGGAGGGGAGAGGGCTAAACCCGGCGGTGCTCGGGCTTCCTCCTGGCCCTGCACTCGGGGATCACTCCAGGGGCCCGGTGGGCTCTGCCGGCTCCCCGGCCTGGGTGCTCTGAGATCGGGACCCTGAAGGTCTGGCCTGGCCTGGTCGATTCTGGCTGTTGTTCTAGGAACAATCAGGAAAGAGATGCCCTAACTGTGCTGTAAATGTGGGGGGTCGTGACCATTTGAAATCGAGCTGGAGCGATAGTACAGCAAGGAGGGCGTTTGCCCTGCGCATAGCCGACCTGGGTTCAATCCCCAGCATCCCATATAGTCCCCTGAGCACCGCCCAGAGTGATTCCTGATTGCAGGGCCAGGGGGAACCCCTGAGCATCGCTGGGTGTGGCCCAAAAAGCAAAAAAAAAAAAACCCAAAAGCCTCTGGCCGTGGACAGAACCGTGCTCATGCTTGTGGTCAGGGTACAGGAAGTGGCTTTGGCCGGTGCTCGGATGGACAGACGGACCCACTGAGGACCTAAGGATGAACATTTCTGCACAGCTTATGGAAGAGCCGCACTCGGGACAGGCGGGGCTGTGAGACTCAGCACAGAACGGGTTGGAGGGGAAACGATCATCAGGCCGTTTTCTTGTTTGGACATTTCTTGTTCGGTTCTTTAAAACCACTTTACTTTGCCCAGACTGAAAAGCATTTTCCCTCTGAGCTGAGCCTGCACGCGTGCGCTGCAGGGGAAGCACCAACACCAGCTTCTCCCGGGCACTGCCCGGGCTCCCGGTGCTGTGCGCGTGTGCAGGATGGCGGGAAGCAGCCTTCCCTCCTGGGTAGCCGGGGCAGCCTGGAGAAAGCGCCCTCGTGTCCACCAGGAGGACAATTTGGGCGCCCGGGGAGGGGACCAGAAGAAACCCCAGGGAATCCTGGGAACCTTGAGAATCAGGAGTTCAGCCCCAAGGACAAGAGACACAGGTCCAGGCTGGCTGCGACTCAAGGCAAAGCCAGACTGAGTCTGGTAAGAGCGCGGTCAGCTCCGTCACCCTGGGCTCTGCACAACGGGACAGCGGGATGGTGCAGGCCTTGTACGTGGCCGAGCCAGGCTCAATCCCGGGCCCCAGGTGACACTGGAGCCCCGCCAGGCATGATCCCCAGGCGCAGAGCCAGGAGTCTCTCCTGAGCATCACTGGCCATGGCCCCCAAACAAAAACAAACCCGTTAAGTTCCGCTGGGGCAGAGGAAGCGCCTGGAGGGCTGCTCTGTCTCTGCCCTCACAGTGCTCAGAGAGTCTGCCAGCTCAGGAATAGCTGGTAAAATCAGCTGAAGGTCTCGCTCGTGCCCTCTGCTCTTCCTCTGCAGGGTGAGATTCTACTCCTCCTCTGAGCTTTTTTGTTTTTAAGTCTTTGCATTTTTATGGGCTGGAGCAATAGCACAGCGCGGAGGGTGTTTGCCTTGCACATGGCCAACTTGGGTTTGGTCCCCAGCATCCCATATGGTCCCCTGAGCACTGCAAGGAGTAATTCCTGAGTGCAGAGCCAGGAGTAACCTGTGAGCATCCTGGGTGTGACCCAAAAAGAAAAAAAAAAAAAGTTTTTTTTTTTTTTTTTTGTGGTCAATCAGCAATCTGCTTATTAGCTCTCACACAGGGTTTTTTTTTTGTTTTTTTTCTGCCTTCCTGCCTTTTACCTTCTCCCCTTTTCTACTTCTTTTTCTTTTTCTCTTTCTTTCTTTTTTTAAAAATTATTTTATTTTATTTTTTATTGAATCACCATGTGGAAAGTTATAAGGCATTCAGGCTTAAGTCTCAGTTATACAATAATCGAACACCCATTCCTTCACCAGTGCACATATTCCACCACCAAGAACCCCAGTATACCTCCCGTCCCACCCCCACTCTCCCGCCTGGTGTAGCTGATAATTTTCACTTTACTCTCTCTCTCTTTTTTTTTTTTTTTGCTTTTTGGGTCACACCTGGCGATGCACAGGGGTGATTTCTGGCTTTGCACTCAGGAATTACCCCTGGCTGTGCCCAGGGGACCATATGGGATGCTGGGATTTGAACCCGGGTCGGCCGCGTGCAAGGCAAACGCCCTACCACTGTGCTATCACTCCATCCCCACTTTACTCTCTCTTTACTTTGATTACATTCAATATTTCCACAAAAACTCACTACTATTGTTTGGAGTTTCCCCCCGCAAATCAGACCTGCTGAAAAGGAAGCATTTGATAACTTGCTTTCCATTGCTGAGAATGAAGAGATATGAGGTATTGGATTTCTGTATTTTAGTATTTTTTTTTTGCTTTTTGGGTCACACCCAGCAATGCTCAGGGGTTACTCCTGGCTTTGCACTCAGAAATTACTCCTGGCAGTGCTTGGGGGACCATATGGGATGCCAGGGATCGAACCTGGGTTGGCCGCGTGCAAGGCAAATGCCCTACCCGCTGTGCTAGCGCTCCGGCCCCTGTATTTTAGTATTTTAGTAACTAAGTCCAGGGAAATTTCTGCCAGAAATTTGGATCACTGCAAGCTCGTACCTCTCTTTAGTGATCCTTATAAGATGGTGGTCACCATGCCTTCCCCCCCACCCCGGAAAGGAAAAGCCGAGAGAGAAAAACCTTTCCCCTCCTGGGGCGGCATGGGGCCATGGCTTAGTTCACAGTCTAGAGAAATTTCTGCAAGAAGCTGCTGGTACCGGGGCTGGAGCAATAGCACAGCGGGGAGGGCGTTTGCCTTGCACGCGCCCGACCCGGGTTCGATTCCCAGCATCCCATATGGTCCCCTGAGAACCGCCAGGAGTGATTCCTGAGTGCAGAGCCAGGAATAACCCCTGTGCATTGCCAGGTGCGACCCAAAAACAAAAAACAAAAAAAAAAAAAAAAAAAAAGAAGCTGCTGGTACCAAAAGTAGTTTAGCTGGCCTCCGGGATCATGGTTGTTCAGCAACTGAGAGGCCGCACACGTGTGGCTGAGACCGGAGATTGCACTGATACGAAATGGCCAAGGACAGAGAGGCTTTCACGCCTGAGGAGTCTCCAGACCAAGGGACAGCCCAGCTCCTACGCTCGGGAACTGCACAGGAGAGGCAGGTCGCGCTCCTGGATGGGAAAAGGGCCCCAAGATTTCCACACCATCAGAGGGTTCTGGGTCACCCGGGCCCAGTCATCCCCCGCAGCAAGAATCAGCCAAGTCCACATGGGCACCGTCTCCTCACAGGACTGTGAAAGTGGGGCACCACCCGTGGGGAATAAGCTTATAGAAGGCTGGAAAGGTAGAAAAGGAGCTAGAGTGGGAACAGGGTTAACCCCATGGAGGCGGACTAAGAAGATGGAAGATGAACTGAGGAGACGGACTGAGAAAACGATTAAGGAGAAGGACAAGAAGATAGACTGAGGAGATAAACTGAGCAGATGGACTGAAAAGATGGAATGAAGAGACAGACTGAGTAGACGATAGAGGAGATGGACTGAGCAGATGGACTGAGGAGACAGACGAGGAGACGATTGAGGAGATGGACTAAGGAGATGGAACTGAGAAGATGGACTGAGGAGGTGGACTGACGAGATGATGGAGGAGACGGATTAAGAAGATGGACAGAGGAGACAACGGAGGAGACAGACTGAGGAGGTGGACTAAGGAGATGACTGAGGAGACGGACTGAGGAGACGACTGAGGAGATGGATTGAAGAGATGTACTGAGGAGATTGGACTGAGGCGGTCGACTGAAGAGGTGGACTGAGGAGATGATGGAAGAGATGACTAAGGGGATGGACTGAGGAGTTGTACTGATGTGGTGACTGAGGAGATGGACTAAAGAGATAGGACTGGGGAGATTGGACTGAGGAGATGAACTGAGGAAGTGGACTGAGGAGATGTCTGAGGAGGTGGACCAGAGACGTGGACCGAGGAAATGGACTGAGGAGATGGACTGAGGACGTGGACAGAGGAGACAACAGAGGAGATGGACTGAGGAGATGGATTGAGAAGATGGACATAGGAGGTGGACTGAGGACATGATGGAAGAGACGGGCTGAGAAAATGGACTGACGAGGGGCTGGAGAGATAGCACAGCAGGTAGGGCATTTGCCTTGCACGATGGGTGTGACTGATAAACCTAAGCTCCTTGTGGCAAGGGGAGCAGGACAAACCAATGATATCCAACAGTGGCCCACCTGGGTTCGGTTCCCAGCATCCCATATGGTCCCCTAAGCACAGCCAGGGGTAATTCCTGAGGGCAGAGCCAGGAGTAACCTCTGTGCATTGCCAGGTGTGACCCAAAAAGCAAAAAAAAAAAAAAAAAAAGAAAATGGACTGACGAGACAACGGAGGAGATGAACTGAGAAGGTGGACTGAGAAGATGACTGAGGAGATGGACTGAGGAGATGATGAGGAGATGGACTAAATAGGTGGACTGAGGAGATTGGACTGAAGAGATGTACGGAGGAGATGGACAGAGGAGGTGGACAGAGGAGGTGAACTGAGATGATGAAAGAGACGACTAAGGGGATGGACTGAGGAGATGGACTGAGGAGAGGACTGAAGATATGAACTGAGGAGACACCTGAGGAAACAGACTGCAGAGAGAGACTGAGGAGATGAACTGAGATGAACTGAGGAGGTAACTGAGGAGATGGACCAAGGAGATGGATTGAGGAGATGGACTGAGAAAATGATTGGACTAACGAGACAATGGAGGAGATGAACTGAGGAGGTGGACTGAGAAGATGACTGAGGAGATGGACTGAGGAGATGATGAGGAGATGGACTAAAGAGGTGGACTGAGGAGATTGGACTGAAGAGATGTACGGACGAGATGGATAGAGGAGGTTGGACAGAGGAGGTGGACTGAGGAGATGATGGAAGAGACAACTAAGGGGATAGACTGAGGAGATGGACTGAGGAGAGGACTGAAGATACGAACTGAGGAGACACGTGAGGAGACAGACTGCGAAGAAAGACTGAGGAGATGAACTGAGGAGATGAACTGAGATGAACTGAGGAGGTAACTGAGGAGATGGACCAAGGAGATGGATTGAGGAGATGGACTGAGGAAGTGGACTGAGGAGATGTCTGAGGAGGTGGAGCAAAGACGTGGACCGAGGAGATGGACTGAGGACATGGACAGAGGAGACAACAGAGGAGATGGACTGAGGAGATGGACTGAGAAGATAGACATAGGAGGTGGACTGAGGACATGATGGAGGAGACGGGCTGAGAAAATGATTGATTGGACTAACGAGACAACGGAGGAGATGAACTGAGAAGGTGGACTGAGGAGATGACTGAGGAGACGGACTGAGGAGATGATGAAGAGATGGACTAAAGAGGTGGACTGAGGAGATTGGACTGAAGAGATGTACGGACGAGATGGACAGAGGAGGTGGACAGAGGAGGTGGACTGAGGAGATGATGGAAGAGACAACTAAGGGGATAGACTGAGAAGATGGACTGAGGAGAGGACTGAAGATACGAACTGAGGAGACACCTGAGGAGACAGACTGAGGAGATGAACTGAGGAAATGAACTGAGATGAACTGAGGAGGTAACTGAGGAGATGGACCAAGGAGATGGATTGAGGAGATGGACTGAGGAAGTGGACTGAGGAGATGTCTGAGGAGGTAGACCAAAGAGGTGGACCAAGGAAATGAACCAAGGAGATGGACTGAGGACGTGGACAGAGGAGACAACAGAGGAGATGGACTGAAGAGATGAACTGAGGAGATGACTCAGGAGATCGACTGAAGAGACTGGATTGAGGAGATGCACTAAGGAGTGGACTGAGGAAACGACTAAGAAGAAAACTGAGGAGGTGGACTGAGGTGGACTGAGGAGGTGGTCTGAAGAGATGGACTGAGGAAGTGAACTGAGGAGACATCTGAAGAGACGACTGAGGAGGTGGACAACGTAGGTGGACTGAAGGATGGACTGAGGCGATGACTAAAGGAGATGGAATGAGGAGGTGGACTGAGAAGATGACTGAAGAGACGGACAGAGGAGATGGAACAGGGAGATGACTGAGGAGATGGACTAAAGAGATGAACTGAAGAGATTGGACTCAAGAGATGGACTGAGGAGGTGGACTGAGGAGTCGACTGAGGAGAAAACTGAGGAGATGGACTGAGGAGATGGATTTAGAAGATGGACTGAGGAGACGACTCAGGAAATGGACTGAAGGGATTGGACTGAGGAGATGGACTGAGACTTGAAGTGGACTGAGGAGATGACTGAGGAGAAAACTGAGGAGATGTGTCGGGGTCCAGCCCCTAAGAATGCAGCCGAGACAGGAGTTCTGAGGGACCAACAGCAGACACACAGCTTGGTGGCTGAGGGCTGAAGGCAAGTTTATTCTTTCAGCAGGGGGTTTATATACATAGCTAGTCACGTAGGCACTGTTATCTTAGCCCGAGAAGGTTAGTCACAAATTTACGTGGTATGCGGTTGTGCTTAGGAGGGGAAGGCACGAGAGATCACAGAGGAGGGTCTGTTTTGTCTCTTGTCTGTTCTCACAGCAGTCAGAAGAATTCCTCCTTCTAACACACTACAAGATGCCCCGTACGTCTGAAGAATTCCTCCTTCAGATATACGCTGGTGACATCTCCTCCAAGGACTCCTCCCGGATTCCATGGGTCAATGTACGCGGGAAGCTTTCCAGATTCCCTGCCAGCAGGCACGTAGGCCCAGGGGGTCACAGAAAGGACAGAAAGAAGCCCCACTTTCTGCAGTTCCCTCACAGAGATGGACTGAGGAGGTAGACTGAGGAGATAGACTGAGGAGATATCTGAAGAGACGACTGAGGAGGTGAACAGTGGAGGTGGACTGAAGGATGGACTAAGGTGACTTCTGAGGAGATAAACTGAGGAGGTGGACTGAGGAGACAGACCGAGGAGACATGAGGAGGTGGACTGAGGAGGTGGACTGAGGAGATGGACTGAGGAGATATCTGAAGAGACGACTGAGGAGGTGAACAGTGGAGGTGGACTGAAGGATGGACTGAGGTGACTTCTGAGGAGATGAACTGAGGAGGTGGACTGAGGAGACAGACTGAGGAGACATGAAGAGGTGGACTGAGGAGATGACTGAGGAACAAACTGAGGAGATGGACTGAGGAGATAGACTAAGGAGGTAGACTGAAGAGGTTGGCTGAGGAGATGGACTGAGGAGACGACTGAGGAGACAGACTTGGGAGATAACAGAGGAGACGGACTGTGGAGACGAACTGAGGAGATGTACTGAGGAGATTACTGAGGAGACGTTCTGAGGAGATGGTCTGGGAAGACAACCTAGGAGATAGATTGAAGAAAAGGACTGAGGAGATTGGACTGAGGAGATGGACTGAGGTGGTATACTGAGGATATGAACTAAGGGGACAAATGAGGAGATGGATTGAGGGGATGGGGTAAGAGATGGACTGAGAGATGGACTAAGGAGCTGGACTGAGGAGATGACTGAGGAGACAGACAGAGGAGATGACTGAGGAGACGGACAGAGGCAATGACTGAGGAGATGAAGTGAAGAGATGGACTGAGGGGAGCAGACTGAGGAGATGGACAGAGGTGATGACTAAGGAGATGGAGTGAATAGCTGGACTGAGAAGACTGGACTGAAGAGACAGACTGAGGAGATGGACTGAGGATGTGGACTGAAGAGATGTCTGAGGATACTGGAGTGAGGAGATGGATTGAGCAGGTAGACTGAAGAGATGGCTGAGGAGATGGACTGAGGAGATAACTGAAGAGACGGACTGAGGAGATGGGCTAGGGAGACGACTGAGGAGATGGACTGAAGAGATAGACTGAATAGACTGGACTGAGGAGATGGACTGAGGAGATGGACTCAGGAGATGACTGAGGAGAAAACTGAGGAGATGGACTGAGGAGGTGCACTGAGGGGGTGCACTGAGGGGGTACCCCGGACTGAGGAGGTGGACTGAGGAGATGGACTCAGGAGATGACTGAGGAGAAAACTGAGGAGATGGACTGAGGAGGTGCACTGAGGGGGTGCACTGAGGGGGTACCCTGGACTGAGGAGATGGACTGAGAAGATGACTCAGGATATGGATTGAAGAGGTGACTGAAGAGAGTGGACTAAGGAAATGGACTAAGGAGGTGGACTGAGGTGGTGAACTGAGGAGCGGGCTGAGGATGTAGACTGAGAAGACGACTGAGGAGATGGACTGCAGAGATGGACTGAGGAAATGGACTGAGGGGACGTCTGAGGAGATGGACTGAGGAGATGGACTAAGGAGACGGACTGCAGAGACAGACTGAGAAGATGGACTGGGGAGATTACTGAGGAACTGACTGAGGAGATGGACTGGTGAGACAACTGAGGAGATGGACTGAAGAGATTGAGGTGAGGGGCTGAGGAGATGGACTTAGGAGGTGGACTGAGGAAGTGGACTGAGGAGATGAACTGAGGAATGAACTGAGGAGATGACTGAGGAGACAACTGAGGACCTGGACTGAGGTAGTGTACTGCGAAGATGGACTGAGGAGATGGATGAGGAGATGGATTGAGGCAATGGACTGAAGATTTGGACTGAGGAGACTGCAATGAGGTGGTGGACTGAGAAGTTAACTGAGGAGAGAACTGAGGAGATGGACTGAGGAGGTGGACTGAGGTGGTGAACTGAGGAGTGGGCTGAGGATGTAGACTGAGGTGACTGAGGAGACGGACTGCGAAAATGACTGAGGAGATGGACTGCGGAGATGGACTGAGGAAATGGACTGAGGGGATGTCTGAGGAGATGGACTAGGAGATGGACTAAGGAGACGGACTGCAGAGACAGACTGAGAAGATGGACTGGGGAGATTGTAAAAAACTAAAGAACGCCGAGGGGGGGTGAGCACTCGCGGGCTCTCCGGGCGGCTCTGTCTCACCACCCGCGTTCGGTGCTCTGGAACCGCAGTGTGTGGACTGGATCGGGACAGCCGGTGGTCAAGGACAGGCGAAGGAAGAACGAGGACCAAGCTGGTTGCTGATTAGTTACCGTTTATTCAATCTTCAAGCTTTCTCATCTCCCGCACTCCCAGCTCCGGCCTCTCTCTGGATCTACTGCTCAACTGCTGCTTCTCTCTCTGGCTTCTCTCTCTCCTCCTGGATCTCTCCCCGTGGATCTGCCCCGTGGATCTGGCTCGTGGATCTGGCCCCCCAACCCACTCTCACAGCCTAGTTAAATCTCCACAGCATCAGGGGGTTGGGGCATACACGTAGGTGTGGTCACCATCAATAGGGTAAGGTTCCTTTCCCTTAGGGGATGCTTCTCCTAGGACTTAATTCTCTTTCAGCAGAGGATCCACCCAAGGGCGGAGTCCCATGAATGTGTTTCTCTTCTCCTCAGCCAGCAAACATATAAGAATTCATAATATTAATTATTTTGTATGGACACAATAAGAGATGCATTAAAGCTTATAGAATTGCTCTCCTGGGGCCTTCTCAATCTCAGACTACAGTGCTCAGGCCAGATCAGTCTTTCCTATCCCTGGCAGGGTCCCAGTCTCATAATTACTATTGGATCATGACAGCATTTGTCTATGATCAAGCTCTTAACTTATAGTTAAGAATTAGGCACTTTGGCCAGGCCCATCTCGATGCCAGGGTAGCACATAACTCACCGCTTGCCCTGGATCCTTCCTGTCCCACGTCGGGGACCCTACTTTGGGGTGCTAGGAACTGAGGGCAACTGAGGCTTAAGTGGAGAAAGCAGAGGCCCGGGAGGGAATATTCGAGGCCAATTAATTCCCAAGTTATAAAAACATAATATTGTCTTCTTGTGTCTATACAAAACAGTCATAGCTTTAAAGTAAATTATTCAAAAGGCACAAGAAGAGGAGAAAGGCAATATTAACTTATATAATATAAATTCAGTATCCTAGGAAGGTCTGACCTTACAAATTAGCAGAGTCAGATTAAGGGAAAGCCGAGGATTAACTCTTGGGGAAGAGAGCATGGAGAAGTGATTATAGCTAAACAAAGGGATGGAAGAGATTCGGGAACACCTTGATGGGTGAGACTGGGGTAAGCCTAAATTCAGGGTAAAACGGGACAAGCTACTTGTGGCAAGGAGGGAAAGGGCAAAGTAATGTCATCCTACAGGAGATTACTGAGGAACTGACTGAGGAGATGGACTGGTGAGACAACTGAGGAGATGGACTGAAGAGATTGAGGTGAGGGGCTAAGGAGATGGACTTAGGAGGTGGACTGAGGAAGTGGACTGCGGAGATGAACTGAGGAGTGGACTGAGATGACTGAGGAGACAACTGAGGACCTGGACTGAGGTAGTGTACTGCAGAGATGGACTGAGGAGATGTCTGAGGAGATGCACTGAGGAGATGACTGAGGAGATGGATTGAGGAGATTGGACTGAGTAGGTGGACTAAGGAGGTGGACTGAGGAGATAACTGAGATGTACCGAGGAGATGGACCAAGGAGACGAACTGAGGAGATGGCTTAGGAGACAGACTGAGGAGATGGACTCAGAAGGTGGACTGAGGGAATGACTGAGGATACAACTGAGGAGAAGGAGTGAGGAGACGGACTGAAGACTCAAACTGAGGAGATGGCTGAGGAGATGGACTGAGAAGATGGACTGACAAGGTGCATTCAGGAGATGACATAGGAGACGGACTGAGGAGATGGATTCAGCAGGTGGACTGAGATGACTGAGGAGACGAACTGAAGAAATGGACTGAGATGACTAAGGAGATGGGCTGAGAAAACTGGGAGGAGGTGGACTAAAGAGATGGAGTAAGTGATGGACTGAGGTGGTGGACTGCAGAGGTGGACTGAGGAGATGGATTGAGGAGATGCACTTAGGAGATGCCTGAGGAGAGTGACTGCAGAGACGGAGTTATGAGATGGACTGAGGAATGACTGAAGAGACAGACTGAGGAGACAGACTGGGGAAACCACTGAGGAGATGGACTGAATAGATGGACCTGGAGACTAGACTGAGGAGATGGACTAAAGGAGATGGACTGAGAGATGGAATGAAGAGGTAGACTGCGGCGATGTACTGAGAAAGTAGACTGAGGCAATGACTGAGCAGATGGACTAAGGAGATGAACTGAGGAGATGACTCAGGAGATGGACTGAAGAGATGGACTGAGGGGACTGGAATGAGGAGATGGACTAACTAGGTGGACTGTGGAGATGGACTGAGGAGGTAGACTGAGGAGATGGACTGAGGAAGTGGACTGAGATCTCGTCTGAGGATGTAGACCGAGGAGTTGGACTGAAAGATGGACTGAGGTGATGACTGAGGACTGATGGACTGAGGAGATGGACTGAGGAGGTGGACTGTGGAGATGACTGAAGAGATGGACTGAGGAGACAGCCTAGGGGGTCGACTGAGGAGATGGACTGAAGAGATTGGACTGAGGAGTTGGACTGAGGAGGACTGAGGTAGATCACTAAGGAGAAAACCTAGGAGATGGACTGAGGTGACTGAGGAGTTGGACTGAGGTGACTGAGGAGTTGGACTGAGGAGGTGGTCTGAGGTGACTGAGGAGTTGGACTGAGGATATGGAATGAGGAAGTGGACTGAGGAGACATCTGAGGAGATGACCTAGGAGGTGGGCTGAGGAGGTGGATTGCGGATGTGGACTGAAAGATGGACTGAGGAGGTGGACTGAGGAGGTGGACTGAGGAGATGAATGAGGAGATGGACTGAGGAGATGAACTCAGGAGGTAGACTGAGGAGAGGGAATGAGGAAGTGAACTGAGGAGACGAC
Source organism: Sorex araneus (assembly GCF_027595985.1). NCBI lineage: Eukaryota > Metazoa > Chordata > Mammalia > Eulipotyphla > Soricidae > Sorex > Sorex araneus. Next base: position 167,530,672 of record NC_073307.1, on the reverse strand, counting down.
TAAAGATTTGATTAAGGATATGGACTGAGATGGACTGTTGTGATGACTGAGTAGAAGGACTGAGAAGATTGGACCGAGGAGGTGAACAGAGGAGGTGACTGTGGAGATCGACTGAGGAAGTGGACAGAGGAGACGACTGAAGATGTGGACTGAGAAGGTGGATTACGGAGGTGGACTGAGGAGACAAACAAACTTAGGTGACGACTGAGCACATGGACTGAGGAGATGGACCTAAAAGGTAGACTGAGGAAATGGACTGAGGAGACGACTGAGGAGACATTTGAGGAGATGAGTTGAGGAGATGACTGAGGAAATAGATGAGGAGATGGACTAAGTAGACAACTGAGGAGATGACTGAGGAGACAAACTGAGGAGATGGACTGAGGACATGACTGAAAAGACGGACTGGTGAGATGACTAAGAAGATGAATTGAAGAAATGGACTGAAGAGATTGGTCTGAGGAGATGAACTGAGGAGATGGACTGAGGAGGTGGACTGTGGAGATTGACTGAGAAGATGGACTGAGGCGACGATTGAGCAGATACACTGAGGAGATGGACTGAAGAGAATGACTGAGGAGACATCTGAGGAGATGGACTTAGACGCACTGACGAGGTGACTGAGGAGATGGACTGAGGAGACTGGACTGAGGAGACTTGACTGAAGAGACGGACGTAGGAGATGGACTGAGGAGTTGGACTGAGGAGTTGGACTGAGAAGGTGTACTAAGGAGGTGGGCTGAGGAGGTGAACTGAGGAGACGACTCAAGAGATGACTGTAGGAGATGGACTGAGGAGATGGACTGAGGAGGTGGACTGAGGAGGTGGAATGTGGAGATGGACTGAGGAAGTGGACTGAGGGGATTACTGAGGAGACAACTGAGGTTCTGGACTGAGGTGGTAGACTGCGGAGGTGGACTGAGGAGGTGGAATGTGGAAATGGACTGAGGAAGTGGACTGAGGGGATGACTGAGGAAAGAACTGAGGTCCTGGACTGAGGTGGTAGACTGCGGAGGTGGACTGAGGAGATGGACTGAGGAGACGACTGAGGAGACATCTGAGAAGATGGACTGAGGAGACTGTACTGAGGATAGGGACTGAGACAATGAACTGAGGAGATGGACTGAGGAGATGATTGAGGAGATGAGTAAGGAAATGGACTGAGGAGATGGAGAAGGAGACGGATTGAGGAGGTGGACTGAGTAAGTGGACTGTAGAGATGAACTGAGGTAGTGGACTGAGGGGACGAGTGAGGAGACGACTAAGGTCCTGGACTGAGGTGGTAGACTGTGGAGGTGGACTGAGGAAGTGGAATGTGGAAATGGACTGAGGAAGTGGACTAAGGGGATGACTGAGGAGACAACTGAGGTCCTGGACTGAGGTAGTAGACTGCAAAGGTGGACTGAGGAGGTGGAATGTGGAGATGGACTGAGGAAGTGGACTGAGGGGATGACTGAGGAAACAACTGAGGTCCTGGACTGAGGTGGTAGACTGTGGAGGTGGACTGAGGAGATGGACTGAGGAAACGACTGAGGAGACATCTGAGAAGATGAACTGAGGAGACTGTACTGAGGATAGGGACTGAGACAATGAACTGAGGAGATGGACTGAGGAGATGATTGAGGAGATGAGTAAGGAAATGGACTGAGGAGATGGAGGAGGAGACGGATTGAGGAGGTGGACTGTAGAGATGAACTGAGGTAGTGGACTGAGGGGACGAGTGAGGAGACGACTAAAGTCCTGGACTGAGGTGGTAGACTGTGGAGGTGGACTGAGGCGATGAAATGAGAAGATGGACTGAGGAGAGGATTGAGGAGACATTTAAGGAGATGGACAGAGGAGATTGTTGAGGAGGTAGACTGAGGCAATGACTGAGGAGATGGACTGAGGAAAGGGACTGAAGAGATGGACTGAGGAGGTGGACTGCGGAATGGAATTAAGAAGTGGACTGAAGAGATGACTGAGGAGATGACTGAGGACCTGGACTGAGGTGGTGAACTCCAGAGGTGGACTGAGGAGATGGACTTAGGCAATGACTGAGCAAATGGACTGAGGAGATGGACTGAGGAGGTGTACTGAGGAAATGGGCTGAGTAGACGACTGAGGAGTTGAGGAGATGGACTGAGGCGATGAAATGAGAAGATGGACTGAGGGGATGATTGAGGAGATGAGTGAGGATATGGACTGAGGAGATGGTTGAGGAGGTAGACTGAGGCAACGACCGAGGAGATGGACTGAGGAAAGGCACTGAAGAGATGAACTGAGGAGATGGACTGAGGAGGTGTACTGAGGAAATGGGCTGAGGAGACGACTGAGGAGACTTCTGAGGAGATAGACTGAGGTGATGAAATGAGAAGATGGACTAGGAGACGACTGAGGAGACAAGTGAGGAGACGAGTGAGGATATGGACTGAGGAGATGGTTGAGGAGATGGACTGAGGAGATTGTTATGAGGAGGTGGAATGAGAAGGTGGACTGAGGAGATGGACTGAAGTAGTGGACTCAGGAGACGTTTGAGGAAGTGGACCTAGGATGTGGACTGCAGAGGTGGACTGAGGTAGTGGAATCAGGAGATGTTTGAGGAAGTGGACCTAGGATGTGGACTGCAGAGGTGGACTGAAAGATGGACTGAGGCAATGACTGAGGAGATGGAATGAGGAGATGGGCTGAGGAGGTGGACTGAGGAAGTGGACTGAGGAGAAGAATAAGGAGATAGAATGAGAACACGACTGAGATGAAATGAGGAGATGGACTGTGGAGATTGGAATGAGTAGGTGGAATGAGGAGGTGGACTGAGGAGATCTCGGACTAAGGAGTCAGACTGAGGAGGTGGACTGAGGAAACAACTCAGGAGACAACTGAAGAGATGGACTGAGGAGGTGGATTGAGTAGATGAATGAGGAGATGGAGTGAGGAGATGGACTGAGGAGATGAACTGAGCAGGTGGACTGAGTAGACAGACTGAGAAGACGAACTGAGGAGGTGGACTGAGGAGAGGACAGAGGAGACAGACTGAGGAGCTGGACTATGGAGATGACTGAGGAGGTGGACTGAGGAGATGGACTGTGAGGTGGACTGAGGAGTTGGGACTGAGGAGGTATACTGAGGAGATGACTAAGGAGATGGACCGAAGAGACAGATTAAGGAGATTGGACTGAGGAGATGACTGAGGAGACAGAACGAGTAGACGGACTGAAGAGGTGGACTGAGGATAGTGGACTGAGGAGATTACTGAGGCTATGGACGGAGGAGATGGACTGAGGAGATAACAGAGGAGATGGATTGAGGAGATTGGACTGAGGAAATGGAATGATGAGATTGACTGAGGAGAGGATTGAAGAGACGGACTGAGATCGACTGAAGAGATGGACTGAGGTGACGACAGAGGAGATGGACTGAGGAGATTGGACTGTGGAAGTGGAATGAGGAGGTGACTGAGTAGATTGACTGAGAATGTGGACTGAAGAGATGGAACTGAGGAGATGACTGAGGAAATGCACTGAGGAGATGCACTAAGGAGATGAATGAGGAGACAGACTGCGAAGACAGATTGAGGAGATGGACTGAGGAGACACACTGAGGAAATGAAATGCCTAAGGAGACTCTTTGCGAGAACATACTGAGGAGACAGACTTAGGAGATGGACTGGAGAACTGGACTGAGGAGACAACTGAGGCCATGGACTGTTAGATACACTGAGGAGACGCTTGAGGAGACTGACTGAAAATATGGATTGAGGAGACTGAACTGAGGAGATGGACTGAGGAGATGGACGGAGGAGACGGACAGAGAGATGGACTTGGAGGTGGACTCAGGAGTTGAACTGAGGAGATGAATAAGGAGAGGGACTGAGAAGACAGACTGAGGCGATGACTGAGAAGACTGGAGTGAAGAGACGAAAACTCAGGAGATGGACTGAGGAAATGACTGAGGAGACAGACTGAGGAGATGGACTGAGGAGATGGATTCAGGAGATGGACCCAGCAGGTGGATCGAGGAGAGGACTGAGGTGACGACCGAGATGGTGGATTGTGAAGACAAACTGAGTAGATGGACTGAGGAGATGGACTGAGGAGGTGGACTGAAGAGATGGACTGAGGAGATGATGGAGAAGATGGACTGAGGAGACGGACTAAGGAAATGGACTGAGGAGATGGACTGAGGAGGTGGATTTAGGAGACTTTTGAGGAGACGACTGAGGAGGTGGACTGAGGAAATGGACTGAGGAGATGGACTCAGGAGATGATGGAGGAGATGGACTGAGGAGACGGACTGAGGAGGTGGATTTAGGAGATTTTTTTTTTTTGCTTTTTGGGTCACACCCAGCGATGCTCAGGGGTTACTCCTGGCTTTGCACTCAGGAATTACTCCTGGCAGTGCTTGGGGGGACCATATGGGATGCCGGGGATCGAACCCGGGTCGGCCGCGTGCAAGGCAAACGCCCTACCCGCTGTGCTATCGCTCCGGCCCCATGGATTTAGGAGATTTTTGAGGAGACGACTGAGGAGGTGGACTGAGGAGATGGACTGCGAGGTGAACTGAGGAGGTGGACTGAGGAGATGACTAAGGAGTTGGACTGAAGAGACAGACTAAGGAGATTGGACTGAGGAGACAGACCAAGAAGACACACTGAAGAGATGGGCTGAGGATAGTGGATTGATCAGAAAGACTAGTAGACGGACTGTGGAGATGAACTGTGGAGATTGGACAGAGAAGATTGGACTGAGGAGACGGAATGAAGCGATGGACTGATGAGATTCGACTGAGGAAATGGATTGAGGAGGCGGACTGAGGAGGCTGACTGAGGAAGACTGAGGAGACAACTGAGAAGAGGGACTGAGATGGACTCAGGAGAACCCTCAGGAGATGGAGTGAAGAGATTGACTAAGGAGTTTGGAATAAGGAGATGAACTGAGGAAATGGACTGATGAGATGGACTGAGAAAACGATTGAGGACTCAGGAGACACCTCAGGAGACTGAATAAAGAGATGAAGTGATGAGATTAGACTAAGGAGATGGACTGAGGAGATGACTGAGCAGACAGACTGAGGAGATGGACTGAGACGATAACTCAGGAAATGGACTGGAGATGGACTGAGGAGACTGGACTGAGAAGATTGACTGAGGAGACGACTGAGAAGATGACGAAGGAGTGGACTGAATAGATGGATTGAAGAGATGGACTGAGTTCTTTCCTTTCACATTCTCTTGGTCAGAGACCCTAGTCAGCTCTGCTGTGGAACTGGCTTGAACTTAGTGTGAGAAAGTTTCAGAAATTCCAAATTTGATCTCTCCAGCTAGATTCTTAGAGGCCTTGGTATTCCCGCAGTGATGAGAAAACAATCCTTTTAAACAAATACATTTTGCTCCCATAGCCTCGTTCGGCTGATCAGGCTGGAATCAGGCATCCAATAGAGCCTGGTGGTGAGGGCAAGTGTGCACCTGTATGGTGCCTGTGTGTGCCCATGTGTGCCTGTGTGCATGTGTATATGCCATGTGCCTTTTGCCATGCCTGTGTTGAACTCCACAAGAGAACGAGAGAAGAACTCACAGGTGAATGTGTTTTTCCTCCCTATGAGAGAAAAGAGGGCCTCAGAGACCTGGGCCCTACGCAAGCAGGATGAGAATGCTATTAGGGTATCCCAAAGAGGAATCGAAAGAGCTATGCTGGGAATGTCATGTCTCACTCAAGTGAGAGAAGGAATCCAGAGTTCTGACTTCCATTGACGGTCAAAAATCAGGGATGCTGTCTCGTTTGCCAAGGCATCAAAAATCAGATGAGCCGGTCATGTATTGCGATTCAGAGACAACCGTTGGACTAGAGCTGTTACCGACTGGATTCCATGGGACGTCAGAAGACCTTGTGGCCGCCCTCCAACTAGATGGTCAGATTTCTTCGTCAAATCTCTGAATGAATGATTTGAGGCTCTTTCTGTTCCTGGAGCGAGCAGGTATCATTAGGCTACACTAGCTCGCGACAGGGACAAATGGAGATGTTACTGGTGCCCGCTCAAGCGAATTGAAAATCAACGGGACTACAAGTGATACAAGTGATGAGGGAAAAGAAAGACAAGGAATGACCAGCAGTACAGTCTCAACCAAAGGCCAGGTCCCATGCCCCTTCTCCACGGCTGGGTTCCCCGAGCCCGCTCTCCACAGGATGGGTCCCACTCGCCCGCTCTCCACTCAATCAGAAGCTTTCCAGTAGTTGACCAAGGAGTCATTTATTCTGAGTAGCGCCTATGCGTGTGCGGGGTTTATTGGAAGTCCCTAGTCCAGGGTAACAAGAAAATGCATGTTTGGAACTAGAGGCCTTTATTTCCGAGCCAGGATCCTCTGGGACGCAAATTTCCAGGGACACGTACTCTGTGGATCTGGGGGGATGGCCCTGAGTCCTGGGGGCGCAGGAATCCATCTCTGCTCTCTGACTGGGACGCCCGGGCCCGGGGAGGAGACGGGCTGGGCCACTGGGCTCTTCACAGCCCGAAAGGGAAGAGATTTTCCCCGTTACAGCTGAGAATTCTTTCAACCCCAAGTCTCTGCCAGATTCTATGGCCCAGAGCATCCAACAAGGGCGCAGGAGGAAGCTGCCAGGGCAGAAGGTGCCCGGCCTGCAGTGACCCACGAGCGCGCCGTGGCTTACCCTGGACCAGGGGCTGTCTCGGTCGGAGCCGCAAATTTCACTTTGCAGACATTTCTCCATGTCCAGTAGGTGACACGGGAAAGTTCCCTTGGGCTGTGTAGCTGCAACTGCCCTGTAACTTTTGGGGTTGGAGGGGCAGGAGTGACTGGACAGAGGGGAGGGAGGGCACTAACCCAGGTTTGATCCCCAGCACCCCATAGGGTCCCTGCCAGGAGTGATCCCTGAGCGCAGGGCCAGGAGTCAGCCCCGAGCATCACTGGGTGTGGCCCTCAAACCAGAATCAATAAAAGAATAAACCCTAAGGGGTTCTGTCCCTTGCTGGACACTTGTAGGAGAACATGGGGTTTGTCCTTTTAGCCTTGCCGCAGGGAACTTAGTTTACCTTAGAGCAATGTCCTTTCTGTATGGACACAGGAAGACAGTTAATAATATGCTTTGTAACTTAGGAGCTGATTGACTCCAATAATATTTACTCCTGGGCATCTGCTTTGTCGACTCAGTTGCCCTTAGTTCCTAGCACCCCAAAAGCTGGGTCCCGATGAGGGACGGAATGGACCCAGGGCAAGCTGTGAGCTACCCTGGCATCGAAATGGGCCAGGCCAAAGCGCCACAATACTCAACTATAAGTTGAGGGTATGATCATGGACAATGCTGTCATGATCCAAAGGTAACAACGAGACTAGGAACCAGCAGGGGTTAGGAAGATTAACCTGGCCTGAGGACTGTGGTCTGGAATGTATAGTGAGATGTCCTCAGGAAAAAACAAACTTTAAGGTTATATCTCTTACTGTGCTCATACAGAATGACATTGCTAGAAATATTAGACGTACTATAACTATTTAAGCAGATTACTAGCTCACACCCTGACACACCCTTGTTTGGACCCACACCCTTGAGCAGATCTCCTTAGATGAGATTTCCTTAGATGAGATTTTGTTAATCTCCTCAAGAAATGGTCTTACCCTTCTTTATTGATTTGTTAATGTTAAACCCACCTTTGTGCTACTGCCCTATGTAATTTGCTATATAAACTAAGACTGTGGGGCACGGAGAGGAGACCGAGGAAGAAGACAGAGGAAGAAGACAGGGGAGACAGAAGAAGACAACACAAGAGAAGACACAGAAGACACACGGGAAGACACAGAAGCAAAGGAGACAACACAGACAGAAAAAGACACAGAAGCAGAGACAGAGCGGTCGGCAGAGACCAGAGGAGAGACTACAGAGACAGAGGCAGAGAGACAGACAGAAGTAGGGGAGACACTGAAGGAGAGCTCAAGGCAAAAGAAGTGAGAGTGAGCGGGGGTGCGAGAGAGAAGCAGAACAGGAACGGAGATGGGAATAAACTGCAACTGAGACCAACCAGCCTGGCCCTCGTTCCTTCCTTCGCCTGCCTCATCATTGCCATCAACCTCCCCAGGGTGGGGGAAGCGGCGTGAGACTACCGAACTCGGGCGGCGGGAGAGATAGAGCCCCGATGGCTCCTTTCTCTTCTGTGTTTTTACACAGACCCTTCAGGGTGAAAGCCCCGCAAGGTCTGGGGAACAGTCACTCTACCCCGTGTTCGTCTGGGGGGGGGGTCAGGTCTCCTTATGGGAGCCCCCCGAGGAGGGAATTGAACACCAGGCCCCTCCCTGGGCCCTGGCCCCGTTTTTTTTCTGTCCCAGGGGAAGTTTGGGTCCATCCCCAAACCCTGTCCTTTCAGTTCTGTGCCGCGACACTGCCAGAGCTTCCCTGGCACAGCTGGGAGGGGCTGGCCACGGCACCATTTGCCCTGAGTGGATAAGGGTGAGATTTCGTGCACGCGCGCGCGCGCGCGCACACACACACACACACACACACACACACACACACACACACACCATGAAATGAATCAGGGTGAGATTTCTCCCTAGATGCGCACAGACACACAGACACACACACAGACACACAGACACACACACAGACACACAGACACACAGACACACACACACACACACTGTGTTAAGCTGCCAGCAGCCCTGGGGGCGCGGCCTCCTCTTCCCCTGGCTCAGAGGCTCCCCGCCGCTTCCCTGGCCCTCCTGCCCCGTCCTGGCGGCAGCCGTGTCTCTCCGAGGACCCATGCTGTGGGCAGGTCACACGTTCAGCCAAGCCCCCTAAACCTGGGGGTGCTCCCTGGCAGGGACCTGGGACAGCTCAGCCGCCTCCAAGTGATGTTCCCTAGGGCCAGCAGCGGAGAGGGCGATTTGGGGGAGCCAGCCCTGCTCCCCTCAGCTCTCCAGGGGCGGCGGGGGGGGGAACTATCTTTAATCACACCCCAGGTGACTACAGCTGCCTGCACCTGCACGCGGGAACTCCGGGCCCAGAGCTGACGTCACCCCGCGGGGCCACGGGTCCCCGCAGACCCAGATGGGCGTCACCAGAACAGGCTTGGCGCCCGCAGAGCAGAGCCAACCTGCTAGCAGCAGGGATGGAAACCGTGCTGACGGCGTCCCTGACACTAAGGTGAAGAAAGTCGCCGCGTGGGGGGACAAGAACCCTCTGCGTGCTCAGGGACGCGGGACAGAAGCCGTGAGGTGACAGCGAGTCTGACAGCTTCCTGACATCAGGCGGACCCCAAGCCCCTTCTCGCCAGTCGAGGGGCCAGTCACTGTGAACCGGGCCTCGAAAGCAAGCGGAGGCCACTGGCGGGAAGGCCGGGCCCCAAGGCCGGACCCTCCTGCACGGGGAAGGACCCCCTGCTGGTGAGGCAGGAGCCCAGGACAGCGGGGAGGGTGCTGGCCTGGCCCAGCCGACCCAGGTTCGATCCCGGCACCCCGCACAGTCCCTGAGCTCCGTCAGGAGGGATTCCTAAGTGCAGAGCCAGGAGAGACCCCTCAGCACCCCCAACTGCAGCCCCCAAGTGAAAACAAGCCAAAATATGGAAAACAAAGAAGACAGAGACCCCGGCCTCACCTCCGTGCCGGCCAGGCCCGAGAGACCCTTGGCGCGACTGGCGGGAGGTTCATTCCCATGAGGCTGTAGCCCATGGGCTGAGCCAGGACCCCCCGCCAGAGCCACGCTGGCTCCGTCCTCCTTACTAGCCCGACCCTCTGTGCAGGCGACCCTCTGCCCTCCCGGGACCTCCATCCCTCTCCCTGTCACACACCCGAAACCCTGAGGCCCAAGGCCATCAGCCGGTCCCCTCGAGGTTTAGGGGGCGCCCCTAGGGGAGAACAAGCAGGCAGGGTCCTGGCTGCGAGGTTCCAGGGGTGTCAGCAAATCACCCGCGAGGTAGAGATGCTGCTCCGTCACCCTCCCGACGGGAGGCGAGAAACGGGGGGCCCCCGGGGTGCAGGGGTGAGGCGAGAAGCCTGGGACCCACGGGGCAGGGGGGGCTTCCAGAGCAAACAGGACTCTGGGAGCTCGGACCCCGGCCTGCCCCGCGAGACACAGAACAGCCCTCCTGGTGGGGGGACCCCAGAGATCAGAGAGAGCCCAGGTGCCTTCCTGCTCGGGGGTCACCCACATCTCCACTTGGGGCCTTTCCTCTCTCCTGTGTCCTCTGCACACACCGTTCTCTCCTCTCGGTCATACGCCCGGAACAAAACACAGTCTGTCCACAGCGTCCACCCCTGGGCTGCTCGTGGCCTCCCCCGCAGGGCAGCTCTCAAGGAGACGCGGGCCAAAGCACTGTCCCCGGGCGGCCGCCCAGCAGACGGGACAGGGACGCCCTCAGGATCCTTCCTGTCACTGACTCACATGGACACGCCAGTGACGTCACCAGGATGACGGGACTTGGAGTGAGGCGGGGATGGAGGTCCCTGGAGGCGGGCGGGGGCCTGTAGGACTCACGGGGTCAAAGCCCCTGAGGAGACACGAGCAGGAGCGCTAGTCTCCATGGAGGGAGGAGACGGAGGCCGTGAGCGAGACGGAAACAAAGCAGGAGGCAGCGGGGCCGGGCGGGGGCAGAGGGAGACGTGAGGGCTGAGATGGCACCTCGGGGGCGTCTGCCGTGCACGCGCCTGACCCAGCTCGATCCCCGGCACCCCAGGGTCCACGGACGGCACCCATGGACAGTCCTGCCAGAGCGTCGGTCGGGACGAGTGTCCCTGGGACACGGTGCTAAGGAGCATGGCCACAGGCAGGGGGAGGCTGGACGGGGCTGAGAGCTCCAACCCGCACTGAGGAAGGACTGGAAGCCTCAGGCCTGGGCTGGCGCGAGAGAAAGAGCCGCAAGGTCTCCCGGCGGCCAGGGGACAGCAGGGTGCAGATGGCCAGCACCAAGATGGTTCCTGGGGGCCAGGGGACAGCGGGGTGCGGGCGGCTCTGCTTCACAGAATGACAGAATCTCCTCCCGCCTCACCCACTCCTGGCTGTGACCCGGGACTCTGCAGTGGCCCAGGCAAAGTGGCACAGGACCGTGCCCGCTGGAAGCCCAGTCCGTGGACTCGGAACTAGACGTGACCAGGAAGGTGGCAGCAGATACCGACCCCCAACCAGAGGTAAGGGCTGGCTGGGGTTCGAGGTGACACACTCACCCAGCTGGCCTTAGGGGCAGGACCAACACGGAGAGCACGTGACCTTGTGTTCCCACAGCCTGCAGCTGCTTCGGGGAGTGAGCAGATGCCCAGAAAGGGCCCAGATGTACACGACTCAAGGCCACACACACACACACACACACACACACACACACGCACAAACACACATAGAAATGCATGCACACACACACATGCACACACATACACGCACAAACACACACGCACACACATGCACACACATATACACATGCACACACAGACAGGCACACACACACACACACACACACACACACACACACTCTCCATCCGGAAAGCAGGAGCCCACGACAGCTGCTGGGACCAGTCACACGACAGGAATGGCAGAATTCACTCACACCAGTGGATCTAGGCCACACCCAGAGGGACCCCACGGCCCCAGGACTTTTTTTTTTTTCTTTTTGGGTCACACCCAGCGATGCTCAGGGGTTACTCCTGGCTTTGCACTCAGGAATTACTCCTGGCAGTGCTTGGGGGACCATATGGGATGCCGGGGATCGAACCCGGGTCGGCCATGTGCAAGGCAAACGCCCTACCCCTGTGCTATCGCTCCGGCCCCGACCCCAGGACTTTCTAAAGCACCCGAGAAAGATGTGCAACACCGCACTGATGTCCAGGGAAACGAAGTAAGCGTAACACACCCTCGAAAGCCCAACAGAGTTTGAAAGAAAACCTGGAAAAGCCCCTTCAGAAAGAAATGAGCAAGGGACAGTGTGGCAGCTCCGGGGAAAATCGCAGCCGAGACCTCGGCGTCAGGATGCAAGAGGCCGAACTCAGAGGCCGTGAGGCCCACCCAGGCTCGCCACATCACCAGGACGGAAAAGTCTGACACAGGAGTTTGGAAAAGCTGAGAGAGATGCATGCTGAAAGCAGACTATGGACCGAACACGCTTGGTACCTGTATTGCAAACTGCAACACCCAGAGGAGAGAGAGAGAGAGGGAATGTGCCTGTCACCGAGGGGGGGTGGGATGGGGGACGGTGGGGGGGATTTGGGAGCACTGGGGGTGGAGAACGGGCACTGGTAGCGGGACGGGTGCTCGAACATTGTTTGACTGAAACGTGATCACGAAAGCTCGTAAGTCTGTAACAGTATCTCATGGTGATTCATTAAAATTAAAAAATAAATAAAGGTTATGTCAGCTAAATTTTTTTTTTTAATTAAAAAACAAATGAAAGCTGAAAGGGCAGCTTACCTGCTGCCTCCGCTGTGCCTCGCGCCTCCTCCCGCCGGGCCCCACGAGCCTCGCGCCGGGCTGCGCCTGGACAGCAGACACCTGCGTGCTACTCGGCCGTCCTTCCTGGCATCTGTGAGAACAGGCAGAGGAAACATTATTTACAAGTCAACAGAACACTAAGAAAGAAGCTACAAATAAACAAAGAGGAATAGGAGCACTGTAATGGGAGTAACCCAATAAACCTAAACTACTGAGGCTATGTTATCCTACATATCCCCCTTTTTCTTTTTACAAAAACACCAAAATTTGAAAATGAGGAACAATTCCAAATTACAACACAATTTCAAATAATAATACAGTGTTATTAGTTGTGCTAAGATTTCAGTCCGACCCTGGGTCCAGAGCAGTTCTTGTAGTAAAGAGTCCAATTGTCCTGCACTGTCCAGGGGTGGTAAGAGTCACCAATGATAAGAGGCATTTAGTCACAGTTTGAAGAAATGAAGTTTCTGGATCAAAACTGAAGAGTTGTCCTTGTAACAGCAGCAGTAGTGGTAGCAGCAATGAGTCTCTGGAAAGCAGCTATTAGGAGTCCAACAAATTTCAGGAAGCACTGGATCAGTCAGGGAGCACTGGAACAGGAGCACCACAACATCTGGCAGAACTTCAGCAGAGGAATGCAGCCATTCTCTGGTCTGGTTCCTCGGCAGTCATAGGTGCAACCTAGCTTATGTTTGGAAAAAATACTTTAAAGTTATTAGAGGCTTTGACAGTTGGGGTTTGGTCTCCATGCCTGTGAATAGAAAGAGTCAGAGGGAAGCTCCAATACCAATGGATATCCTAGAGAGAAATGAGAAGGTGTTCCTGTTAAAAGTCATTTCTTTCTCGTTCAGGAACCTGTGAATTCCAAGGAAAGGGTAAAAATAAAGTATTGTTAATTAAAAATATGTAGGCCTGGCATTGTCCAATCCACAACCTGTAAAAGAGGGGTATAAGGAAAGGTCTTAATGTGACCTCATGTGTAAGGAGCTAGAGGCCTTAGCTCTAGATCCTCTGATGCTGGCTCCTCTTCATTCTTCGTGACTTCGAGCTGAAATCAGTTTGGCGATGAATCTGAGCTGGAATTTGAAGGGTTGTGAATCTCTGGAGGTCTGAGATCCAAATCAGGTGGTTGAATTCTACTTCTGACAAGACGTAATGGTACCCAAAGTTTCCCAGCGGGGTTATCATCTGTTGAAACAAAAGCATAGCCTTTTCCTCGAATGAGGAGTTTTCCTGCTACATTCAATTGAGAAAATACTTCCTTTTTGTATTTGATTTAACATTCCATATGTCCACTGAAAATGCAGAGGTGGTGGGCTTAAGGCCGCAGTGTTCTATACTGAAAAGGGGTTGTAGTAACTGTATCGGGGCAGGAAATAGGCTGCGCTTCCTGCCATCCTGGCTGCAGCGATTATACTGATTGGAGCTCTCAAACTCCACACTGGGGAAAGGGGCTGCAACTGAGAACGTCTGCTGATTTTGCGGGGCCTGGGGCTGGCCCCCTTGCAGGTGTCCCAAGTTGGGGTCACCCACTACATCAAAATTAAAGCGACAATCTCTGGCCCAATGATTTCCCCTCTTACACCGGGGACAGGGCCCGGGAGGTGTAACTCTGGCTCTGCAGTCTCTGGCCCAGTGGTTTCCCTCCTTACACCTGGGACAGGGCCCAGGACGTGCTCTCGTAGCACGGCTTGGGGGCGCATTGCAATCTCTACGAAAGTGGCCTGGTTTTCCACAATTAAAACATCTTTTCTGAGCTTGTCTCTGTAAGGCATAGACCTGCACCTTATGTTTAGCAGAGCCAACATTCCAGCATGCTTCCAAGTACCCGAATATGTCTTCCTTCTCCTTAATAGGGCGCAGAATGGCCTGGCAATCCTCATTAGCATTTTCAAAGGCCAATTCTTTAGTCAACAGCTCATGAGTCTCCTTACCCTCAACCTGCATTTCTATGGCTTCCATCAATCTTCCTACAAAGTCTGCATAAGGTTCTGAGGCTCTCTGGACAATCTTAGTAAAACTTCCCTTAAATTCTGCTTCTGCATCAACCTTCTCCCATGCACGCAGGGCTCCGTCACGGACATAAGCAAGAACAGCACGAGGCAAGGTGACTTGCCTTTCTGGGTCGCGCCATTTCCCTTCACCAGTTAACATCTCACAAGTCAACTCAATCCCTGAAAAGTTTTGTCCAGCATGGCCTAGGCCTTGAAGCTTTGCCTTGGCCTCATTATAGAGCCACATTCTCCACTCCAAGTACTGAGAACGGCTTAGGCATGTCTTAGCAACCCTGTGAAAATCATGAGGTACCCAGTAGGACTTTTTACTCCAGTCTGTAAGATACTCCCTACAGTACGGAGATGTAGGCCCGTACGAGACACAGGCCTGTTTGAAATGACTGAGAGAATCCATCCTTAACCTGCGATAAGATGGATGCTGCTTCTTCTCTGCCTGGACTGGGCGATTGGGAGCATGTCCCGAGTGGTTTGGAGGCCGCTTGGCTGAGTCACTCTCGGACTCAGAATCTGAGTAAGTGGCAGCAGACTCATAACCAGCATCACTTCCATCTAATGCACTGGAAGTAGAGCTATATTCACCAGCCTCAGAAGTATTTTTACTATGGAAACCCTTTCGAGACTTAGGTGTGGGAGGAGCTGAGGCCGTATTATTCCATATTCTCCTCCACATCAACTACACTTTTCAAAAACAGGAGAATAGAATTAACAATCTCCCAGGTAGTCCAGAATTCCACGGGGATCTTAGTCCCTTCCTTAGATGCCTTGGAGACATTTTTCCTAACTTGTTTCCAAATCTTACTTTCTAGAGTTCCTTCATCTGGGAACCATGGGTTAACTGCATAAACTACCTTAAAGCAGGACCGGAGTTGGTCTCTGGAAATGCAGAGTTCCGGGTCTCCTGTTCTGCGGGAGAGACACTGAATCAAATCCATAAATGGCTTGCCCTGTTCAGTCTGGCTCGAGAAAATATGAAAGATCTTGGGAAGGCCCAGAATCTGTCCCATCTTAGTGGAGGATTGCTGTTCGGATTTTAATCCACAGCACACTAAAAAATCCTGATCTCCCACTCACTTTCTAGAGTGGGGTGCACCGAACGCTATTTTTACCTTTAGTTGGTAGTTCGTGCCCGCTCCAGGGACGCCAGCTGTAAAAAACTAAAGCTCGCCGAGGGGCGAGTGCACTCGCGGGCTCTCCGGGCGGCTCTGTCTCACCACCCGCGTTCGGTGCTCTGGAACCGCAGTGTGTGGACTGGATCGGGACAGCCGGTGGTCAAGGACAGGCGAAGGAAGAACGAGGACCAAGCTGGTTGCTGATTAGTTACCGTTTATTCAATCTTCAAACTTTTTCATCTCCCGCACTCCCAGCTCCAGCCTCTCTCTGGATCTACTGCTCAACTGCTGCTTCTCTCTGGCTTCTCTCTCTCCTCCTCCTTGTCTCTCCCACCTTGCCCTGTAGGCTACACCCAGCCAGGTAGCCAAATCAACATAAGAAAGCCCTTCCTGAGGGCAGGGCACTCCAAAGCCCTTCCTCACTCTTAAGGTTTTTTTCTTTTCCTTAGTCCAGGAACTTATTAACATCTAATACTAGTTATTTTTGTATGGACATAGCAAGGGATACATTGAGGCCTGCAAGGCAGCTCTCCTGGCAACATCTTGCCACAGGCTCAGACCACAGCACTCAGGCCAGATTAATCATTCCTCACCCTAGCAGGGTCCAAATCTAGTATCACTGTTTGGATCATGACAGCATTTGTCCATGATCAAGCTCTTAACTTATAATTAAGCATTAGGCACTTTGGCCAGGCCCATCTCGATGCCAGGGTAGCACACAACTCACCGCTTGCCCTGGGTCCTTCTTGTTCCACGTCGGGACCGTGCTTTGGGGGTGCTAGGAAGTAAGGGCAGCTGAGGCTTAGGTCAAGAGAACAGATGCCATGGAGGAAAATATCATGTAGAGTCAAATGACTCCCAGGTTACAAAAGCATAACATTTGTTAAGTCTTCCTGTGTCCATACAAAAAGGACTTGCTCTGAATAAACTATGCAAAGGACTCAAGGAGAAGAGAAAAACATTATTTACAAGTCAACAGAACACCAAGAAAGAAGCTACAAATAAACAAAGAGGGATAGGAGCACTGTAACGGGAGTAACCCAATAAACCTAAACTACTGAGGCTATGTTATCCTACAGGCGACCCTCAGCTTTATGCCTCGGCATCTTCTACGAAGGCGCAACCCTGCCAGGACACTCGGAAACCAAGGGGGGAGCCTGGAGAACCCGCCCAGCCCGACGAGCAAAACAGGAGCACCGAGCATGGGAACAGCACCCGCACATCCTCCGGCGGGTCTCTGGTGACACCTGACCGGGACGCACAATGAGCCAAAGAAACGACGGCCCAGGAGTCGGCCAAGCGCAGGGGAGCAGGGGCGCCCACGCGAACACACGGCAGGCGAGGAACGGAGAACAGCGGGCGGGATGAAACGGCCTCAGGAGCTCTGGACGGCAGGAAGAGCAGCTGAGGAAAGATCAAGAAGCTCCACGATGAGGAGGAAATGGGGAGAAATCAGCAGAAACGGGGAAACGGCCTGAAAAGAAGCAAACAGCACCCCAGAGAACTACAGGGTGAGAGGCAGAGAACAGCGGAAGAAGCATTCGAGTCCCTGAGAACAGGAGGGCAAGTGTGACAGAGAAACAGGTGAAGGAATCACTGACGAGAACTTCCAGAGGGGGCTGGAGCGAGAGCACAGCGGGGTTTGCCTTGCACGCGGCCGACCCGGGTTCTAATCCCAGCATCCCATAGGGTCCCCTGAGCACCGCCAGGGGTGATTCCTGAGTGAAGAGCCAGGAGTAACCCCTGTGCCGGGTGTGACCCAAAAACAAAAAAAAACAACAAAAAAAAAGAACTTCCATAGTTGAAGATTATAAATACAGGATCCAAGAGGTCCCAAGGGGCCCTGTGAGAGACCGAGAGAAGCGGGCGGAGTAACAGTATACGACGGAGGGCATCTGCCTCGAACGGCGGACCCGGGTTCAACGCCCCCAGCGTCCCATGTGGTTCCCAAGCCAGGAAGAATCCTGGAGTGCAGAGCTAGGAGTCAGTCCTGAGCACTGCTGGGTATGGCCCCAAAACAAAACAAAAAAAAAAAGAAAAGAAAAGAAAGATTTTTTTTTAAAAAAAAGAAAGAAAATAGACCCAATTAGGAAAACTCCAAGACACAAGACAGACAGAATATTGAATGCACCAAGGTCAGAAAAGGAACTTATGAAGGGACCCAGCCCCAGCAGCTGAAAACCTCCAGGAGTCAACAGCCACCAAGCTCTCGGCCCCTCTCCACACACCAGGCCGGCCTCACCCACGAGTGAACCTATTCCTGGACACTTCATACCACACACACCCATACTCCAAGAGTACTGCACCACATCTGACGGCGTCCAAAGTAGGAGGCAACCAGGGCTGAAGCAATAGCACAGCGGGTAGGGCGTTTGCCTTGCATGCGGCTGACCAGGGTTCGATTCCCAGCATCCCATATGGTCCCCTGAGCACCGCCGGGGTAATTCCTGAGTGCAGAGCCAGGAGTAAGCCCTGAGCATCGCCGGGTGTGACCCAAAAAAGAAAAAAAAAATCAAAGTAAGAGGCAACCAATCTTAGAGGGAAATTTTTTTCCATATATATACATATATACATATGTATATATACACACATGTATAGATAAGCACATAAGACTCAACTTTTTTTTTTTTTTTTTTTGCTTTTTGGGTCACACCCGGCGATGCACAGGGGTTACTCCTGGCTCTGCACTCAGGAATTACTCCTGGCGGTGCTCAGGGGACCATATGGGATGCTGGGAATCGAACCCTGGTCAGCCGCATGCAAGGCAAACGCCCTACCCGCTGTGCTATTGCTCCAGCCCCAAGACTCAACTTTTAACAACATGCTCTTATAGAACGGCTTAATGGCCCCTGGGTGCAATACAATAATCGTCACCCTCTTTCCTCTAAAGAAACTTTTTGTAGCATTTTCAGCCGTTTTTCGTAACAAACAATACAAAATTTATTATCTCGGTTCTGCTTTGGGGCAGGGGTTTGGGTTGGGGATGGAAACATCCAAAATATGGTGGCAGGAAGGTGTCATGGTGGTGGGATTGGTGTTTGAATATTAAATGTAATCAAATATTGTTAACAGCTTCATAAAATTTAAAAATTTTAAAAAGCAACTTACATGCAGAGAAAAACCTATTAGATATAGAACAGATCTATCAAATGAGACTCTCCAGGCCTGAAGAATCTGGAAGGATGCAGCATCAAAAACACCTCCCTGAGAACACTCAGCACAGTCACGTCAGTGGCAGACTTGAAGGGGCCGCACAGAGACTCATGCACAGGCGACAGGGAAGCCACAGCCTTGAAGCCAGTTTTTCGAGAAGCGTTAGAAGAGCTGCTTTCTGGGGCCGGAGAGACTTCCCGTCGGTGGCATGAGTCTGGCTCCGTAACGGTGCAGGTGGGGGCCCTCCACCAGGCTAAGGGAGGCTACAAGACACAGTAACTCATCCTCACGCTCTGACTTTATGATTTATTTTCTTTTTTGCTTTTTGGGTGACACCCGGCGATACACAGGGGTAACTCCTGGCTCTGAACTCAGGAATTACTCCTGGCGATGCTCGGGGGACCCTATGGGATGCTGGGAATCGAACCCGGGTCGGCCACGTGCAAGGCAAACACCCTCCCTGCTGTGCTATCGCTCCAACCCCCCTTATTTTCTGATAACCCCATTTTCCATTCCTTTAAGGGTTTTTGGACCAAGTAAGATAAAATTAATTTGTTATAGCCCTGCCAAGGGGGCGATAAAAGAAGCTTCATTTACGACAGGGAAGATGTGGGGATTGCCAATAAGGTTCAAGTACAAAGTAAGATTTAATGTAATATGTCTTAGATGCCAGAGTTGAAAACTTGGTGATGTGAATGCAAGTGGGCGGCGATTCCTTTGTATCGTGTTGAATGATTCGCGTTTCTTTACTGACAGGGGCTAAACCAGAGAGCAACCAACCACTACGAATTGACTTGGGCTGACTTACTTTCTGAGAGTTCCGTCTGCCATTTTGGAGGACATAATGAAGTCACATGCAGGAGGACATAAAGAAGTCACATGCCCGCCATGGGGGCGGGGAGTGGCAGAGGCGGAGGGCAGTGAGGGCAGGACCGGAACATCGAACGCCTGAAACTAGGAACTCTGTGAGTCACAGCGTCTTCCACAAAAATTAATTAAGAAGAAAGTATTTATAAAGCGTTTAAAGAAATGAGTAGAGGGGCTGAAGCGATAGCACAGCGGGGAGGGCATTTGCCTTGCACGCGGCCAACCCGGGTTCGATTCCCAGCATCCCATATGGTCCCCTGAGCACCGCCAGGAGTAATTCCTGAGTGCAGAGCCAGGAGTAACCCCTGTGCATTGCCAGGTGCGACCCCAACCCCCCCCTCAAAAAAAAGCTAAAAAAAAAAAAAAGCTAAAAAAATAATAATAAAATAAATAAATGAGTAGAACTAAGCGATCCAGGGGGCAACACTGAGAGACCCTCTAGACGAGCTGCCGGGGGGGGAACCAGCTTGAGAACGCCCCATGTTCCGGGAGGGAGACACGAGGCCCGAGGCTCAGGGGGAGCGCAAACCCGCAGGAGCACCACGACAGCCCCACTCCACACAGCGAGAACGAGTGGGGAGACGGAAAACCTCACAGGTAAGGACCGCCCGGGGCCCACGCCAGGCGTGTCGAGTGGACTCTGCGTCCAGCACCCTCGGCTGGACGAAGAGAACTTCAGGGGCAGTGTCCACCCTCCCAAGCCGTCACTCAGATTCGAAGCAGCTGCAAAATCATCTCGAGACAAACAACGGCAAAGAATGTTCCGGGCCCCTGACGCCGCTCTCTGCAGGGGAGGCCGGGCGCCCCCCGGAAGCAGGGGAGAGGCAGGTCAGGGCTGCAGCCCGGACTCCACGCTCCGCCCCCTGATCAAAAGCAAGGACACGTGGGGCTGGAGCGATAGCACAGCGGGGAGGGCGTTTGCCTTGCACGCGGCCGACCCGGGTTCGATTCCCAGCATCCCATATGGTCCTCTGAGCACTGCCAGGGGTAATTCCTGAGTGCAGAGCCAGGAGTAACCCCTGTGCATCGACGGGTGTGACCAAAAAGAAAAAAAACAAAAAAAAAAAAAACGAAAGCAAGGACCCTGAACTGCACACGGGCGACCTGCAAGCCACAGGGGCGAGCAGAAAGAGGCGGCACAGACGGCCCGTCCAGGCCGAAGGAGAAAACCGAGAAAGGCCAAAGAAAGGCTGCCCGAAGCCCGGAAAGCCTCAGGGGAAAGGAAAACGGCAATAAACGCCGCCTGACGGCCATCCCTGCTCTCGGCGCCAGGGGACTAAACTCCGCAAGCGAAGGGGCGTGGCTGATGGATCAGGGGAAACAGAACACACCCTTCGGCTGCTTAAGATGCAAACAAACTTACGGGAGGAGCACCAGACTCAGAGCAAAAGGCGGGGGACAATCACAAGGGCCAGGGGCAGACGCATCAATCAGCAGGACTGGTCGTGTTTGTATCAGACAGAGCATGAAGCGAGGACGCACTGAGACGAGGGCAGCACTACAAATGGCCGGGGGCAGGACAGGCTCAAGGCAGGCTGGACCCCGCACCCCCTCCCCCCCGGCCCAGGGAAGCCCCAGCAGGGACGGAAGGCCAGGAAAGGAGTTTCAAGGAAGACTGTGGGCCACTCCCGACTCAGCCCCCTTGGGTACCACCCCGGCAGCGGGCTCTTACCTGCTGGAAGGGACGGTGGGTGCTGGCCTTGCTTGTGGCCGATCTGCATTCAATCCACGGCACTCCAGACGTTTCCAGATGCTTCCAGAGTTTGCCAGAAGTGATCCCTGAACACGAGCCAGGAGGAAGTCCCGAGCACAGCTGGGTGCGACGTCAGCAGGTGGGCGGGGAAGGGCCCCCGTGGCCGTGGGATTCCTAGGAAGTAATGAAACCAAGGTCCGAGGCTGAGACACAGGAACCAAGGCCTGACCAGACCCTCGCTGGAGCCAGCAACAGGCCCAGAGCAGGCTGAAGCCCCTCCAGAGAGCCCCCGCAGGAACCAGGGGCCAGGAAAGGGATTCGGAGAAGACCACGGACCACTCCCGACGCCGCCCCCTTGGATACCACCCCGGCAGCGCGCTCTTACCTCGCTAGAAAGCCCCACGTGGGGCGGGCTGGAGGAGCCTAAAAACGCCACCTGGAACCAGGTGCACATGTGCAGCCCGTGTGCTGCTCGTGCCCATGTGGCCGAGCACACGTGTCGCCCGCATCTCCCCTCTTGAGATGGGGACTCCCCTGCTCCCCATCTGGTGCTGGGGTGCGAAGGGGCTCTCTCCACCTCGGGGAAGCCGGGGTTCCCCCGGGCACGTCACTCTCCCTCACTCTCTCCCCCCTCCCCCTTCCTAAAGTCCTCCCCTGAAGTCTGTTTTTACTCCACGGCTTGTCTACTCCTGAAATTCCTTTCTATGAGACGGACCCAGTGCCGGGAACGCCTGGGCCAGGCCCGACTCCCAGGGGCGCCCGGGCGGGCAGAGGCGGGGCGGGAGGGAGCGACCGTCTCTCTCCGCTCGCCCTGCGTGAGCCAGCCGGGCCGACTGCAGGCGCAGCCCGAGAGACAAACAAAAGAGTCAGCTGCAAACAGTCCTCGAGAGACCGTGGACGGCCGGGGCGGGGGGGGGGGGTTCCATCCCCATTCTCGTAGCGGGGAACAGCCACGTGGAACATAAAAGTCCAGAAACGGCCTCAGCGCCCCAGCAGGGAACCGGAAGAACTGGGATTCACACCCGGACGGCGCTGTCCCCTGCCCCCTGCCCATGTGCCCTCTCCAGCACCGGAACGTTCTCGGGGACAAGTGGCATCAGGGGCCCGTGAGACACGGGAACAGAAACCCCGTCAGACAGAAGCACCCTGAGCAGAAGTGAAGCACAGAGGCAAGCCGGGGAAACCCAGGCCGCGAGGGCGAGTGACGGAGCACCAGAAAGTGAGCAGACTCCTGGGAAGGGACGGGAGGAAGGACACGCTGTAAGCCGCGGCCGGCCGCCACCTGGGCACAGGGACCCCAGGGCAGGGGCAGACGACGGCGGCACATCAGAGAAACCGGGAACCGGGCTCTCGAGAGAACACGCCCGACGGACAAGTTCATGCGTGTTCACGAAGGAGGGAAGAGGGAACAGCACGACGGGCTCGGGAGTAACAGGGAAGGCCTCGCGGCGACCCCGGCAGGACAGGGGATCTGAAGAGCCGCCGAGTCACGGTCCCTGGGCCGAACACCCCGCGACTGACGAGGGTCTGAGATCAGAACACGCAGAAACGGCACCAAACTCCCCTGGGCAGCAAAGCCAGGCCCGGCCCATCTGCAGGACCGGCGGGAAGGGCTCGCACACCCGGCGTCCTCACGCCGCCCCGGAGCTCCCGGGAGGAGACGCGAAGACAGCACGGAAGGGAGCTACAGGCTTGCTCTTCACACAGTGCTCGCCCTCAAACATGCACCTTGCGGCTTGTCTCCACGCCCTTGGCGCTTTCCACGCTGGAGAAGTCTGTGTTCCCTCAGAGAAGCGCTTCCCTCCCTCCCCGCACAGCTAAGGGTCAGTCTCACCTCAGAGGAGGGAGGGAGCAAAGAAGATGGAAGGGGGATGGGAGGAAGGAGGGAAGGAGGAAGGAAGGAAGGAAGGAAGGAAGGAAGGAAGGAAGGAAGGAAGGAAGGAAGGAAGGAAGGAAGGAGGGAGGGAGGGAGGGAGAGGGGGAAGGAAGGGAGGGAGAGACGGAGGCAGGACAGAAGGAAGGAAGGAAGGAGGAAGAAAGGGACAGAGGGAGGAGGGAGGAAAGACAGACGGACTCAGGCGCGATGAAGCCAACCGAAGCAGGGAGGCCAGGGGCGGGTCTGACTCAGCCGTAAGTGCTCAGCCAACATCATGTTCCACTCGAGGAGCCGCGAGAGGCCGCCCCAGCCGAAACAAGCCCGAGGGCACAATCCGGCTCTGCAGACGCTGTCCAAGGCAGAGAGACCAGCTGAGACCCCCGCCACGGCCCTGCACAGTCGTCCCAGTCCTGGCCCACGGTCCCTCGGGCATCACCAGGAGTGATCCTGAGCACACAGCCCGGAGTAAGCCCTGAGCACTGCTGGGGGTGGCCCAGAAATCAGTTCTAGAAAAGTTCTAGAAAGGGGGAGAAAGAGAGGGGTGGGGAGGGAGGGAGAGAGAAAAAGGGAGAAAGGGAGGGAGGGAGAGAGGGAGAAAGAGAGAAAGGAAGGGAGGGAGAAAGAGGGATAGGAGTGAGGGAGAGAGAGAGGGAGAGAGAGGGAGAGAGAAGGAGAGAGGGAGAGAGGAGAGAGAGGGAGAGAGGGAGAGAAAGGGAGAAAGGGAGGGAGGGAGAGAGGGAGGGAGAGCGAGAGGGAGGGAAAGAGGGACAGGAGTGACGGAGAGAGAGAAAGAGAGAGGAGAGAGGGAGAGAGAGGAGAGAGAGGGAGAGAGAGGGAGAGAGAGGAAAGAGAGAGGGAGAGAGGAGAGAGAGAGGGAGAGAGAGGAGAGAGGAAGAGAGGAGAGAGGGAGAGAGAGGGAGAGAGAGGAAGAGAGAAGGAGAGAGGGAGAGAGAGGAGAGAGGGAGAGAGAGGAAAGAGAGGGAGAGAGGAGAAAGAGATGGAGAGAGAGGAGAGAGAGGGAGAAAGAAGGAGAGAGAGGGAGAGAGAGTAGAGAGAGGGAGAGAGTGAGGGAGAGAAAGGGAGAAAGTGAGGGAGGGAGAGCGAGAGGGAGGGAGAGAGAGAAAGGGAGGGAGGGAGAGAGGGATAGGACTGAGGGAGAGAGAGGGAGAGAGAAGGAGAGAGAGGAGAGAGGGAGAGAGAGGAGAGAGAGGGAGAGAGAGGAGAGAGGGAGAGAGTAGAGAGAGGGAGAGAGTGAGGGAGAGAAAGGGAGAAAGTGAGGGAGGGAGAGCGAGAGGGAGGGAGAGAGAGAAAGGGAGGGAGGGAGAGAGGGATAGGAGTGAGGGAGAGAGAGAGGGAGAGAGAAGGAGAGAGAGGAGAGAGGGAGAGAGAGGAGAGACAGGGAGAGAGAGGAGAGAGGGAGAGAGAGGAAAGAGAGGGAGAGGAGAGAGAGAGGGAGAGAGAGGAGAGAGAGGGAGAGAGAGGAGAGAGAGGGAGAGAGAGTAGAGAGGGAGAGAGTGAGGGAGAGAAAGGGAGAAAGTGAGGGAGGGAGAGAGAGAGGGAGAGAGAAGGAGAGAGAGGAGAGAGGGAGAGAGAGGAGAGAGAGGAGAGAGAGGAGAGAGAGGAGAGAGGGAGAGAGAGGAAAGAGGGAGAGAGGAGAGAGAGGGAGAGAGAGGAGAGAGGGAGAGAGAAGAGAGAGAGAGGGAGAGAGTGAGAGAGGGAGAGAATGGGAGAAAGGGAGGGAGGGAGAGAGGGAGGGAGAGCGAGAGGGAGGGAGAGAGAGAAAGGGAGGGAGGGAGAGAGGGATAGGAGTGAGGGAGAGAGAGAGGGAGAAGGAAGGAGAGAGAGGAGAGAGGGAGAGAGAGGAGAGAGGAGAGAGAGGGAGATAGAGGAGAGAGAGAGGGAGAGAGAGGAGAGAAGGAGAGAGAGGGAGAGAAAGGGAGAAAGGGTGGGAGGGAGAGAGGGAGGGAAAGTGAGAGGGAGGGAGAGAGAGAAAGGGAGTGAGGGAGAGAGAGAAGAAGATAGAAGGAGAGAGGAGAGAGGGAGAGAGGAGAGAAGAGAGAGGGATAGGAGTGAGGGAGAGAGAGGGAGAGAGAAGGAGAGAGAGGAGAGAGAGGGAGAGAGAGGAGAGAGAGAGAGGGAGAGAGGGAGAGAGGAACTAGAGAGGGAGAGGAGAGAGGAGAGAGAGGGAGAGAGGGAGAGAAAGGGAGAAAGTGAGGGAGGGAGAGAGGGAGGGAGAGCGAGAGGGAGGGAGAGAGAGAAAGGGAGGGAGGGAGAGAGAAGAAGAGAGAAGGAGTGAGGAGAGAGGGAGAGAGGAGAGAGGAGAGAGGGATAGGAGTGAGGGAGAGAGGGAGAGAGAAGGAGAGAGAGGAGAGAGAGGGAGAGAGAGGAGAGAGAGAGGGAGACAGAGGAGAGAGAGGGAGAGAGTGAGGGAGAGAGGGAGAGAGGAGAGAGGGAGAGGAGAGAGAGAGAGGGAGAGAGAGGAGAGAGAGGGAGAGAGGGAGAGAAACGGAGAAAGTGAGGGTGGGAGAGAGGGAGGGAGACCAAGAGGGAGGAGAGAGAGAAAGGGAGGGAGGGACAGAGGGATAGGAGTGAGGGAGAGAGAGAGGGAGAGAGAAGGAGAGAGAGAAGAGAGGGAGAGAGAGGAAAGAGAGAGGGAAAGAGGAGAGAGAGGGAGAGAGAGAAGAGAGGGAGAGAGAGGGGGAGAGAGAGGGAGAGAGGGGAGAGAGAGGGAGAGAGGAGAGAGAAGGAGAGAGAGGAGAGAGAGGGAGAGAGTGAGGGAGAGAGGGAGAGAGGGAGAGAGAGGGAGAGGAGATAGGAGAGAGAGTGAGAGAGAGGAGAGAGAGGGAGAGAGGGAGAGAAAGGGAGAAAGTGAGGGAGGGAGAGAGGGAGGGAGAGCGAGAGGGAGGGAGAGAGAGAAAGGGAGGGAGGGAGAGAGAAGAAGAGAGAAGGAGTGAGGAGAGAGGGAAAGAGGAGAGAGGAGAGAGGGATAGGAGTGAGGGAGAGAGAGGGTGAGAGAAGGAGAGAGAGGAGAGAGAGGGAGAGAGAGGAGAGAGAGAGGGAGAGAGAGGAGAGAGAGGGAGAGAGTGAGGGAGAGAGGGAGAGAGGAGGGCGAGAGGGAGAGAGGAGAGAGGGAGAGGAGAGAGGAGAGAGAGGGAGAGAGAGGAGAGAGAGGGAGAGAGGGAGAGAAACGGAGAAAGTGAGGGTGGGAGAGAGGGAGGGAGAGCGAGAGGGAGGAGAGAGAGAAAGGGAGGGAGGGACAGAGGGATAGGAGTGAGGGAGAGAGAGAGGGAGAGAGAAGGAGAGAGAGGAGAGAGGGAGAGAGAGGAAAGAGAGAGGGAAAGAGGAGAGAGAGGGAGAGAGAGAAGAGAGGGAGAGAGAGGGGGAGAGAGAGGGAGAGAGAAGGAGAGAGAGGAGAGAGGGAGAGAGGGGAGAGAGAGGGAGAGAGAAGGAATGAGAGGGAGAGTGAGGAGAGAGAGGGAGTGAGGGAGAGAAAGGGAGAAAGTGAGGGAGGGAGAGCGAGAGGGAGGGAGAGAGAGAAAGGGAGGGAGGGAGAGAGGGATAGGAGTGAGGGAGAGAGAGGGAGCGAGAAGGAGAGAGAGAGGAGAGAGGAGAGAGAGGGAGAGAGGAATAGAGAGGGGAGAGAGGGAGAGTGGAGAGAGAGGGAGACAGAGGAGAGAGAGAGGGAGGGAGAAGGAGAGAGAGGGAGAGAGAGGAGAGAGAGAGAGGGAGAGAGAGCGAGAGAGGGAGAGAAAGGGAGAAAGGGAGGGAGGGAGAGAGGGAGGGAGAGCGAGAGGGAGTGAGAGAGAAAGGGAGGGAGGAAGAGAGAGGGATAGGAGTGAGGGAGAGAGAGGGAGAAGGAAGGAGAGAGAGGAGAGAGGGAGAGAGAGGAGAGAGTTGGAGAGAGAGGAGAGAGAGGGAGAGAGAGGAGAGAAGGAGAGAGGGAGAGAGAGCGAGAGAGGGAGAGCGAGAGAGGGAGAGAGGGAGAAACGGAGGGAGGGAGAGAGGGAGGGAAAGCGAGAGTGACGGAGAGAGAGAGAAATGGAGGGAGGGAGAGAGAGGGATTGGAGTGAGGGAGAGAGAGAAGAAGAGAGAAGGAGAGAGGAGAGAGGGAGAGAGGAGAGAGGAGAGAGAGGAGAGAGGGATAGGAGTGAGGGAGAGAGAGGGAGAGAGAAGGAGAGAGAGGAGAGAGAGGGAGAGAGAGGAGAGAGAGGGAGAGTGAGGGAGAGAGGGAGAGAGGAGAGAGGGAGAGGAGAGAGGAGAGAGGGAGAGAGAGGAGAGAGGGAGAGAAAGGGAGAAAGGGAGGGAGGGATAGAGGGAGGGAGAGCGAGAGGGAGGGAGAGAGAGGGAGGGAGAGAGAGGGAGGGAGGGAGAGAGAGGGATAGGAGTTAGGGAGAGAGAGAGGGAGAGAGAAGGAGAGAGAGGAGAGAGAGGGAGAGAGTGAGGGAGAGAGGGAGAGAGGAGAGAGATAGGGAGAGGAGAGAGAAGGAGAGAGAGGGAAAGAGAGGAGAGAGGGAGAGAGGGAGAGAAAGGGAGAAAGGGAGGGAGGGAGAGAGAGAGGGAGAGAGAGGAGAGAGAGAGATAGGAGTGAGGGAGAGAGAGGGAGAGAGAAGGAGAGAGAGGAGAGAGGGAGAGAGAGGAGAGAGGAGAGGGAGGAGAGAGAGGAGATAGAGGGAGAGAGAGAGGGAGATAGCGAGAGAGGGAGAGAAAGGGAGAAAGGGAGGGAGGGAGAGAGGGAGGGAGAGCGAATATGAGGGAGAGAGAGAAAGGGAGGTAGGGAGAGAAGGATAGGAGTGAGGGAGAGAGAGAGGGAGAGAGAAGGAGAGAATGGAGAGGGAGAGAGGAGAGGAGAGAGAGGGAGAGAGATTGAGAGAGGGAGAGAAACGGAAGAAAGGGAGGGAGGGAGAGAGGGAGGGAGAGCGAAAGTGAGGGAGAGAGAGAAAGGGAGGGAGGGAGAGAGGGATAGGAGTGAGGGAAAGAAACGGAGAGAGAAGGAGAGAGGAGAGAGGGAGAGAGAGGAGAGAGGGAGAGAATGGAGTGAGGAGAGAGAGGGAGAAAGAGGGAGAGAGGAGAGAGGGAGAGAGAGAGGAGAGAGGAGAGAGAGGGAGAGAGAGGAGAGAGGGAGACAAGGAGAGAGAGAGGAGTGAGTGAGTGAGAGAGAGAGGGAGTGAAAGGGAGAAAGGGAGGGAGGGAGAGAGGGAGGGAGAGCGAGAGGGAGGGAGAGAGAGGGAGGGAGGGAGGGAGAGAGGGACAGGAGTGAGGGAGAGAAACAGGGAGAGAGAAGGAGAGAGGAGAGAGGGAGAGAGAGGAGAGAGGGAGAGAGGGAGAGAGGAGAGGGAGAGGAGAGAGAGGGAGAGAGAGGGAGAGAAAGGAGAGAGGAGAGAGAGGGAGAGAGAGGAGAGAGGGAGACAAGGAGAGAGAGAGGAGAGAGTGAGTGAGAGAGAGAGGGAGTGAAGGGAGAAAGGGAGGGAGGGAGAGAGGGAGGGAGAGCGAGAGGGAGGGAGAGAGAGGGAGGGAGGGAGGGAGAGAGGGATAGGAGTGAGGGAGAGAAACAGGGAGAGAGAAGGAGAGAGGAGAGAGGGAGAGAGGGAGAGAGGGAGGGAGAGAGGAGAGACAGGGAGAGAGAGGGAGAGAGAGGAGAGAGGAGAGAGAGGGAGAGAGAGGAGAGAGGGAAACAAGGAGAGAGAGAGGAGAGAGTGAGTGAGAGAGAGGGAGTGAAAGGGAGAAAGGGAGGGAGGGAGAGAGGGAGGGAGAGCGAGAGGGAGGGAGAGAGAGGGAGGGAGGGAGAGAGAGGGATAGGTGTGAGGGAAAGAGAGAGCGAGAGAGGAGAGAGACGAGAGAGGGAGAGAGCAGAGAGGAGAAAGAGGGAGAGAGAGGAGAGAGGAGAGGGAGAGAGAGGAGAGAGAAGGAGTGAGAGGGAGAGAGAGGAGAGAGAGAGGGAGAGAGTGAGAGAGTTAGAGAAAGGGAGAAAGGGAGGGAGGGAGGGAGGGAGGGAGGGAGGGAGAGCAAGAGGGAGGGAGAGAGAGAAAGGGAGGGAGAGAGGGATAGGAGTGAGGGAAAGAGGGAGAGAGGAGAGAGAGGGAGAGAGAGAGTGAGAGAGGGAGAGAAAGGGAGAAAGGGAGGGAGGGAGGAAGGGAGGGAGGGAGAGTGAGAGGGAGAGAGAGAAAGGGAGGAAGGGAGAGAGAGGGATAGGAGTGAGGGAGAGAGAGGGAGAGAGAAGGAGAGAGAGGAGAGAGAGAGGGAGAGAAGAGAGAGATGGAGAGAGAGGAGAGAGAAGGAGTGAGAGGGAGAGAGAGGAGAGAGAGAGGGAGAGAGAGCAAGAGAGCGAGAAAAAGGGAGAAAGGACGGAGGGAGAGCTAGAGGAAGGGAGAGAGAAAAAGGGAGGGAGGGAGGGAGAGAGGGATAGGAGTGAGGTAGAGAGAGAGGGAGAGAGGAGAGAGAGAGGAGAGAGGGAGAGAGAGGAGAAAGGAGAGAGAGGGATAGAGGGAGTGAGAGGAGAGAGAGAGGGAGAGAGGAAAGAGAGAGAGGGAGAGAGAGAAGAGAGAGAAGGAGAGAGAGGGAGAGAGGAGAGTGAGAGGGAGAGGGAGGGAGAGAGGAAGAGAAAGGGAGAAAGGGAGGGAGGGAGGGAGAGTGTGAGGGAGAAAAAGGGAGGGAGGAAGAGAGAGGGATAGGAGTGAGGGAGAGAATGGGAGAGAGAGGAGAGAGGAGAGAGGGAGAGAGAGGAGAGAGAGAGGGAGAGAAGAGAGAGAGGAAGAGAGAGGAGAGAGAGGGAGAGAGAGGAGAGAGGAAGAGACAGGAGAGAGAGAGAGGGAGGGGGAGGGATGGGGACGGAGGGAGAGGGAGGGAGAGGGACGGAGAGAGATGGAGAGGGAGGGAGAGGAGAGAGATGGAGAGGGAGGGAGAGGGTGGGAGAGGGAGGGAGAGGGTGGGAGAGGGAGGGAGAGGGTGGGAGAGGGAGGGAGAGGGTGGGAGAGGGAGGGAGAGGGAAGGAGAGATAGGGAGAGGGAGGGGGAGGGAGGGAGTGGGAGGGGGAGGGATGGAGAGGGAGGGGGAGGGAGGGAGTGGGAGGGGTCGGGAGGTGGAGGAAGGGAGAGGGTTGGAGAGGGAGGGGGAGGGAGGTGAGTGAGAGGGAGGGCGGGGGAGGGAGGGGGCAGAGAGGGAGGGGGAGGGAGGTGAGTGAGAGGGAGGGCGGGGGAGGGAGAGGGAGGGAGAGGAGATGGCACCCGGGGGAAGCGGGTCGCTGCAGAGCCAGGCGCAGGAAGAGAGACAGAGGGCGAACAGGCTCTACTCTGCGGGAGACTCACCTCGCGGGTGTGGCTGCTCCCTGCAGGACCCTGCGCGGTGCTCCCGGGAAGCAGCCCTGGTGAGTGGACGGCAGCTCCAGGCCCCGGATGCTGACCGATGTCGTGATTCAGGGGCGTCGCTGGCCGCCGCGTCCTGAACGCAGCAGCCGGAAGGCCAGCAGGGCAGTGGCCGAGAGCGTGGCCAGTGGGTCGGCAGCCTGGACCCAACTGCCTGCTGCCTCCAGGAGACTCAGGGGCCGGGGAACGGGCTGGGGCCGCAGGAGAAGCACAGAGTAGCGGGGGGGGGGGTGCGGGGGGGGGGCCGCGCTTACCTCAGACTCCGGGAAAGGGCGAGACGGGGCTCCTGGCCGGGACCCTCCGCACCAGGAGCTCTGGAGGCCTGTCGGGGTGAGAGCAGGGTCAGAGGGCGCCTGCGCTGCCGCAGGAAACCAGCAACGCCAGCAGGGGGCTCTACTGCCACCCCCTCACCACTGGCCGACCAGGGCCCAGGCGGGGGGGGGGGGGGGGGGGGGGAGCACACTGGCCTTGCACACGGTCGACCGGGGTTCAACCCCCGGCACCCCATCTGGTCCCCTGAGAAACCCCGGAGTGATTCCCGAGCACAAAGCCAGGAGTCACCCCTGAGCACTATCGGGCGCGATCCCCAGAGCAAACGGTGATAAAAAAGAAAAACCAAGGCGGTACCTGAATGAGCGAAGGGAAGGGCCCGGCGGGCTCAGATAAAGTTTCTGCATCCCCCGCGCCTGGCGGCTGCCCCCCACCCCAGCGGGCACGTGTGACAGACACGCAGCCCCACGGGACCACACGCAGGGAACCGGGCAGAGACCACGGCGCGGTGAGCGGGAGAGACGGCCCCGAGGACACGCAGAGACGGAGAGCTGAGCCGCTCACGACTGAACAGCCACCGGGCCAGAGAGGAACCGAAAGGGGCCCCAGACACAGCCGAATCAGGACTCGGGGCAGGGGGCACTCACGGGGCCATGCACCCCGCGGGGAACAGGAGAAAGTGCAAATGAACCACCAGCCTCAAGAAAGGAGAAGAGGAGCTAAGGGCGGAGGAAACCACCCGCACAGGGCGGACCCGGGGGAGAGCCCTCCCTGCCCCCGGGGACCCGGCCCTGCCAGCCGAAAACCGAAAACCGCCAGAACTCAACCGCTGCCACGCTCAAGGCCTGCGAACCTATTCCTGGCCGGCATCTGCCGCCTCGCAGCACACCAGGAGACACACCTCGAGAGTGTGAGAGGAACACAACACGCGTGACGGGGCTCACATGGCAGGCGACCAACCAGAGAAACAAAAAATATTTATATAGAGAGAGAAAGAGAAATAAAAAAAATATACACAAAGAGAGATTTACAGACACACATACAGAAGTTCACAAGGCTCAGCGTTTGACAACGTGTTACTGATCTCTTGTAGGTCTTAAGGGCCCCTGCCAGGACAGAACAGTCTTCACACTCTTTCCTCCATGGATACTTTTTTCTTAGCATTTTCAGTGGCTTGTCAATAACACTGTCACTGTCACTGTCATCCCGTTGCCCATGGATTTGTTCGAGCGGGCACCAGTAACGTCTCTCATTGAGACTGTTTTTGGCATATCCAATACGCACTGGTAGCTTGCCAGGCTCTGCCGCGCGGGCTCCGTACTCTCAGGTAGCTTGCCGGGCTCTCCGAGAGGGGCGGAGGAATCGAACACCGGCCGCGTGAAAGGCGAACGCCCAACCGCTGTGCTATCGCTCCAGCCCTTCAACAACAAACAATACAAAATACATTATTTTGGTTCTGCTTTGGGATAGGGATTGGGGTTTGGGATGGAAACACCCCAAATATGGTGGTGGGAAGGTGTCACGGTGGTGGGACTGGCGTTTGAATATTAAATGTAATCAAGTATTGTGAACTACCTTATAAAGTATAAAAATTAAAAAAAAAAAAACCAAAAAGCCAGAGCAAATGTTTGGGGACCGTCCGGGCCCGGGACCTGCCTCTCCGGGTACTATCTCTCTGGGCCCTCTCGGCACAATGTGACTTGGAATTATGTTAACACATCACACGCTAACATACGATTTACCATGTTTCAATGAGTCCCCAACAAAAAGAGAAAGTGTCAGGGCAGAAAGCGCCTCTCCTGGCTGTCCTGTCCTCCCGCCCAAGCCGACACCGTCAAGGTGGGCTCCTCTAACCTACACGCGTGGCGGGGGCTGCAAAGCTGAGCCCGGCTCACCCCGCGGTGGGCGCCCCTCCTGAGGAGACCCTCGCAGGAACACAACCCCACACCCCGCAAGGCCCGGCCAGCCTGGCTCGGTAAGACTCACCTGCTGTGTGCTGGACTCTGAGAGAACCTTCTCTTCTTTAGGCAAAGTCCGAAGGACGCGGAGGGAGAAACTAGCGCGGTAGCACTGTCGTCCCGTTGTTCATTGATTTGCTCGAGTGGACACCAGTAACGTCTCCATTGTGGGACTTGTTACTGTTTTTGGCATATTGAATATGCCACGGGGAGCTTGCCAGGCTCTGCCGTGCAGGCAGAATACTCTTGGTAGCTTGCCGGGCTCTCCGAGAAGGACGGAGGAATCGAACCCAGGTCGGCCACATGCAAAGCAAACTCCCTACCTGCTGTGCTATATTTTTAAAAATTACCCTTTTTTTTGAAGGTGGGGAGGGGAGAACTGGACACTTGCACACTTGGTGGAGCTCAGGGCTTCCTCCTGGCTGAGGGATCAGTCCTGGTGGGCTCAGGATGCTATATGGGGTGCTGGGTATCGAACCCAGGTTGGCCACGAGCAAAGGTTTGTTTCTTAGGAATAATAAGAGAATTCCACAGATCCTGTGCAAGGTACACACTGCAGGAAAAGAATCGCTGTGACCCCAAGGACAGCAGAGACGAGGGCCGGGAAGATTGCTCCATGGCTGGAAGCTGCCTCATGAGCTGGGGGAGCAGGCAGCCGGGGTAGAGAAGGGATCACTGAGTCAGTGATGGCTGGAGGGATGCTCGGGATGGGAGATGTGCGCTGAAAGTCACAAAGGCCCAAATGTGACGGCCTCTCAGTGTCTGTACTGCAAACCATGATGCCCAAAAGCAGAGAGAGAGTCTGGGGGAAACTGTCTGTCATGGAGGCAGGGGGAGGGTAGGGACAGAGGGGGGATACTGGGGACATTGGTGGTGGAAAGTGTGCACTGGTGGGGGGATGGGTGTTCCATCATCGTGTGACGGAAACTCAATCACGAAAGGTTTTGTAACTGCACCTCACAGTGATTCAACTGAAAAAAAAAGAATTGTGTCTCTAAGATGAAAATAAAATGCAGAAAGCAGAGCAGGTAAAGCCAGAGGAAACAGAGTAGCGGGTAGGCCAGACGCCCTGCACACAGCTCACCTAGGCCCAATCCCCGGCACCTGGTACGGCTCCCCCGGGCCCCAGGAGTGAGCCCTGAGCACGGTCGGGTGCGGCCCCAAAATCAAAAACTAGAAATCCTCAAATGAAAATGAGAGCCAGGGCAGAAGCCAAGGCCGCGCACATCAAAACACAGACACACAACGAGGCCTCGGAGAGGCCGGAGCCCGGGGGCGGGGGGGTGGCCCCCATCCCTGCAAATAGAAAATTCCAGCCAAGGGGCTGGAGAGATAGCACAGCGGGTAGGGCATTTGCCTTGCATGCGACCGACCCGGGTTCGAATCCCAGCATCCCATAAGGTCCCCCGAGCACCGCCAGGAGTAATTCCTGAGTGCAGAGCCAGGAGTAACCCCTGTGCATCGCTGGGTGTGACCCAAAAACCAAAAAAAAAAGAAAATTCCAGCCAAGCAGACCAGAAAGAGAGAGAAGCACCAG
This sequence comes from Sorex araneus, assembly GCF_027595985.1. Lineage (NCBI taxonomy): Eukaryota > Metazoa > Chordata > Mammalia > Eulipotyphla > Soricidae > Sorex > Sorex araneus. The sequence goes on along the minus strand of NC_073307.1, from coordinate 167,496,441 downwards.
AGATGCCTCAGAAATGCAAACACATCCAGCGAGAGGAACCAGCAGGGCCGCAGACGGGCCGGGGAAGGTCCCACCCCGCACTCGGCTGACCTGCCCCCCCGGCAGCCCTGGGCCAGTGGGTGTCCTGGGCGCCTGCCGCGCTGGGCAGCACGGCTCTGGCCTGGCAGCCGCTCTGAAGAAAGGAGGACCGTGCATCACGACATGACGTCGGGACGGGAGGAGGGAGAGACAGACGGACCTTTTGAACGTGCCAGCCTCCCGGGCTGCCTCAGGCGCGGGTAGACGCTGCCCAGAGCAGCCTGGGGCGGGAGGGAAGGAGGACGCGGGGCCGCCCTGGAGCCATGCCCGAGTAGTGCTGAGCCCCGCTGGGGGCGACCCAGTTCCCCCTCCACCCCCCGCACCCCAAATCTCTCCCGAAACAAAAACCTGTGAGGGAACGGCATCAGCAGCACGTTCTCCCGGCCTCCGAGATGCGATGCGCAGGCCTGCTCCTCCGCCAGTGCTCCCTGCGCGGGGGACAGACTCCCCGGACAGCTCCGTCCCAGCACCGCGAGGAACAGGATGATTCCCGGGAGCATCACTGCGAAGGCAAACGACACGGCACCGGGACGATGGGGGAAGACCCGGCCCGCCCCGCGGCCCCGGGACAGATCCGTGGGGGACCCAGCGCGTGCTGGAGGGAGGCAGGTGCCCAGTTATGCCAGATCCCGGGGCAAAGGGGGCTTGGGGGGGCCCAGACAAGCGGCAGCCGAGGCCCCTCCCTGGAGCAACACGGAAAGTGTCCTCTGAGGAGCCTCGACCTGCCGTGGTCACCCACGGGGTCGCAGCGCCCGGCCCGGCCCGAGAGGAGAGCAGAGGACGAGAAGGGGCGGGAAGAAGCAGACGTGGGGGCCTCAGTGTCACCCGAAACTCCCAGGAACGGAGACTGTGCAGGGCGGCGCACACCCACGCCCGGCTCTGCAGACGGGCCCAGCGCGGGGAGACTCCCTTCCTTCCTCCCGCCCGGCAGCGCGGGGAACCTCGCCATGCACTTAAGGGTGCCGTGGAGGGTGCGCTTTGAGCCGGCAGAGAGCATGGCAGTTAAGGCACTTGCCTTGCACGCAGCCGACTGGGGTTTGACTCCGGGCATCCCGTGCCGGGCCCTGAGTCTGCCGGAGTGATCCCTGAGCACAGAGCCAGGAGTCAACCCCGAGCACTGAATGTGGAGCCGGGGCTGGACATGCAGAGGCCCCAGATTTGATCCCTGGCACCGCATGGTCCTCGGAGCACCAGCTTGGAGAAACTCCTGAGCACTGCCCGGAGTGGCCCCTGAACCAACACATAAGTACACAAAACCATGAAGAGGTGGTGGGAAATTGGGGCCGAGGGGCTGGAGTGACAGCACAGCGGGTAGGGCGCTTGCCTTGCACGCGGCCGACCCGGGTTCGATTCCCAGCATCCCATATGGTCCCCTGAGCACCGCCAGGGGTAATTCCTGAGTGCAGAGCCGGGAGTGACCCCTGTGCATCGCCGGGTGTGACCCAAAAGGCAAAAAAAAAAAAAAAATGGAGCCAAGAGTGACAGCACACTGGGTGGGGCGCTGGCCTTGCACTTGGCAGACCTGGGTTCGAACCCCAGCACTCCATAGGGTCTCTGAGCCCTGCCAGGAGTGATCCCCGAGCACAGAGCCAGGAGTCAGCCCTGAGCACCACCGGATGTGGCTCCCCCCAAAAAACCCCAAAAACCACCCAAAGAGGCCATGGGACGGCCAGGAGGAGGAGGGGCCGTCGGGGAGACGCGGGTGAGGCAGGGACCCTCGTTCGCCTGGAGACAGGGAAACGCAAACCCCAAGTCCGTCGCGGGGCCTGACCCCCTGGGCCCTGGAACTCCGCTTCCAAACAAACACGCACAGGTGCTCACCTCAGCGCTGCCACAGCCACCGAACAACCCGAGTGCCCACACCAGCCCCAGCGTGAAGCTCTGGCCGGCTGCAGCGGCCGCAGCCCGCGAGGGGCCCAGGGGGGCAGCCGGGGGAGGACAAGTGCCTGTGGGTCACTCCAGCGCCACGGCATGTGCCCACCAGCTAGAAGCCTCGAGCACCGCCAGGGGTCACTCATGAGCATGGGTCAAGAATAGGCGCTGAGCACAGCTGGGTGTGCCTGTCCCCCTCCCAGAAAGGAAGGGCCAGACAATGCCCAGAGGAAATGGGGAGACTGCCAGGAGGACTGAGACGGAGGGAGGGCCGGCGTGGGTGCAGAGATAGGGTGCGGGGGGCTGGGCATGTGGGTGCAGAAAGGATGAGATACGGGAGGCTGGGCATGTGGGTGCAGGGAAGAGGTGGGACGGGGAGTCTGGGAATGTGGGTGCAGGGGAGGGACGGGACGGGGAGTCTGGGAATGTGGGTGCAGGGAAGGGGTGGGACGGGGAGTCTGGGAATGTGGGTGCACAGAAGGGATGGGATACGGGAGTCTGGGAATGTGGGTACAGGAGAGGGGTGGGACGGGGAGTCTGGGAATGGGGGTGCAGAAAGGATGAGATACGGGAGGCTGGGCATGTGGGTGCAGGGAAGGGGTGAAACGGGGAGTCTGGGAATGTGGGTGCAGGAGAGGGGTGGGACGGGGAGTCTGGGAATGTGGGTGCAGGAGAGGGGTGGGACGGGGAGTCTGGGAATGGGGGGGTGCAGGGAAGGGGTGGGACGGGGAGTCTGGGAATGTGGGTGCAGGGAAGGGGTGGGACGGGGAGTCTGGGAATGGGGGGTGCAGGAGAGGGGTGGGATGGGGAGTCTGGGAATGTGGGTGCACAGAAGGGATGGGATACGGGAGTCTGGGAATGTGGGTGCAGGGAAGGGGTGGGACGGGGAGTCTGGGAATGGGGGTGCAGGGGAGGGGTGGGACGGGGAGTCTGGGAATGTGGGGGTGCAGGGGAGGGACGGGACGGGGAGTCTGGGAATGGGGGTGCAGGGGAGGGATGGGACGGGGAGTCTGGGAATGTGGGTGCAGGAGAGGGGTGGAACGGGGAGTCTGGGAATGTGGGGGTGCAGGGGAGGGGTGGGACGGGGAGTCTGGGAATGGGGGGGGTGCAGGGGAGGGGTGGGACAGGCAGTCTGGGAATGGGGTTGCAGGGGAGGGGTAGGACAGGGAGTCTGGGAATGGGGGAGGGGAGGGACGGGACACAGGAGGAGTAAGGCGGGGTGTGGGCAGGCAGCTGTGTGCAGAGATATGCGAGGACGCGAGCGCTATTATCACCGAGACTCGATACGGAAAGGACTGGAAGGAGACCAAGCACCGGACAGACTGGCCCGTGCTGGCCAGAGAACCCAGCCCAGGGTCTCTCTCGTCCCTGGGGTTCACAGGAGTGAGGAGCAGGAGGCTGGTGGTCCCTCGGGGGACTCGGGGACAGTGGGGGACCGAAGCAAGTGCTGGAAGGCGGCGAGGAGTCACGCGTGACGCGCGGCCTGCAGCAGGCTGCCCCCACAGCCCGGGCCACAGCAGACGCTGGCCTGGCACGCAGCCGGGCCAGGATCCGTCCCCGGCACCCCGCAGGGCCCCCGAGCCCCGCCAGTGTGACCCGAGCATCCCAGGTGTGACCCCCAGAAGGTGCCACCCATAGAGATAGGCCAGGGGGGGGTGAAACTGGGGGCACCCAGGGAGGGCACTGGACGCCACTGAAGGGACAATGTCGGGACACGGCAGCGGCAGTGGACGCTGGCCGGGGGATGGTGCTGGGGGACCCGCTGGAGCCCTAGTCGCGAGTAACTGCAATTTATGGCGACTAAGCAAGGTTTTAAAACTAATGGAAAGTGGCCTCTAGCAGCCCATGCGGTGAAGGGGCAGCGAGTGGGGCTGGGATGGCCCCGAGCAAGGAGGGAGGCGGGTCCCAGGCGCCCCCCGCTGTCTGACAGGGCAGGGGCGCCTGCTCAGGCCACTGTTCGTCCTACTGTCGGTCAGAAACTCGTGAACGAAACAGGTGAAGGAGAAGGTAGAGCACAGCGCTATCGCTCTCCAAGGGCCCTCTAACCCCGCACCCCCCCGCGCCTCCCGTCCCACGGAGCCGTCTCGCCTGTGCGGGTGGACGGGTCACTCTCCAGGGCTGTGACGTGGGTGACGGGATAGAGCGGGGGCCTCACCTGCGCCCGGGACGACGGAGGACTCGCTGGCGGGGGCGAGACGGGCTGTGGACCAGGGCAGCTGTCCCGAGAGTTGCACCGGAACCGTCCGGAAGATTCTGGAAGGACAGTCAGAGGACGGGGTGTGCGGGGAGCAGTCAGTGCTGCTGGTGATGCCACAGGCTGGTGAGGCAGAAGCGGGGGCCTGGGGGCCGCAGTCGTCAGCCAAGCCCTGACCGCGCCCAGGGTGCGAAGGGCCCGTGGGCACAGCCAGAGGCCACGTGCGGCCATGGAAACGGGATGCCCCGGGGTCCCTGGCCTAGGGGCTCGGCTCGGAGGCCAGATGAGGGTCCCCAACGTCAGGGACTCAGCCCCGAGGCCCCCACACCCACCCACTCGCAGCACGGCAGGCCCGGGAGATCCTGAACGGGCCCCCGGGCAGGGCGCAGGCGGGGGGTCACTCGGCCTGGAGCCGGGGCCACTCTGGGGGGCCCTGGGTCTTCCACAGCTCAGCGATTCTGGGGCCAGCAAAAGCCGTGGTCATCCCCCGACCACCACGTGGGCACCGGCTGCCGCTGCCCCAAGGAAGGAGCCCGCTGACCCTCCGCGCAGGGCGACCGCCAGGTGCCACCTCTCTGCCGGGAGCCACCGCCTCCTGCCAGCCGCCTGCAAGGCCAGCACCGTACCCTGAACCCCTCCTGCTCGAGGGTCCCCAGGACTGGTCTGACACCCCCATCCCTTTGCGCACCACTGAGCAAACGCAGAGCGCTCCCCGCCCTGAGGGTGAACCCCGCCTGAGTTTGTGGGGGCGCCCCGATGTGTGGTGACCCGGGGAAGGCCCTGGCAGGCCCCGAGTGTGCGGCTTCCTGGGGCCGCCGGCCACTTCCTCTCAGCCTACTGGCCTCACCGTCCCTGCAGGAGGACCGTGTCCGGAGGAACCCCCGGCTCTTCTCACCACAGGGGCCAACCCCGGGGCAGGGGGGCTCACCCGGGCCTGGGGGGTCTCCAGGAACTTCCTACCCGCCCCCGTGGGGCCCAAGGGTGAGAAGCTGGAGCGCAGGAGACCAACCTTCGGCTCTGCTCCCCCAGGTCACGGACTCGGGCACAAGGGGTCAGCAGCCCGGCCACCGTGGACACCGTGTCCCGGTGCGGTCAGCGGGCCCAGACGGCGGGAGCCAGACAGGGGTGCCCGCCTCATCCGGGCACTGTGGGTGAGGCGCTCAGGGCGCCCCAGGCCCAGAAGGGCTGCGCCCACTGACCGCCTCCCAGGGACCCCCTGCCCTGGGCAGAGTAAGAGACTGGCCAGCTGGCCCGTGTGTCCCGGCGGGGGCGAGAGGGGCGCCCGCTGGCCCTGGACGAAGGGTCGGGCCCTGGCAGAGCCCGGCGGGGGCACTTCTGGGCCGGGGCCCCCAGGCCCATCCTGCCGGCATGCTCGGGTGGGCGCGGGCGGGAAGTTGGTGGGGCGCTCTCCCGGCACCTGCGCCCCCGCAGCGGGGTGGGGGTGGGCCGCGGGGCACCGATCCGCGCGCGGGGAAGCCGGGGCGCCAGGGAGCGCCGGGGGGCGCCGCGGCCTCCCCGCGGGGCGGCGGCGGCGCGCGGGGGCTCGGGCTCGGGTGGGGGTGCGGGCGGGCGCGGGGGGCGGGCCGGGGGCGGGCCCGGGGTGGGGCGGGCGGGCGGGGCGGGCCCGGCTATTAGCGGCGGCGGCGCGCGCGGCCGGGCAGACGCGAGCGCGCAGCGGCGCATCCCCGGCGCTCCCTCCCGCTGCTCCCCGCGCCGCGCCCCTGCAGCCATGGGGGTGGAGGGCTGCACCAAGTGCATCAAGTACCTGCTCTTCGTCTTCAACTTCGTCTTCTGGGTGAGCGCAGCCCCGCGCCCCCCCCGGCCGCGCCGCCGGGCCACCTGTGGGCGCCCCGGGCCAGCCCGGACAGGCCGCGGCGCTGCGGACCCCGGCGCGGGGGGCGCGGGGGGGGGGGCGCGGGCGGGCCCCGCCCCCGGGAGCGCCTCCGGGCGGGGGAGGGGCTGGGGCCGCGCCCCTCGGGGCCGGCGGGGGGGCGGGGGCGTCCGGGGGGCCCGGCGCGGGGGCGGCCCTGCCCGCGGGGTGCCCGCCGGGGCCGCGCTCGGCCCTTTGTTCGCGCTTCCTGCCCGCGCTGCCCAGGGTGGAGCCCCCCGGCCCCGCGCCGCCCCTCCCCCGGCGCGCCGCCCCTCCCCCGCGGCGGGCCGGCGCCCCCCGGGACCCTAGAGCGGGCGCGGGGCCGGCGGCCGCCGCCGCGCGCCCACACGGAGCCCACTCAGGGCCCGCGCGGCCCCGGGCATCCTCGGGGGTGTCCGCCCGCCGCGCTGCGGGGGCCGGGCTCCGCGGGCAGGGCCGGGGGTCCCCCGCGTGTCCGGGGAGCAGCCCAGGACCCCCGGGCCTCGCCGCCGGAGGCCGAGACTCTTCAACTTTCCGGGGCTTCCCCGGGCCCAGCAGAGTGCCGAGAACTGGGCCCGCCCCCAAACGCCCCCTGCGCCGAGAGGGGGCAGGGCTGGGGCCCGCGAGGCCCACCCCCGCCGGCGGCCGGCGGGAGGGCCGTGGGCCGGGCCCCCCGGCGGGCACCCCGCCCTGGGCCCCGCGCCCGGCGGGTGGGCGGCCGCCCTCGGCGGGCAGCGGGCGTTGGAGGAGCCGCTAACTGGCATTTAATTCTCCTGCCAGGGCACGTGACGGCGATGCCTGGCAGCCGCTACCTTGGTCCTGGGCAGGGCCGGGACCCGCGGCCCAGGGAGCGGAGGGGCCGCGCGGGCCACCTGCAGCCCCCGGGACCCTGCCTTGGGGCCCCAGTTCTGCCCCCTTCCCGGGAAGGCCCCGGCAGGGGGTGTCCCCTCCCTCGTAGCCGGAGCTGAGACCCCTGACCAGGCACCTTGGCGTGCCTTGGGGGCCCGGGGGCCCCGCGGCCTGGACTGGGTTTCCACCCAAAGATGGATCGGGAGCCCGTCGAGGTGCCCAGGTCTCGTGGGCGCGCCCCAGCCAGTCTGTTTCCAGAAGTTTCCAGCCTTCTGCGCGCCATGCCTACACACCCTTGGCAGGGTGGCCTGGGGGGCTGCGGGGCCCTTCGAGCCTTGGGCCGGTGATGATGCCCAGAGCAGCGTGTCCCGCCCCCTTTGCTCCCTCCCTGGGGGGGGCACCCCCAGCAATGCCCAGGGGGCCGGGGGTGCCCGTAGGTGGGAGCCTTAGGGTGCAGAGTTGCTGGGGGCGGTGCCAGCCCGACTGCAGAGGCAGGGGAGCCCCGCCCCCCAGCAGCGGGTCCCCACATCCAACTGCCCTGGCGCGGGGCACCCAGGCTCGAGTGGGGCCTGCGGGGGTGGGGGGTGGGGAGCACGTGTCCGCGCCTCCCACCTGAGGGTACCCTGGGCTGGGGGCCAGACAGGGCCGGGGTGGGGCTTGGGAGGACCCCCCAGCCTCAGCCCCAGGGGACGCACCCCTGCGGACAGGAAGTGACTCCTTGCATCCCCCCCCCCTCCAGCCCCCTGCTATTTTTAGCCCTGCTTCCTGAGCTGCGGCCCAGGGCCCCAGGCTTCCTGGCCCCAGAGAGGGTCCCTGCCGCCCCCCACTTCCTGCCAGGGCCTGAGTGGCTCCCAGGTGCCTGCGGGGGGGGGGGGGGGGGGGAGCGCCCCGGGGGTCCGCCTATAGAGAGCCCCTCCCTCCCGGGGCTTCCTGCGGGCGGCCTGCCCACGGGCGGGGTGGCCGGGCGTCCAGGGACAAGGCTGGGGAGGCACATCCTGTGGGGTGGGTGGAGCCGCGCACAGCCAGCCCCGCCTGGCCCCAGACTGTCCCCCCAGCCGGTGCCCCAGCGGCTTTAGGGCTAAATGGGCCGGGGGCGGGGCCGACGGCTCAGGGGGCGGGGCTTGAGCCTGGGCAGGCGGCCTTGGGGCAGGGTTGGACCTGGGGTGGGGGGCGCCCCGTATCTCAGCTCTGGAAGGCAGGAGGAAGACACCAAACAGTCTGTCCGGCCCTGGGGTGGCCCCGGGAGCCCAGCACGTGCCGCGTGGCCAGGCTGCCCACCCACCCATCCTCGCGCGCGCAGCAGAGCGCCCGGTGCATCCTCCTAGGACTCGGCCCCTGCCCGCTGCCCCGCGGGCAGTGCCCAGTTGCCAGTCAGGGCCTGGCCCCGCCGCTGTGGGCTCCAGCCTCGGCCCGGCTCGTAGCCAGGAGCCGTGAGCCCCCAAAACACCGCCTAGAAGCAGGGGCGGGTGTTCCTCAAACGGAGGGTCTGCGCTGAGCCACCCTGGTGGCCGGGTCACCCGGAACAAGGCCCCCCGCAGCCTGGACGCCCCCAGGACGGTCCTGCGGCCTGGAGCAAACCCAGGCTGTGCCCTTGAGCTTCTCGGGAGGGGCTCTCAACTGTGCGGGTTTTGGGGTGCAGGCCTGTCCGCCGGTGTCCATCACCGAGCCCCAGACTGCCCTGCCACTTGGGAGGGCCCGTTAGGGGAGGTGAGTGGTGGGAAGGCCCAGCAGCTGCTGGACACGAGATGGGGGGAGACTGGTGGGCCCACCCTGCCGCCAGCTGGGGGAGGAGGGGGTCTGCCAGGCCCTCTGGGCTGGGTGCAGGAGAGGAGCAGCAGCTGGGCACACTCCCTCCCCCTCTGCCCCCGCCCCGCCGCCCTCTCACCCGCTCCAGGCACTTCTGGGCCAGGTTCCAGAGTGGGGTGCCGTGTACCTGGGGTTCCCCCAACAACCCACGGCGCAGCCTCACAGCCGCAGACACCACCAGCCGGGGGCGGTGGGCTGCCCTGGAAACTGGACTTGGAACTCCCTGAGGGGACTGGGAGACAGCCTGGGGGGAAACGGTGACACCAGCCGCCGTGGGGAGTGGGGCATCCGGCCTGGCCCACCTCGCCATCTCACAGGGGGTCCCCCCCACCTGCCCGACCCCTCTGAGGGCATTTGGAGACGGCTCGGGCGGGGTAGGGGGGACCCGGGGGCAGACGCGGGGTCTGGGCCGCCAGTGACGGCAGCCCTGTCTGCAGCTGGCCGGGGGCGTGATCCTGGGGGTGGCCCTGTGGCTGAGGCATGACCCGAAGACCACCAACCTGCTGTATCTGGAGCTGGGGGACAGGGCGGCGCCCAACACCTTCTACGTAGGTGAGTGTGGGGCTGCGGGACGGGCGGGGCCCCTTGGTCCTGGGGGTCTCCTCGGGAAGGGGGTGTGTTGGGTACAGAGGGCCCCCTCGGGCCCCCAGCCCCCGGCTGCAGCAGGAGCCGGGCACGAGCCTGGCAGAGCTCCAGGCTTCCTCCCTCCAGCCCTCAGCACATGGGCATGTGTGCGTGGGGGGTCTGTGGTGGGCACGGGAGCCTCACCCGCCCTCGGTGCCCCCCGCCCCAGGCATCTACATCCTCATCGCCGTGGGCGCCGTGATGATGGTGGTCGGCTTCCTGGGCTGCTACGGGGCCATCCAGGAGGCCCAGTGCCTGCTGGCCACGGTAAGGGGGAGCCCGGGGTCCCGGGATGGCCGCGCCCTCGTGTCGGGGTGGGTCTCAGGGAAGAAGCCCCTCTGGGGGCCGGCGGGGGGCCGGCCTGAGCTCCCCGCCTGCCCCCCAGTTCTTCGCCTGCCTGGTGATCCTGTTCGCCTGCGAGGTGGCCGCCGGCATCTGGGGTTTCGTCAACAAGAACCAGGTGCGTGGGGCTCTGGGGTGGGGTGGTGCGGCGGGGGGGGGTCTCCCACGGGGACCTGCCCCCTCCTGACCCTGCTGGCCCCCAGATCGCCAAGGACATGAAGCAGTTCTACGACCAGGCGGCGCAGCAGACGCTGGTGGAGGACGAGGACGCGGCGGCCAAGGCGCGGGCTGTGATGAAGACCTTCCACCAGACGGTACGCGGCGGGCCGGGGGTGCCCGCCGGGCGCGGGGCGCAGCCGCTCACCCTGTGTCTGTCCCCAGCTCAACTGCTGCGGCTCCAACACGCTGTCCATCATTACCAACGCCCACCTGAGGACCAACACGTGTCCCGAGGGCTTCAGCAACATTGTCAACTTCTACAAGGTAGGAGTGGGGCTTCTCCGGGGGTCCTGGGAAATGTGTGTGGGGGGACAGCCCGGGCCCTGACCCCGCAGTGTCCCCCCAGGAGGACTGCCACCCCCGGATCGATGACCTCTTCTCGGGGAAGCTCTACCTCATCGGCATCGCGGCCATCGTGGTGGCGGTGATTATGGTGAGTGGCCGGGGCGGGGGCGGGGCGGGGGCGGGGCGTGGAGGGGCGGCCAGGCTCTGAGCCCTCCCTCCCGCCCTCCCCAGATCTTCGAGATGATTCTGAGCATGGTGCTGTGCTGTGGCATCCGCAACAGCTCCGTGTACTGACGCCCACGCCGTGTGTCGCTCGGGCACTGTCTGGCTGCCACCGTCCGCCCACCACCTTTATACTTCAGCGGCCTCCAGGCACCCCCGGGCTGCCGGCCTCGGGAGACACTGGCGGGCCCTGGGGGCTGACTGCAGGGCAGGGGTGCTGTCTGGGCCCCCGTCCTCCCACTGCCCTTCCTGCGGCTGTCCCCCACCTCCGATCCCCGAGAGTGCTCACCTTTCCCCGCCTGCCCCCCACTGTAACCACCTTCCTCTCCAATAAAGAACCGACCACATTGGCACCTCGTCCTTCACTGCACCCCAGGGCTGGGGAGGTGAGCAGCGGGCCCTGCTGTGGTCACTGGGCAGTGACCGGGATGGGGGGCAGTGTGCCCAGTGCTCCAGCCCCACGGAGCAGCGTCCCAGGTCCACGGTCCCCAAGGCCCCAGTTCCCGGAGCCTGGGTGCAGCCTGGTGCCAGGGGCTCTGGCCACCAAGGGAGGGCGGCCCCTGCACTGGCCACTGCCTGTCCTGGCGGGAAGGGCTGCGGGGAAAGACCATGAAGAGCCGAGTGTGGGGAAAGGGAGGGATGGAGGCAGGAGGGGCAGGCCCCCGCGATGCTGGTGACCCCCGCGTCTGCATCTCCCGGGCGCCCGGGTACCTCGGCGGAGACCCAGGGTCAGTGAGGTCAAGCCCCGTCCTGCTGCCCGCAGCCCTGGGGGTGGCCACCCTGGGCCACCATCCGCGCACAGCACACTGCCCGAGGGTCATCCTGCACGAGCAGCCGCTCGGAAGCTGTCCCGGGAGGGTTAACAGTAGGAACGCGGCGTCTCCGAGCCAGCCCGTCACCCCCACTTCCGCGGGAAGTGACTGCCCAGACCAGGGAGGGGCTCCGTGGCCGGGCCCTCGGCCACTTCCGACCAAGGCGGCCGCTATGCCCGCGGCTGCCGCCAGGGGACGCCCGGGCTCCGGCACCGCCGCCGGCCGCGCGCGCCGAGCACCCTGGGAGCCGCAGCCCCGCCTCCCGCCCTCGTCATTTTCGGGAGCTTCCGGCTGAGAAGCGCTTCCGGGGAAGGGCCGCGGGCAAGTGCGCAGGATGACTTCCGGCGCGGCCCACTGCCTTATGGGAGCTGTAGTTCTTTGCCCGCGACGGCAGCGGCGCCGGGCCGCCCGAGGACTCGGTTTCCCAGAAGGCCGAGCGCGGCGCGAAGATGGAGGCGGCCAGGCCACGGCGAGCGGGTAGGTGTGCGCGGAGGGAGTCGGCACGGGGCTCCGGGAGGCCGCGGCGGGCCGCGGGGGCCGGGTTTGGGGCTCGGGGCTCGGTCCGGTTCCGCGCCGCGCGGCCCGAGCCCTCCGGGCCTGATGGCGTCCCCGCCCCTCTCCCCGCAGCGCTCTGAGCCGCCGCCCGCCCGCCGGGACCCGCGCCCGCCGCCCGCCGCGGGGGGCCACGGCCATGGCCGGGGCGGCGGCCGGGGACGCCCGGGACCCGCCGGCCTCGAGCACCGCCTCCCTCAGCGACTCGGACTCCGACGGCAGCCTGCCCGGCGGCCCCGAGCTGGACGCCCTGTCCCCGGAGGACCTGTCCGAGGACGCCCAGGGGGGCTCCGGCCCCGATGAGCCCCCGTCGCCCCCCGGGAGGCCCCCGGCCGCCGCCGTCCAGCCCTTCCACCTGCGCGGGACCAGCCTCCCTTTCTCCGAGCGCAGCCACAGCATCTTCGACGGCCTGGAGGGGGCGGCCCGCAGCCCCCTGAGCCGCCCCGCCGACCCCGAGCCGGCCCCCCCGCGGCGGGCGCCCCCCGTGCCCGACTACGTGGCGCACCCCGAGCGCTGGACCAAGTACAGCCTGGAGGACGTGGCCGAGCCCACGGAGCGCAGCAACCGCGCCGCGGCCGCCGCCTTCCTGGGCCCCCGGCTCCGGGACCCCCCGGCCTACGCGCCCTCCTTCAACCAGGACCCCTCGAGCTGCGGGGAGGGCCGCGTGGTCTTCAGCAAGCCCGAGAGGAAGAGGGGCCCCGCGCAGGGCGGGCCGGCGGGCCGGGCCGCGGGCGGGGAGGGCGCCGTGGAGCTGGCCCACCTGGCAGGGCCCGAGGGGGAGGAGTGCGACGGCGGGGGCCCGCAGAGCGGGGTCTCGGCGGCCGGCACCCCGGGGGTGCAGGCCCCCGGCTTCCACGGGTGCAAGAAGCGGAACCGCGGCCACTTCCGGAGCAAGAGCGACCCCGAGGACGGGTGCTGAGTGCGACGGGGCGGGCAGTAAAGCTTTCCGCTGGGACCGGCTCTGTGTTTCCGTCTCCCGCCCCCCCCACGCCCCCGGGGCTGGCCGGGGTGCAGGGGTTTGCCCCGGCCGACCCCGGGCCGCCCACTGCAAAGGAATCACGACCACGCACGAGGCTTGGAGAACGGTCTCTGAGACAGCGGGTACAGGTGGTCACCCGGGGGCGTGGTCACCCGGGGCCCGGCCACCGCCAGGCCTCCTGGTGCTGGTGGGGTCAGGTGTGTGCGGGCGGCCGGCCGGCCGGGGGGTGCTCCCCGCCGTCAGCCTGCCGCTCCCCACCCGTGAGCTGGCCTGCGTCTGGGAGCAGGAAGGCCCCGGGGACGGGCCCAGGGGGTTCCTGCCGCCCCAGCGTACCCCGGTGGGTGGCGCCCTGGGTCAGCGAGTCCAGCAGGGAGGACAGCAGCCCGGTGCAGTAGGTGACCTGCAGGCAGAGCGGGGAGACACGGGCGCAGCCTGTAAGGGGGGCTGCCCCCGCCCCGAGGGTGTGCAGGGCAGTGCTGAGCGCGGCGCCTCACCTGTGACTCCAGGCCCCAGAGGCGCCGGTCCTGCAGCCTCAGCCCCCCGAGGTACTTGGCCACGAAGTCCATCCTGCACAGAGCAGCCCTGGGGTCTCGGCCCAGCTGCCCCGCCCTGACCCCTGCGACCCCCGCAGCCCCGCACCTGTGCGCCGTCTTCCGCAGCAGCTCGTCCTGGCTCTCCCTGCGCTGCTTCTCCTGCCGGCTCAGGACGTTTTCTTTCTGCACCGACTCCCACGTCACGATCTTCTGGTCCAGGGGCTCGGGCAGGTCTCTCTCTGAGGGGTGGGGCGCAGGCTCAGAGCCCGGCCCCCCCTGGCCCGGCCCCGCCCGGCCCGCCCGGGGCCTCACCCAGGCACGCCCGCGTGTGCCCGGCCTCCTTCCGGAACACGCGCTTGAGCACCAGGCTCAGGTGGCTGAAAAGGATGAGCGGGGGCGCCAGGGCCGGGCGCTCGTGGTACTCCACGATCAGGTGGTAGCGCTGGAACTTCCAGAAGGTGTCGGCGTTGCCCTGCACCACCTGGAACGTGTAGCTGGCGGCAGAACCAGGCCGCGGCTTGAGATGGGGCCGTCCTGCCTCCCTCTCCCACCGCCCCTGCGCGGGGCGCCCCCAACCTGAACATGGCGATGAGCAGGTTCATGAGCAGCACGTTGGTCACCAGCAGGAAGGCCACGAGCAGCAGGATGACCAGCCAGTTGGCGAACAGGTTGGGGCAGGAGGCCGAGTCCTGCCCCAGCAGGGGGTGCAGGGAGCAGTTCACGCGGGATTCTGGAAGGAGGGTCCCGTGTCACCGGCGCCTCGGCCAACGGGTGCGTTGTCGCTAGCGGCCAGGAGGGGGCGCGCGGGAGCAGCGGCCGAGGTCCCGCCTTAAGCGTTGCCTCCCGGAGGCTGCGATGGTCAGTTTCATGCAGAAGTGGGCACGCCGTGTGTGCTGCAGGTATGCTGCGGGCTGGGTGTGCACGTGACGTGTACTCGTCCGTGATGATGAGTGCATGTGTGGGTGCGCCTGCATGATGCACATTGTGTGGGCACATGTCTGGTATGTATGCACACAGGAGTGCATGTGCCGTATGTGTCCGTGTGCACGTCTGTACATGTGTGGGCACATGTCTGGTATGCATGCGTGTGGTGCGTGTGAGGTGATCACACAGCTGCAGGCAGTGCTGGCAGGGGACAGTCCCTCCTGGCCTGTGCCACATTGGGGTCTGCCTGTCCAGGCATGCTGGGCCGACTGGGCTCAGGGCCTCACTGGCTCACGTGTCAGGAGTGAGCTTGGGGCGCGGGGCCCCTGGACAACAGGCGGGGGGGCTGAGAACCCTGCCGGCGCCTGTGCCACCAGGCCAGGGACTAATTCCTGTTGCCATCCACCCGACCACGGCACCCAGCCCCGCCTGGCTGCGGCAGGGCCCTGCTACACATTCCAGGTGGTGCCGCTGCCCAGCCCACCTCCCCTCAGCTGGGGTGACCTCCGTGTGCTTGCTCCACCCCCAGAGACCCCACTCACGGCCCCCACAGGCCGGCGTCCCCTTCACCCAGGGTGTCTGGGCAGTGCAGGGGCCAGCGTGGGAAAGTGCCCCCACACTGTCCCATCCGGAAGGGATCCCGTGCAGCCCCTCTCCACATCCCCTCCAATCGCCTTAGCCCACCCTCCGGGGGGGGGGCCTCGCTGCTCACTGACCCCTGCCTGGCTGACCAGACCTACTTGTCCTGGAAAGGTCTTGCCCCAGGACCCTTGTCCCGCGTGACCGATGCTACTCAAGCCCACGTGGCCCAAGGGGGTCACCCTGCACCCACAGGCGCCGGAGGCCAAGTGTGAGGCCAGCCAGCCCCTCCCGGAGCACGCACCGTCGATCTCATCCAGGGGGATCTGGCCAAAGATCTGCAGGTAGGGGCGGTAGAGCACGCGGCGGAAGATCCACTCGGGCCGGCCGTCGTGCGGGTGCAGCAGCGCCTGCGTGGCCACGCCGTACGCCACCAGCCACACGCTCAGGAAGAAGAGGAAGAAGAAGACGTCCTTCATCTGCGGGAGGGTCACAGCGTGGGCCCGGGCCTTGGTGCCCGCGGCGGGCGGGCGGGCGGGCGGGGGGCGGGCCGGGCGCTCACCATGCGCTCCACGATGATGATTTTGGGGCCCAGCTGCTTGTGGATGGCGAAGATGTGGATGAGGCGGAGGGTGAAGACCATGAAGTCCATGGCGAGGACCGTGCGGCCGGCTTCAAACAGGGGCGGCAGCATCCTGGAGCGGGCGGGAAGCACAGGCTGCCCGAGCCGGTGGGCTTCGGGGGGGGGGCAGCCTCTCTGAGGCCCAGGGCCCCTCCCTCACCTGCAGGTGACCCCGCCGATAAACAGGAAGATGGCCACCATGTCACACTTGTTCCAGTTGTCCTCCACGTAGACGGTGAACTTCTTCACCAGGCTTGTGTCCTCCACCGTGAAGAAGCCCTGGGGCAGGGGAGGGGTAGCAGTTGCTGGGAGTGGCCCGGGGCCCCCTCCTGGGGGGCTTCTGCCAGCCCGGGGCAGGGGCAGGGCTAGAGCCCGGCACACACCTGCCGGATCTCCTCCAGCACCAGCGTGAAGACCCAGACGTACAGAGCGACCTCGGGCGCCGAGGGGCCCTGGGGCGGAGGCCTGAAGTCCAGCAACAGGACGTAGGTGAAGAGGAAGAGGAAGGCGAAGTACATGAGCACGTTCCCCAGGAACACGGTCACTGGCGCGCCCCAGAACTTGCGCCAGCGCGTCAGCACGAAGGCAGCCTGCGGGCCGCGCGGGCCGGGAGTCCTGAAGTGCTGGGTCGGCTCCTTGTCCCTGCGCCCAGGAGATGACCTGCTAAGCCGGGCCGCCGGGACCCCTGCCGCCCCCCTGTCCGGTCCCCAGCCGCACCCTGGACCGGCGCACAGCAGGCTCTTCTCCGAATCCAAGCTGTCCAGCTCCTGCAGCTCCTCCTGGCCGGTTCTCAGCGGGGTCTCCTCACTGCGGACACAGGGACCCTGAGGCAGGGGCCCCGGGAGGCGGGGGCAGGGGCAGGGGACAGCGGGGCTGTGGACACGCTCCGGACCCACCTGAAGGTGATGAGGTTGGTATAGACGAGGGCCGGGCAGAGAAAGGCTCCCAGGAGGCGCAGGATGGGGGTGCCAGAGGCCATGTCCCCCCACCAGATCCTGGTCAGGAAAGCCTGGAGGGAGGGGACAGCTGTGGGACAGCCGCGGGGGGGGGTCTCAGCCCTCCCGCTGGAGGGGACTGGAGGGTGGGCTCTAGGAGGCCACGACCCGGAAAATGTGCCTTGGGCAGGGCCCGGGAAACCACGCCCTGGAGGGGGTGCCACGAGGGCGGGGCCTAGGAGACCACGCCCGGGAAGTGGCTCTGGGCGGGCCTGGGAGACCCGCACCCGGGCGCCCGAGAGCGCTGGCGAGTGGGCAGGGGCGGGCTTCGCACCTGCACCCCGTCGTGCGCAAAGAAGGCCTTGGTGTCGGCCTCGGCGGCCAGGTGCAGGCACGTGGTCCTGCTCCAGCAGCGGTTGCGGCGCACCAGCAGGGCGAAGGCGCGCTCCTCGCTGTTGCCGTAGCACTCGGAGAAGAGGTCTGCGGCGGGCACAGGCTGGCACCGCGCGTCGGGGACACCCGCTGCCCAGCCTCCCCTGAGGGCCCGTCCTCGGACTCTCCTGCCCCTGACCGCGCGGCCCCGCGTCCCGCCACCCCTAGGCCTGCGTCCGTCCGTCGGTCCGTCCGTCGGTCCGTCCGTCGGTCCGTCCGTCGGTGGCCCCGGGCTCACCCAGCGCCAGCTGCTCGTACTTGGCGCCGCGCAGGGTGCGGCCCTGCACGGCCCCCCTCTCCAGGTGCGCCATCTCCTTGAGGATCTTGCAGGCGGCCAGCGCGGCGGCCACGCCCTCCTGGCCCTGGCAGTCGGGGGCGGGGGTCAGCGAGTGGCCTGGCCGCGGGGGCCCAGGGCGCGCCGGGGTCTGGCGCCGGGGACGCTCACCATGGCCCAGAAGTAGGTGGCCATGGGGTGACGCTGCAGCAGCACGGCCCACAGAAACAGGTCCCGCCACGGCTGCCCGCTCCTCTGGCCCAGGTCCAGCTGCCACTTCTGGCTCGGGATGCGCCGGGCCGCGCCCCGCTCCTGGACACAGGCGTCACCCCGCTGGTGCCCTCCCAGGACGCTCTCTGAAGGAGGAGCCCCTACAGAGACGCCCCCACCACACACGCCCCCAGCAGCTCCCTGCACAGCCCCGCTCCCCACGCCTGGGACAGCCTTTCCCCCACACCTGTGAGAGCCCCTCGCCCCGCCCCCACATCTGGGGAGCGCCTCCCGCACCTGGAGAGCCCCGCCCCCATTCCTGGGAAAGCCCCGCCCTCGCCTGGGGGAGCCCCGCCCCCACCTCTGGGGAGCGCCTCCCGCACCTGGAGAGCTCAGCTCACACACCTGGAGAGCCCCGCCCCCATACCTGGAAAGCCCCGCCCTCGCCTGGGGGGCCCCGCCCCCACATCTGGGGAGCCCCTCCCACACCTGGAGAGCCCCGCCCCCATACCTGGAAAGCCCCGCCCTCGCCTGGGGGAGCCCCGCCCCCACGCCTGGGGAGCCCCTCCCACACCTGGAGAGCTCAGCTCACACACCTGGAGAGTCCCGCCCTCACACCTGGGCCCCGCCCCCACCTGGTAGAGGCCGCGGCAGGCGTCGTGCAGGAAGTCCTTGAGCAGGCGGGCCACGTCGTGCAGCGAGAAGGCGGGCGCGCCGGCGGGGGCCTCGCGCGGGTGCTGCGCGCCCAGGCCGGCCAGCGTCAGGCGGCCCTCCTCGTGCTTGCGCCGCAGCAGCTCGGCCAGCAGGCTGTTGCGGGGCGCGGCGCGGTACAGCTGCTGCAGGCGCGCGTACGTCAGGAACTCGGCCACGTCGGCGCCGTGGTCCACGAAGAGGCGCACGAACTCGGGCTTGTCGCCGATGAGCGCGTCCATGAGCACCTCCTCCAGGTGGCGGGACTGCGGGGACGAGCGGTGAGTGCGCGCTGGCCCGCGGGGGCCCGGCCCGGGAGGGGGCGGCGCACCTGCCACTCCACATCCCCGCTGAACAGCTCGCTCTTGGCGATGTCCACGCGGTCCCAAGCCACGGCCAGCTTGAGCTCGTCCAGGTAGTCCCGCGGGTCCTGGCTGTGGCTCTTGCAGGCTGCAGGCAGGGAAGGCCCCGCAGGCCAGGCCGCAGCTGGGTTTCCAGGGCATGGGGGTGAGGGGGCACCAACGGCCCTCAGGGGTCCAGGGCTTCCCGCGGGAGGACACCTGGTCAGCGTCCACCAGGGCCCTGCCGCCAGCCACTACCCAGCCTCCAACGAGAGGGGTGCAGTGGGCGGATGAAGGGTGGGTGGGGGGCAGAGGGCTGAGTCGCTGAGACCCTTGTGTGGGGACCTGCAGTGTCAGGAAGGAGGGACATGTCGAGTAGGGGCCAGACCCCCAAAGCCACAAACTCTCGGGAGCGGGTTCCGGATAGAAGGGGCCTGGGATGTGGGCCACTCCTGTGCCGAGTCCTTTGGGGGCCTATGTGGGCGCAGGCGGTCTATAGTGTTCTGTGCATGCGTGCCGGGGAACGTGTGTGTGCACTGTGTGCGCCATGCAGGTGGGGGGGTGTGCGATTATGTGTGCCGTGCATGTCTGTGTATACGGACGCTGTGTGTGCACGCTGTGGTGTGTGCCGTGCATGTGTGTGTGTGTGCGCACGCTATGTGTGTGTGTGCTGAGAGCTGTCCTGGGCCCGGGGGTGTCTATGGGTGCGGGGCATACACCTCCACAGTGTGGGACACAGTGTGGGGCCCGTGGGACAGCCCCTTCCCCCACTGACACTGCTGCTCTGACCAGGGGACACACACAGACAGCCATGATCACTCACAGAGGCATGTGCACAAACTTCTGGTACCCGTGCACACACACTACGATACATACAATACACGGGCACACACACAGAGGTCTGCCATCCCCGCCGTCCCTGCCGTCCCGCGTCCCCCCGTCCTCACTGTCCCCACTGTCCTGCCATCCCCACTGTCCTGCCATCCCCGCTGTCCTGCCATCCCTTCCATCCCCACTGTCCCACATCCCCGCCGTCCTGCCATGCCCGCTGTCCTGTGTCCCCGCTGTCCTGCCATCCCCTCCATCCCCGCTGTGCCCGCCATCCTGCCATCCCCGCTGTCCCGCGTCCCCGCCATCCTGCCATCCTCCATCCCCCTGTCCCGAGTCCCTGCCGTCCCGCCATCCCCCTGTCCCACGTCCCTGCCATGCCCAGTGGGCCCCGCACTCACCCTTCACCAGCGCCTTGAGGACCACAGTGTCCAGCTCGTCGGAGCCCTCCTGCTCGAAGTCGTACACCGTGAGCAGGTGCTGATGCGCCATCACCACCTGCAGCTGGGCACCGGGGTGAGCGTGACCCCCCGAGCGGAGCGCAGGGCACCCCACCGCATGGGGTCTCCTGGGGGGGGCGCCTACCTGCTGGGTGAAGCGCAGCACGTCGTCCCAGGAGAAGTGCTCCCCGGGGAACTTCTCCCGGAGCTGCTTCTCCACCACGCGGGGCACCACCAGGTGCGGCTGCATCACCAGCACGGCCAGCATGTCCGCCAGGCCCCCCGAGCCCGCCAGGATCAGCCAGGGCGCCGCGTGCACCACGGAGCGCGAGAGCCTCTGGGGGCACCCAGAGCGGCCCATCAGACCCGGCCGAGGGACCTCCACCCCCCTGCCCGGGCTCTGGAGACCCGCTCACCTCCAGGGTGTGGGGGTCCCCGTTGATCAGCAGGCACAGGACGGGGATCTCAATGCTGCCCGTGCCTGCGGCCAGGACAGGCGGCCCGCCGTGAAGGGCCCGGTGCCCGACCCCCTCCCCAGGGACAGGGGGACCCGCCCTTCCCCAGGGAATAGTGGGACCCTCCCTTCTCCTGGGGGACAGTGGGGACCCTCCCTTTCCTGGGGACAGTGGGGACCCTCCCTTTCCCAGGAGGCAGTGGAGACCATCCCTTTCCGGGGGGCAGTGGGGACCTGCTCTTGCCCAGGGGACAGTGGGGACCCTCCCTTCCCTTGGGGGGCAGGGGAGCCTGCCCTTCCCCTGGGGTGGCCAGAGGCTCTTCCAGTGGAGCTGGCCCCGGGGTTTGCTCTTGGATGTGTCTCCTGTCCCCAGGCGGCCAACCCCACGGCCAGGGGACCCCCATGGCCCCTGGGTGGCTTTGAGGCTGTGGGGTGCAAGGCAACACTGGCCCCCTCACCCGAGCTCAGCCAGATCAGAGAGGAACCCCGGGGGATGCCCCCAAACCTAGATGTACCAGGGGCTCAAGAGAACCCTCCTCCCCACCCCACTCCAGGCTCCAACACTGGGGTTCCTGATGCAGCAGGCGGGGATCACCCCAATTTCCAGCCTGGTGCCCTCTCATTCCAAAGTCAGCTCCTGGCCACGCTTGCACATGACTCAGGGGCGCCCGCCTCCCCGCACCCCACTTCTGCCAGTGGAATTGACCTGGTTTTCCCTGTAAAGCCGCCTGCTGGAAGACTGCCCCCTGGTGGAGGCATGTGGCGTGACAGGTGCGGGAAACAACACCCGCCCCCCCCACACACACACACACACACACACACACACACACACACACACACACACACACACACACACACACACACACACACACACACACACACACACACACACACACACACACACACACACACACACACACACACACACACACACACACACTGGACCCTAGGACCGGAACCCGCCGCCTCACCGCCATAGGGGACCCTCTGCTCCGAGATGTATTTCTCCAGCTGCAGCCGCAGCTCCGTGGCCCCATCTGCCTTCCCGGGCGCTCCCGCCTCCACCAGGATGAAGTGCGAGTGGTTGGTGTCCAGTGGGCACAGGGGCCCCTGGCTGTTGCCGTCCCCAGGGTACTTGACGGGGACGTCGTCCTGCATGGCCACGTCCACAGTGAGGCGGCAGCCGGTTCCAGGAGGCCCCCAGCCTCCTGCTTGAATATCCCTCAGGGATCCCAGGGCCACTCCCAGGACGGGCAGTGCCCGGGCCGGGGTGGACACACCCAGACACAGCGTGGCAAGGGGTGTTGGGGCTCAGAACCCCAGGGGGCACGTGGAGGACCTGGCAGTCCCTACCCCGGGGGTCAGGGCAGAGCTGGCACTCGGGCATCTGTGCCCCACCCCCCTGACAGTGCCCACTCTCCAGCCAGGCCCCTCGGTCCCCGCCGACCGGCTGCCCGCCTGCCTCTGGGACCCCGTACGGACACTGGGGACTCGCAGTGTCCCCTGGGGCTCACCCGCGCGCCGTCCAGGAGCTGCCGGTGGAGCACCCGGCCCAGCAAGGCGAGGCCGATGGTCACCACGCGGTTCTGGGAGGACGTGCTGGCCAGCGAGTGGTCACGCACCGCCTGCCCCACGTGCCGGGCGAGGCCCACCCGCAGCGCGCTGGTCAGGATCCAGGCCCCTGTGGGCGTGGGGGGCGCTGAGCAGGCGCCCGCGGGCCTGGGGGGGCGTGGGGGGCGGGGCGGGGCGGGGGGCGCACCTGTGCTCTGCGCCGCCTTCACCAGCCCGTGGCGCAGCACGTCCCGCAGCTGGGCCCGCACGGCCAGCGGCCGCTCCTCGCCCTCCAGGGACACCACCAGGTTGGGGGCGGGCAGGTGCCACTCGGTCAGCAGGAGGTCAAAGATGGCGGAGGGGGCCACGCCGCTGGGCACCTTCACGAACTGCGGGCGGGGGGGCAGGGGCGGGAGGGACGGCCCCGCGTGGAGGGGAGGGGGCTCTCGGACCCCACCCCATGCAGGGCTCCCCAGGCCCGCTGTGAGGGGGGCGTGGGCAGGGGGCGGCCGGCGGGGGTGGGGCCAGCGAGGCGGGGGGGGGGTGGTCCCGGCCGGCCTGCAGGGGGCGCCTTACCTTGCTGCGCTTCTTCCCTGTCCCTCCAAAGTCGATCTCCCCGCGGCACAGCCCCGGCCCCCGCCTGCTGGCCCTGGGGCTGCTGCCCCCGGGGGCCCTGTGGAGCAGAGCGCCCAGGGTGTGGGCCCCAGGGCGCCCCCGGGCCCCCCTCCGCTCCCGCCGCCGCGGTGGCTCACCTGCCCTGGGCACAGCGGGCCTCCTCGGGGGCGTGCAGGCAGGGGGTGTCCTGGGAGCGCCCAGACACCCGCGTCAGCCCTCTCCGGAGACCGCCCCGGGCCTCGGCGTGGTGGGGGCCGCAGTGCCGCCCTGGCACCACGTGTACCCCCACAAAGCCAAGCGCCCCCCACACCGAAGGTGAGTCCTCATGGGAAGGAGGGAGGGACCCTCCCGGCACCCCGAGGCCTGGTGACCCCCAGGACCAGCCCAGCCTGGAGGGCAGTGGGGCGCGGGCAGGGCTGGCGTCTGTGCGGCCACAAGGGGCACTGGGGCAGGCACCCCTAGGTGGCGGGGCGCCCTGGGCTCCGGGGCGCTGCCGGGGGCTGCCGAGGGTCATCTGGCCCTGTGGGGACTGTGGGAGTCCTGGGCTGGGCTCCCTGGCTGTCCCCGTCCCCATCCTGTCTGTCGCTGCTCCTGTCTCTGTGCCCATCTGTGTCCCTGTCCCCTTCCTTGTCCCTGCCCCCATCCCCGTCCTGTCCCTGTCCCCACAGGGTTCCTGTGCCTGTGTCCGGAGTGGCCTGGGGGGGACCCTGAGTCCTTGGGAAGCTCCTGCAAATCAGCCCCATCTGTGACTCGGGGAGGGGTGACTTGGGGACGGTGGTGGTGAGTGCCCCTCTCCCAGCTGACAGGGTGTGGGGGCTCTGGGTGTGGCCTCACCCAAGCCCAGGGGCCCTGCCCTGGGGTGGGGTCTTGGGAGTGTCCCCCTACAATCCTAGCCCCCTCAGCCGGAGGGAGCACACCCCACCCCACCCAGACCACTTCCGGGGGCCCTCAGAGGGCACCAGGCAAATGCGCCCGTTGGGGCTGGGCATGCAAAGGGCCGATTTGCATGGCAGGTGTGTGGGTCCCCAGGCCCCTTGTTCCTGGAGGGGGTGGGGGCCAGGGAGTGGAGGGCCCTAGGGGACCCCATGGCAGTCCTGCCCCGCAGCGCTTGGGTGGAGAGGCTGATGCACCCCCATTAGCGGGGCAGAGATGCCGCGGGGGACGCCTGGCGCCTGCTTGGGGGAGGCCATCGGGGTGCAGCCTGGTGAGGGCCCCAGCCCCCACGCTGCCCCCCAGATCAGTAGGGAGTCCCGGGCAGTGTCCCCAGCAGCCTCTGGTCGCTCGGATAGACGCTGTCCCAGACCCGGGGGTCCTCCCAGAGGGCAGTCTGGACCTGTGGGGGCCCCACATCTGCTCTCCCTGTGGGGAGGAGGGACCCCACTGGGCCCAGCGCGAACTGCGGCGCCCGCACCTACCTGCCGTGTGTCTCCCTGGCACTCCGACATGTGGTCGCTGTCCTGCTAGCACGGGGCAGTGTGACTGCCTCTGCCTGATGCTCGGTCTTGAGGCTTGGCCTGACCCCACCCACCCAGGCCGGCCCTTTGCTGGCTCACACCCGGCCCCGCCCACTTTAGGCCCCGCCCCAGACCTAGCTCAACCGGCCCCGCCCACTTCAGGCCCCGCCCCAGACACGAGCTCAAACCGGCCCCGCCCACTTCAGGCCCCGCCCAGACCTAGCTCGGCCGGCCCCGCCCACTTCAGGCCCCGCCCCCAGAGCTCGCTCACACTTGGCCCCGCTCACTCCAGACCCTGCCCCAGACACTAGCTCGACCGGCCCCGCCCACTCCAGGCCCCGCCCCAGCCCCGCCCCCGCCCAGGGCCCGTCCACGGGCCTACTGTGTCCACGCAGGGCAGCCTGAGTCCCAGACGACACGCCTCACTTCCTCCTCCTCCAGCACAGGGAACGGCTGGGCCCAGGTGGTGGCACACACTGACCCGCAGCCGGACCCGCGCGTGTCCCCCCCAAGTGACCCGGTGTCCGGCGGTGGGACCGTGCCGCCCCTTCTCCGTGCGGGGGTCCTCGCCGCTCGCCTGTCAGGGCGTGTGGCCGCACACGCCGCGGGACTCAGCAGCCCCTGGACACGGACGGCCGCCGCCGCCCTGCGCCCGGCCTGCCGGCCACCAGAGGGCGCGCCAGGACTGCGGAGCGGCCGGGCCGCCGGGTCCACCCCCGTGGGCGGCTCCGCTCCTGGCCCGGCTCCCACCGCTGCCCCTGGGGGGCCTCCCCAGCCTCCCCGCGAGGTCCTGAGCGCCGGCGACCCCCCCGGAGCCGCGTCAGCCCCTCTCGGCTCCCCGCTGCCTGACCTCCGGCGCAAGGCCTGCCCCCTACCCGCCGCCCACGGTCCACCCCCTCTGCGCTGCCCCGGCCTGGGGCGGGGCTAGTAGCCCTGCAGCCCCCTCTCCGCTCCACACACACGGCCGGCCCCTGCGCCCCACGCTCACCAGGCAGTTAGTGAGCCAGGGGGGAGGGGAGGGGGGAGAGGGGGAGGGGGGAGTCGATGAGGGAGGGAGTGAATGAGGAGATGAGTGAGGGTGAGTGAATGAGTGAGGGTGAGTGAGGGTGAGTGTGGGTGAGTGAGTGTGGGTGAGTGAGGGTGAGTGAGTGAGTGAGTGAGTGAGTGAGTGAGTGAGTGAGTGAGGGAGGGAGGGAGGGAGGGTAAGGGTGAGTGAGTGAGAGTGTGTGAGGGTGAGTGAGTGAGGGTGAGTGAGTGTGAGTGAGTGAGGGTGAGTGAGTGAGTGAGGGTGAGTGAGGGTGAGTGAGTGAGGGTGAGTGAGTGAGTGAGGGTGAGTGAGGGTGAGTGAGTGAGGGTGAGTCAGTGTGAGTGAGTGAGGGTGAGTGAGTGAGGGTGAGTGAATGAGTGAGGGTGAGTGAGGGTGAGTGAGTGAGTGAGTGAGTGAGGGTGTGTGAGGGTGAGTGAGTGAGGGTGTGTGAGGGTGAGTGAGTGAGTGTGTGTGAGGGTGAGTGAATGAGGGTGTGTGAGGGTGAGTGAGTGAGTGAGGGAGGGAGGGAGGGTAAGGGTGAGTGAGTGAGGGTGTGTGAGGGTGAGTGAGTGAGTGAGTGAGTGAGGGTGTGTGAGGGTGAGTGAGTGTGAGTGAGTGAGGGTGAGTGAGTGAGTGAGGGTGAGTGAGGGTGAGTGAGGGTGAGTGAGTGAGGGTGAGTGAGTGAGTGAGGGTGAATGAGAGTGAGTGAGGGTGAGTGAGTGAGTGAGTGAGTGAGGGTGTGTGAGGGTGAGTGAGTGAGTGAGGGTGAGTGAGGGTGAGTGAGTGAGTGAGTGAGTGAGGGTGTGTGAGGGTGAGTGAGTGAGTGAGTGTGAATGAGTGAGGGTGGGTGAGTGAGTGAGTGTGTGTGAGGGTAAGTGAATGAGGGTGTGTGAGGGTGAGTGAGGGTGTGAGGGTGAGTGAGGGCGAATGAGGGGTGAGTGTTGGGGTGTGTGTCAGTTTCTGAAGCTGGGGGCAGGCGGGACATCCAGACCCCTGGGGCTGCTGGGGGGAGTGGGGGCCCGGGGTGGGGTACTGTGAGGATTAGAGGGACCCTCTTGCTGTCCTCACTGTCCCTCGGTGAGATTGGCCTCGGGGGATCGCCTTTGGGGGAGTCTGTGCCCCCTTCGCGGGCCCCTCAGAACTGCAAAGCCCCAGACCCCCCGGGGGGCCGCTGGCAGGGACGTGGTGCTTGGGGACCCCAGCCTTGACCAGAGAGTTGGGGAGTCTGTTCAAGACTGCGACATGCGCTGGAGGCAGAGTTGGGGTCTCCATGGCGCCCGAGACAGTCGATAGGGCTCAGCCCGGGTTCTGCCAGGGGAGCGCGGCCAGTGAGGGCCATGGCGCCGCTCCCCCTCCTGTCCCCAGAGGAGCTAGGAGGAGACCCTGCTGGCCTGACGGGGTAGGGCCCAGGCTCTCAGAGGGACTCCGGGGCAGGAGCTGCAGGCTGTGTCTCAGGGTGAGGGGCACAGTGTGTCCATGTGTCTGTGTGAGTGTGTGTGCATGTACAGGTGGACCCTCCCTCCACCCTTGGTCACCCACCCACCCTCCATCCATCACCCACCCTCCATCCATCACCCTCCATCCATCACCACCATCCACCCATCCACCACCTGTATCTGAGTGTGTCCGTGTGTATTGTAGGTGTGTGTCTGAGTGTGTCAGTGTACATGTGTCAGTGTGCATGTGTAGGTGTGCATGTGTAGGTGTGTGTCTGAGTGTGTCAGTGTGCGTGTAGCTGTGCGTGTCTAGGTGTGTGTGTCTGAGTGTGTCAATGTGCGTGTCTAGGTGTGTGTGTCTGAGTGTGTCAGTGTGCATGAAGGTGTGCGTGTGTAGGTGTGTGTCTGAGCGTGTCAGTGTGTGTAGGTGTGCATGTGTAGGTGTGTGTCTGAGTGTGTCAGTGTGCGTGTCTAGGTGTGTGTGTCTGAGTGTGTCAGTGTGTGTAGGTGTGCGTGTGTAGGTGTGTGTCTGAGTGTGTCAGTGTGCGTGTGTAGGTGTGCGTGTGTAGGTGTGTGTCTGAGTGTGTCAGTGTGCGTGTAGCTGTGCGTGTCTAGGTGTGTGTGTCTGAGTGTGTCAATGTGCGTGTCTAGGTGTGTGTGTCTGAGTGTGTCAGTGTGCATGTAGGTGTGCGTGTGTAGGTGTGTGTCTGAGTGTGTCAGTGTGCGTGTAGCTGTGCGTGTCTAGGTGTGTGTGTCTGAGTGTGTCAGTGTGTGTAGGTGTGCGTGTGTAGGTGTGTGTCTGTGTCAGTGTGCGTGTGTAGGTGTGCGTGTGTAGGTGTGTGTCTGAGTGTGTCAGTGTGCGTGTAGCTGTGCGTGTCTAGGTGTGTGTGTCTGAGTGTGTCAATGTGCGTGTCTAGGTGTGTGTGTCTGAGTGTGTCAGTGTGCATGTAGGTGTGCGTGTGTAGGTGTGTGTCTGAGTGTGTCAGTGTGTGTAGGTGTGCATGTGTAGGTGTGTGTCTGAGTGTGTCAGTGTGTGTAGGTGTGCGTGTCTAGGTGTGTGTCTGAGTGTGTCAGTGTGCGTGTGTAGGTGTGCGTGTGTAGGTGTGTGTCTGAGTGTGTCAGTGTGTGTGTAGGTGTGCGTGTATAGGTGTGTGTCTGAGTGTGTCAGTGTGCGTGTGTAGGTGTGTGTGTCTGTGTGCATGTCCAGCCGTGCATCTCCGTGTTCGGAGCCACATACTGCTCTTGTCTGCAGGTACAGCTACATCCTGGGTTGGGGGTCAGCCGCCCGCCATCCAGCCCAGTGGCGCCCCCACGCGGGCCCCTCAGGAGGCCCGTACCTCAGTGCTCCCTGCCCGGGGAGCCAGAGGGAAGTGCTGTGGCTGTGTGCAGCCCCCCATCCGCCCGCCCCCCTCACGCCGCCAGCTCACTCAGCTGGCCAACACGGGGTCATTGAGCAACTGCTCAGGTGAGCTGCACACAAAGGACAAAGAAACACACATCTGACTAAGGAGAGGCAGAATTTAAGTGGCCCAGGAGAAAAAGAAAGCGGGTGGGACTGGAGGTAAAAGAATTTTATTTTTCAGTGGGCTGGTTAAAGAACACCTCAGAGGGAACGTGTGTTTGTACAAACACCTGAGAGAGGTAGTTCATCTACCCGCCCCACTTAGTGCTCTCCCCCCACTCTCCCTCCTCCCTCCACCCTCCACCCATCCGTCCATCTACTCCCTCCATCCGCCTGTCACTGTCCCCTTCTCCTCGGGCTGCCCCCTCTGCCCCCTCGGCCTCCCGTGCGTGCCTCCCTCCCCTCTGCGCACGCGCAGGTCGTCCGGAGGGGAGTGAGTCAGCGCTGGTGTGGGCACGGCTCTCCCACACCCTCGGGCACTGTGGGGGCAGCAGGGGCCGGGGGCGGGTGCTGGGTGCGGCCACTCGCCCAGTGTGTGGGCTTCTCATGCGACTTCTCCCGGGTCCCCGTGTCCCCGTGCTCCTGCCCTCCCCCACACGGTCACCGAGCCTGGCTGGGAACTCAGTAGGCGCCTAATAAATACCAGCGGGGGTTGAGTCACCGTCCTCCTCCTCCTCCTCCTCCTCCGCCTCCTCCTCCTCCTCGCCCGCATCCTCTCGGCCTCCCCTGCTCCATGCCACCCCAGGCCACTCAGAGCTCCCACACGGCCCTGAGGCACATGGCTGGTGACTTGGGGGCCCTGCAGTGTGGGGTCGGCTGCCACTCTCGGCGCCCACCTGAGCGAGGCACCCGAGGGTCATGTCCGGCGCAGGTGTGCATCTGTCCGGCCACCGGGCTGCGAATGGCCGGGCTGTGTGGAGAAGCCGCAGTCTTGCCGACGGGGCGGCCACGACCCCACCTCGACCCTCCCGGCCCGAGCTGGAAACAGCCCGATTCCCACCCCATGCTCCTGGGGCTGGTCCCGCAGTCCCATGTGGAAGGGGAGGCGGGGTGCCCGGCGAGAGCCTTGGGGGCAGGAAACATGGCCACGGAGGGCCAGCGGCTGGGACACTGGGCCTGAGCCCAACTGGGAACCAGCGTCCTCGGAGCCAGGCCCCCCCCCCCCCCTGTCCCCACAGCGTCCGTGGGCTGTGTCCGCAGAGCAAACCCGGGGCTCCTATCAGACAGAACCATCTGGAACCGCTGAGCACGGGGCGCGAGGCGGCGTGTCAGGTGACCGGGCCCAGAGACGGAGCCGGGTGCAGGGAGGACACAGTGACCCCGGGGTGGCCCGCTGAGGGGAGGGGCAGCTTCCTGGGCTGCCCTGCGGCTTCACCAAGGGGGTCCGGCTCCGGGGCCAGGTGGACAGCAGCTGGAAGTGTCTGTGACCCCGGCCAAGCACCCCTCCCTCCGCCACTCCAGCCTCAGTTTCCCCTCTGTGCTTGAGCGCTGGTTCCTCCGGGGGCTGCCCCTTACTGAGCTGAGGAATGGGGCTGTGCCGGGGACTCGGGGGAATGAGCAGAGGCGAGTCGGGCGGCTCTCCAGAACATTCTGAGGCCCACAGAGCCTTCTGTGCCCCGAGGGCAGGAGAGGCTGGTCAGGGCAGGGGCAGCCTGTGCAGGGGTGGGTGGGGCTGCTGTGTGCCCAGGGCTGCGTAGCTGCCCTGCCCCCTTCTCCTCTGCTCAAGCTCATCTCCAGGTTTCTCTCAGCTGCCCCCCCGCCGTGCCCCGAGCCCAGGCATCAGGACCCCCAGAGTCCCGCCTGCAGGACTCAGCCCCCGTCTTCCGGCTGGGGCAGCATGTGGCTCTGGCGGAGGCGGGACCCGATCTTGGGGGTCATGCTGGCGTGTGGCCCCTGGGCCCACGCGGAGGGGAGGGAGCAAGTCCCAGACCCCCGGCGGCCCCCCGCAGCCCCACTGCACCCCAAAGCCGGGACCCGCGGGGAGGTGGCGGAACCCACAACTCTCCGCTGTTTTGTTTCCAGGACTCCAGCCCTGGCAGCTGGCCAGGCTGTCAAACGTCCGTTTCCTCCGCGGCCTTCTGACCGCCCTTGGTTCCGGTGCTGACCGGCTCCTCGCAGGGTCTAGCGGCAGAGAGGGACGGGCTGAGGGCCTGTGTGAGGACCCTGGCCCGCGGCAGGGAGATGGGCTGAGGGGCCACCCCCACGGAGGGGCCGCGCTTTCCGTTTCTGCGGCAGAGCGGGTCCCGTAGGAAGCGCCTCAGACCCACACTCAGGAAAGGGCCGCATCGAAGCCTTCTGGCTGCTGATGACCACAGCGCAGGCCCGGGGGTGCCCCCAGGCCCGGCACCGCTGAGGGGCCTCTCATCCTTGTCTGCAGATGGAATGTTGTGATGGGTGCAAACATGTGCGTTTGTATGTGTGTGTGCATGTAAGTGTGCATGTGCATGTGTGTGTGTGTATGTTATGTGCATGTGTGTATGTGCATGTGTGCTTATGTCTGCATGTGTATGCATGTGCACACGTGAATGTGTGCATTGTGCATGCATGTGTGCATGTGTGCACATGTGTGCATTGTGCGTGCATGTGTGCATGTGTGCACCTGTGTGTGTTGTGCATGCATGTGTGCATGTGTGTGCATTTGCACATGTGTGTATGCATGTGCGTATGTGTGTATATATTTGTCCTTGTTTGTGCGTGTGTATGCACATGTATGCATGTGTGCATATGTGTCCTTGTGTGTGTATGTGTGTGTGCATGTCCAGGACACCCCAGCATGCCCGGCTGTGCCTAGCTGCACTGGCCCTGGCCTGTCCCTTGGCCCCGACTGCGACCAACATTCTCTGGACATCAGGAAGAAAATCGAGTCCCCTGTGCAGAGCCCTTTGCCCTTTGCCCTTTGCCCTTTGCCTGTTCCTTGCGCCCTGGTCAGTTATCCGGCTGATCTCAGGGTGACCCTTGCATCCTGTGGGACCTGCCCCACTCTGGGACCAGAGACACGTGAGGAATCTGAACCCAGCCCAGAACCCCTTCCTTGCGCTCTGCTGCCCCCCTCTCGCCCCTGCAAAGGTTATGACCCGTTGCTCTTCCCCCCTGCACTTTCTGGGGCTTGGGGCTCTCCGGTCTCTCCTCTGCCTGGCTTTCTCTGGCATGTGTCGGGGTCCCTGCACAGATGCCCCTTCCCTTCCTCTGGCGCTGCCCGAGGCCCTGGCACCGGGTTGGCCAACACCGGCCTTCCTTCCTCTGTGTCTGCCCCGGCCTTTCCGGCCCTGGGGAGGCCGCTGCCCGCCGCCTCGGTGCCCGGCATCCCCGCAGCCTCCCCAGAAGGCGCGGCCGCTGCACAGGTGACCCCGCTGTGCGCGCTGCGGTGGCTGGACTCTGGGCAGCGGCTGGCCACACCTGCGCCTGCCAGGCCGGGCGAGTCCGCGTGCCCTGCTCTGCCGGGGGTCCCCAGGTTCAGGGCCAAGCGGAGCCCCGGCCCAGTGCTTCCCCTTCCCCACCTGGGGCGCCCTCGCGGGTGACTCAGTGGCGCCGCCCCCTCCAGGTTCGGCCCCGGGCACGTGTCCCGGGCGCTGGACCCGCCGCCCGGGCCGGGCCGGGGGCGGGCAGGTGGGGGCAGGTGCGCGGGGCGGGCGGCGGCGGGAGGGGGCGCAGGTGCGCGCGGGGCGGGGTGCGCGGGGCGGGGCGGGGCGCTCCCCGGGGACCGGCCGCCCGCGGCCGCGGCCGCACTGCGCCCCGGCGGCCGCCCCGCGCGCAGCTCCCCGCTGGCCATGGCCGCGTCCCCGGGCCGGCCCGACCGGGCGCGCTGGGGCCTGGGCCGCCTGGCCGGCGCGCGGAGGGGCAGCGCGGGCGCGGCCAGGAAGGGCCCCTTCCCGCTGGAGCTGGCCGAGGGCGGCGCGGCGCCCGGCGCCCACTACGCGCCCGTCGCGCCCCCCGCCGCGCCCCCCGCCGCGCCCCCCGAGCGCCCGCCCGCCGGCCTGGACCCGCGCGTGTCCGTGTCCGCGTACGGCGCGCGGCGGCCGCTGCTGGCGCGCACGCACGTCCAGGGCCGCGTGTACAACTTCCTCGAGCGCCCCACGGGCTGGAAGTGCTTCGCCTACCACTTCGCCGTGTGAGTGCGGGGCCGGGGGCTCAGGCGCGGGGGTCCCACGCGGCCGGGAGGAGGCAGGGCCGCCGGCCACGGGTGACCTCCCGTGCGTACCTGAGCGGGGCAGGGCACGAGGAAGTCCAGTGCCCGTGGCCGCAAGGCTCTGCGCCCTGCAGCCCAGCGCTGACTGCCACCCAGTCCGGGCTGGGGGGCCGGTGGGAGACCCCCATCCACCTCGCTCCTGGAGGGGGTGACGTGGGGGGTGGGGACGGGGCGGGGAGGAGCAGTGAAAGGGGCCATGGTGGGGGGGTCGGTGAGGGGGAGGTGATGGGGCCGTGGTGGGGGCCCGTGTTAGGGGCAGAGTTGCAGGGTGGTGATGGGGTCGTGATGGGGGGGCGGTGATAGGAAGATGATGGGGGGTGTCGGGGTCGTGATGGGGGCCTTGATGGGGACAGAGTTGGGGCCACGTTGGGCCATGACGGGGGCAGTGATGGGGTGGCAATGGGTCCGTGTTGGGGGTCCGAGCTGGGTGTCCGTGTTGGGGGGCGTGCTGGGGCGGTGATGGAGGCCGTGTTCGGGGTCAGCGTTGGGAGTCTGTGATGCCGGCGTGCAGGGGTGGTGACGGAGCCGTACCTCAGGGGCTCGAGAGCGCGCTGGGGGGTCCTGAGTCAGGGATGGGCTGTGTGTCCGGTGAGGCGGCACTGGCCTGTCTCGGGGTGCAGTGACAGGGACCCTGAGGCCCCCAGGCCGGCCCCTCTGTGCTGCTGTGGCTCTGGAGCCTGCCCCGCGCTGGCCGGGCTGTGCGGGCAGGGGCGCGGCCGGCGCCCGCCGAGGAAGTCTGTGCCCGCGTCTGTTTCTTCCTGGCCCAATTGTTTGGCTGAAGGAAGTTTCTCCGCGTCATCCCAGATGCCCTGGGAGCCCCCCAGACCTCCCCGGGGGGCAGCGAGGGTGTCCCAGGCTGGCCGGGGCGGCCGAGAGGACTGGAGGTGCTTGAAGGGCGGCACCCCTGCTGCTGGGCTCCGCGCGGCCCCGCCTGAGGGGTGCCCCGGGTTGGGCCGCCCGCAGCTGTGCGCCCTGCCCTGGCCTTGGCGAGGCGGTTGTGAAACGGGGGGCGAGGGGTGTTGAGGCTCCGCTTCCGGCCGGCCTGCGGGAGGGTGGGGCGCTGGTCAGGATTTCCTGCCCCTCCTCCAGGGGAGCCCCAGCTGGGGGGACAGGGCCTTCCTGCCCGCGCGCTTCCTGCCCCGGGAAGGTCGTACCCCACATCGCTGGGCCCCAGGGTCCCCGGGCTGCCGCTCACTGTCTCTCCCCTCTGACTCGGGGGACCCCGGGGCGGCTCTTCCTGCAGGGTGGGGGTGGGGCTGGATGCGCCCGAGCCCCAGAGCCACCGGGCCGGTTAATCATTGACCCGCGGCCTTTGTTCCGCCGACAGACAGAGCCGCTGGGGGCCAGTCCCCCGTCATACCCCGTGTGGGCTCCGGGGCGGGTCCTGAGGCAGCAGGGGGTCTGAGGACCCGAGAAGGGGGTGCGACTGGGCCTCCCCCAGCCCCTGGCCCTTCACTCCTCTCCCACTCCCCACATTGGCCGCCTCCTCCTGGCCGCCTGCCAGGGCTGCAGGGGATGCCCCGGCAGGTGGAGGTGTACAGGGGCTGCTCCAAGTGGGTGGGGCGGGGTAGACCCCTCAGGCTGCTCTCGGGTCCTGTGGTCACCTGGGCTGTCCCCACGCCGCCCCGAGGCTCCTGGGAAAGCCAGTGGGGTCTGCGGGTGCCCCCGGCCCTCGGGGGGAGCAGAGCATGGCCTGGGGCACGGGGGCCTCTGCTGGCCGGAATGGCCTCCTCGGTCCCTCTCAGGGCGGCCCGGCCCGGCCCAGGTGACCGGGTGCCATGGGGATGCCACTCGGGCCTGGCAACGTCCAATCAGAGGGCTCGGGATGGAGGTGCTCAGAGGGCCAGGCCGGGGGCCTGGGGCGTCTCTGTTCCCCCCCCCCGGGTGGGGCCGGGGCCCTGGGCCAGGGTCCAGCCTCTGGCCCACACAGTGCTCTGTTGTTCCAGCCTGTCTGTGGGGCTTTGTTCCCGCACCCCGGAAACCACGCGCCCCCACCTCCGCGGGCGTGGCCCCAGGTGGCGGGCTGGGGACGGGGCGCGGGCGCGGCCGGTCCCTGCGCCCGGCAAGGTCCCTGGGAGGGCGACGGCCGGCCGTGCCAGTGTGGGGCACCCCTGGGCCCGGGCCAGCCTGGGCGCGCTCACGGGCTGGGGCCGTGCCAGGCGCCAAGGGCAAGGCCTGCCCGGGGGCTTCTGGCAAGGTGACCTGGGCATGCCCGGGGGTCGCCCTGCCCCCACAGGGTGCCGTCCGGACACGCCTCAGCTGACCCTCCATCAGCCAGGTTTGGGGCTCTGAGCTGTGACCTGGTGTGTCCAGGTCACTCACAGGACACTGGGGGGTCAGACACGGGGACTGTGGGGGTCACACATGGGGTTCTGGGGGGCCAAGGCACGGGGGCCGTGGGGGGTCACACATGGGGTTCTGGGGGGCCAAGGCACGGGGGCCGTGGGGGGTCACACATGGGGTTCTGGGGGGCCAAGGCACGGGGGCCGTGGGGGGTCACACATGGGGTTCTAGGGGGCCTAGACACGGGGGCCATGGGGGGTCACACACGGGGGCCGTGGGGTCTCTCATATGGGGCCCCTGTTCCTGTTCACTGTTTCTGTCCCTTGACCCCGTGGGCTGACCCGAGGGGACCAGCCACTGCTGGCGGCCCAGGCCCTGCTGGGGGCTGCCCCTGCTGTGCCACGTCCCCTCTGGCCCGTCCCCGGTGCTGACCCCGTCCCTGCTGTTTCCGGTGACACAACTCTGGCCATGGCCCCGGCTCCCTGGGCACACCTGCCCCTCCCACCCCGTCATGGCTGGGGGCCCCCGGGAAGGAGCAGGCAGCTCTGGAATGTTCTGTTAGAACCAGAACTTGGGCCTCTTCGCTCCTGGCCCCAAAGCTGGCCTGGCCCCAGAGCTGCTGCCCGGGCCTGGGGCGCCTGACCGGATGCGGGGCGAAGCGTGCGGGTCCCTGCGTGCCGCGTTCTCGTGCGCGGGTTGCTGTGTGCCGTGTTCCGTGTCCGGGTCCGTGTGCTCTGTGTTCTGGTGTGCGGGTCTCTGTATCCTGTGTTCTTGTGCGTTGAGTCCCTGTGCTGTCCTCTCGTGTGTGGGTCATGTGTGCTGTGTTCTTCCGTGTGCATGTTCTCGCACGTGTGGACTCCGTGTGGCTGTTCAGAGGCGCCATTTCCGTGACCCGGGGCAGGGGAGGGGCGGGAGGGGCCTCCCTGTGGTGGGGCCTGAGCGGCTGCTCCCTACACCCCTCCCCCTGCCCCTGGCTCGGGGGGCCCCTCCACGCTGGGTCTGGGTTTCGCACTAAGGGGGATGGCGGGGGTGGGGGATGAGGGGTGAGCAGGGACCAGGCTGGTGTCGGGGGGAGCATTAGATGGAGCCCCGAGGGGTGGGCTGCAGGGGTGTGGCCGTGTGGGGATAGAGCAGCGGGGGTCGGGTCCCCTGCGTGCTCAGCCCTGACTCGGCCCTGACATGTGCCAAGGACACGGCCCTTCCCTGGCCCTGGGGCCCCTCCTGGCCGTGCTGTCCCCTCCCCTCCTGTCCTTCCATCGGGCACCGAAGGCCAGGCCAGGCCCCTGTGCAGCTGGGGGGGCGGGGGGTCTGGGGCAGGGCCTCCAGCATCCCCGGCGGGCTGGGGTCGCCCCCGCGATGGGCCTCCCTGGCAGCTGTCCACGGGCCTCCGGCCTCTTCGGAGTGAGCGGGCGGGGCTGACAGGCAGGCGGACGGCCTTGTCCCCTCCCCGGCCCGGGCGGGAGCCGGACACTCCGGCTTGGGAACGTCAGCGGCTCTGCCGGGCCTCGGGGCGCTTGGGAGAGGGAGAGGCCCCCGCCCGCCCCGACCCAGACGCACTCACCCACTCGGGTCAGGCACCCGCAGGTCATCGCTGCGGGCCCCCCAGAGACCCCCGTGTCCAGCGGCCGAGAGCAGGGCAGGGGCCAGCGAGCGGGCACAGACGCAGTTCGGAGAGCAGCGGGACAGGAAGTGCGCCAGGGGCCCGGGGACAGGCAGGACAGAACCCAGCCGGGGTGGGAGGGGTGGGCGGAGGGCACCCTGGGGGCCGCGTTGCGAGTGGCCTCGAGCAGACACATGGACAGCTCGAGCCCACCCGCAGGCCGGACACCCAAACCCAGCAGTGGACGCGGGCCAGGGACACGGCAGGGGAAGTGGCCACTGCTGGCCCCGTGGGTGCCGGAAACTCAGCGATGAAGAACTTTCCAGATCACGGGGCCACGGGGCCGCAGGCAACGGTGGGTGGGCGCCCAGACGATCCCTCGGGTCCCGCCTGCAGCCAGGCCCTCACTGCCGGGTGTGGCCAGTCTCGGGCCAGAACTGTGAGTGGGGGCCCAACTGCCCGCACGCCTGGACATCGTCTCCCCCGAGCTTGGGCCATGGGGAGGGTAGCCTGGGGGTCCCGTGTGACTCCTGGGGCTGCCCAGAGCCCCCAGAACCCGCAACATGGGGGCTCGAGGCTCCGCCCCCCTCAGCGGGCCGGGACGAGGTGCCCCCAGCCCCGTTGGTGGTCGGGGCTCTGGGGGCAGCCTGGTCTGTGCCGGCCGCTCCAGGGTGAGGCCTCGAGGGGCTGCTGGGTGCCCGCTCCCCGCCCCACGTCTCTCAGTGCTCCCCGGGGCTGTCTCCTGGGCCTGCCCGAGGGGGTCAGCTCTCCGCCACTGGCGCTCGGGGTCCCCCCTGTGGCCGGCAGGGTGGTGGGCGGTGCTGGCTTCAGGCGATTCCTGGCGCCACCTGCCCCATCCCCCGACTCTCCCCACCCTGCCGCGCCTTCTCGAGTGCAAACTGCTGCCTCCTGGCTGGGCCAGGGTGGCTGTCCCGGCTGCCCCAGGTGACTCCAGCCCGAGTGCTCTCCCTGAGGCCTCTGCTCGGGGAAACTGAGGCTGAGGTCAGAAATGTGGGCTCCTGAGGGACTCTGCGGGTGGCTGCGGGTCACAGGAGCGGCTGGGGCAGCCCGGCCCGGGCCCTGTGTGCTGGTCCCACCAGCATCCCTTGCCTCGATGCTCTTCCACTGACCCCGGAGTCCCGGCCTGTCCTCCTGGCCCCGCTCAGGCTACTGACCCCTGTGTCCAGCCTGACTCCACAGCCACCTTCCCTTTGTCCCCCCCGCTGGAGTTCCCCGGCCCAGCATGGGCACAGGTGACCTGGAGCTGTGAGGGACGCACAGGCCCCGGGGCTGAGCTGTGGTGCCCAGCACCGCTGTCCACTGGGAGTGGGCCTGGCAGAGGGCAGAGCTGGCTCTGCTGTACCTGCCCCCCTCAGTGCCCGCAGGGACTGGGGGCCCAGAGGGCAGTGATCAGCTGAGGAAGTGGCCCACAGCAGAGGGAGTCTGCCCGCAGAGCTGTCAGGGGGCCTGGCGAGACGAACAGGGCACAGCGGTACTACGCGGGTGCAGCGAGGTTACATGGATACAGTGAGGTCGTGTGGGTGCAGCGAGGTTGTGTGGGTGCAGTGAGGTCATGTGGGTGCAGCGAGGTCACATGGATACAGTTAGTTCACCTGGGTGCAGTGAGGTCACGTGGATACAGTGAGGTCATGTGGGTGCAGTGAGGTCATGTGGATACAGTGAAGTCATGTGGATGCAGTGAGGTCATGTGGGTGCAGTGAGGTCATGTGGGTGCAGTGAGGTCACGTGGATACAGTGAGGTCACGTGGGTGCAGTGAGGTCATGTGGATACAGTGAGGTCACGTGGGTACAGTGAGGTCATGTGGATGCAGTGAGGTCATGTGGGGCACACTGGTTGTGGGGGTAGGTGAGAATCCTGGGGCACATCAAGGTTATGTGGGTCCCTGGAGCCACGTGTTTCCTGTTGTCTCCGAATCTGCTCCTGTCCCCTCAGTGTGCCTCTGTCGGGGGGAGGGGTCTGCTCCGGGCTCTGTCCACGGGGGCTCCCTGGGCACTCAGAGCCCCACCTGGAGGGTCTCTGGGCCGTGGTGGGGGTTTGTGCTCAGCGCCAGGCCTGTAGTCCGGGTTCCGGTGGGGGTTGTGAGGACGCGTGGGGCATGCATGTCAGTGGTGGGCAGGACCACATGTTTGCAAGGGCCATGCCCTGTGGCCTCTGCCCGTCCCGCCCTGTCCAGTACTTTGGTGGCCGGTCTCTGGCCGAGCTGCAGGCTGTGTGTGTCAGGCTGACAACAGCGTCTCAGCACCCGGCATGTCTGGGACGAATCCTGAGTGTCCATGGCATGTCCTGAGTGTCCAGCAGTCTGTGGCATGTGTATGGCATGTGTATGGCATGTCTAGTGGCATGTCTGGTGTATCTGTGCTGGTTGGCATGTGTATGGCATGTTGTGGCATGTTTGGTGTGTGGGTGGTATACGGCGTGTATGGCTTACCAGGGGTATTCTTTTTTTTTTTTTTATTGAATCATCATGTGGAAAATTACAAAGCTTTCAGGCTTAAGTCTCAGTTATACAGTGCTCAAACAACCATCCCTTCACCAGTGCACATGTTCTACCACCAAAAAACCCCCAGTATACCTCCCATCCTCCCACCCCCCGCCCCCGCCTGTGAGACTGATAAATTTCACTTTACTTTCTCTTTACTTTGGTTACATTCAATATTTCAACAAAGAGCTCGCTATTATTGTTTGGAGTTTCCCCACTAGAATCAGGCCTGCTGTGAAGAGATACGAGGTCATGTGACCGCTCTCACGGCCGCGCAGTTTGGGATTTCAGTATTTTAGTAACTAAGTTCAGGGAAATTTCTGCCAGAAATTGGATCATTCGGGGCTGGAGCGATAGCACAGCGGGGAGGGTGTTTGCCTTGCACGCAGCCGACCCGGGTTCAATTCCCAGCATCCCATATGGTCCCCTGAGCACCGCCAGGAGTAATTCCTGAGTGCAGAGCCTGGAGTAACCCCTGTGCATCGCCGGGTGTGACCCAAAAAGCAAAAAAAAAAAAAAAAAAAAAAAAAAGAAATTGGATCATTCATTGCAAGCTTGTACCTCTCATTAGTGGTCCTCATACTATGGCGGTCGCCATGCCCTTCCCTCCCCCCACTCCGGCAAGGGAAAGGCGAGAGAGAAAAACCTTTCCCCTCCTGGGCAGGCATGGGGCTGCGGCTTAGTTCTCAGTCTGGAGACGTTCTGCAAGGAGCTGCCGGTACCAACAGTACTTTAGCCTCTGGAGTCACGCTCGTGCAGCCGCCGGGGTCACGTCTCGGCGGAGAGCCTTACCAGGGCATCCTGTGGCCTGCCTGGGGTGTGTCCAGTCCAAGCTCCTGTTGGTTCCTGATGGGCTCTCTGGGGATCTCCCGCCCCGTTCTTTTTCTCACTGCCCACAGCTTCTCCCAGAGCATGTCCCCAGAATGACCGCATCAGGCCTGGTGCGGTCTGGCCTGGCTGCATTCCATGCTTCTCCTGTGTTGTGTCTGTACATGCATGTGGTCATGTGTACATGAGTGTATGCATGTAGAGCTACCTATTTGTGTGTACATGTACACACACGTGTGCGTTGTCTATGTATATACAGGAGCATGCTTATGTGTACACAGGCATGGTGGATGTACCCGCAGGTCTTACGTGTAATGTGTATATTTATTCATGTGCATGTGCATGTGAATGGTATATATATATATATATACATGTATCTGTGTATATCAGTGTGTATGTTTATGTGCACAGGGCATATGTGGTGTATATGTGCGTGTGTTTATGCATATGAATGTGTGAAATGTTCATCGCGTGTGTGTGCATACGTATGCATGAATGTAATTGTGTGTGAATGCACATATGTGTGTGTTTATGCACACATGTGTGCTGTACATGTTTATGTGCCGGCCCGCCGTAGGGGGGCCCACGTGCACTGAGGGGAGGCGTCCTGGTGTGTGGGAGGGATGTGTCCTGTGTGTGTGGACAGGCCAGTGGCAGGGCCCTCGGGGGCTCTGTGGCCGCCGCCTGCGGCTTCTCACAGGCGGGGAGGAAAGCGGGGTAAAGTGGCCGGGAACTGGGCATGACCAGCTGAGAGGGAGAACTGGACTCGGACGTTGAGAACTGGCGCTCGGCCTTGGGAGAGAGGCCCCCGGCTCTGTCCACACCTCCGGCCCGGGGCCCTCAGCAGCGGCTTTCCAGAGGGGCTCAGGGTTGAGCTGCTCAGCGGGTGATGCTCTGTGGGCAGAAGCCCTGGGTCAGCCCCGGCACTGTGCAGACCCCCCAGAAGGTGTCAGTCTGGGGCTGGAGCCATAGCACAGCGGGGAGGGCCTTTGCCTTGCACGCGGCCGACCCGGGTTCAATTCCCAGCATCCCATATGGTCCCCTGAGCACCGCCAGGGGTAATTCCTGAGTGCAGAGCCAGGAGTAACCCCTGTGCATCGCCGGGTGTGACCCAAAAAGTAAAAAACAAAACAAAACAAAACAAAAACCCCAAAAGGTGTCAGTCTGGCAAGGGCTGCAAAATTCTTGTTTATTCACCCCCCCCCCCATTTCTTGTTTCTTTTTGGGTCACAGCCGGAGATGCTCAGGGGTCACTCCTGGCTCATGCACTCAGGAATCACTCCCTGCGGTGCTCAGGGGACCATATGGGATGCTGGGAATTGGACCCGGGTCGGCCGCGTGCAAGGCAGACGCCCTCCCCGCTGTGCTATTGCTCCAGCCCCTCCCCCCCCTTTTAATTGAATCATTGTGAAATGCAGTTATCGAGTTGTTTGTTGGGTTTCAGTCCTACAGTGCTCTAATATCCGTCCCTCTACCAGGGCACGTTTCCTGCCCCCAGTGCCCCCCACTTCCCTCTTGGGGGCTGCAGAATCCTGCATCACTACCCCTCCCCCATTTTTGGTCACATCTGGCGGTGCTCAGGGATCACTCCTGGAGAGCTCGGGGGACCCTGTGGGGTGCCGGGGATTGGACCTGGGCCAGCCCCGTGCCAGGCAAGTGCCCTCCCTGCTGTTCCACTGGTCTGGCCCTGGGGGTCTGCTGGGCGCGAGACCCTCGGGGCACAGCTGCTGCTCTGAAAACTGATGCAGGCTCCAGGCGTGCTTGTCGAAGGTGGACGCCCCCGAGTCACCGCTTAGCCACTGCCCCTCTCATGGCCGTGTGCCACCCGCTCGGGGATGTGTCACGTGGGCACGTGGCAGGTGGCAAGGGCGCCAGCAGAGCTTGGGGACTCGGGGCCGGGCGTGCCTGGAGCTTGTTTCCCTGCTGGAAGGACGCCAGCTTGGGGAGGCTCGTGTGAGCATAGCTGGACACACTGGCTTCGGGACGGTGCCCGCCAGGGGCTTCCCGCCCCTGCCAGCCCTCGGGGGCTCAGTGCTGAGTGACCACAAGTCTGACGGGGCGGCGGTGCGCGTGGCCCTCGGAGCAGCCACCCGGCGGTCAGCACTGCTTCCGTGACTGCGGACCCGGCCGCTGCCCAGCGGCTCTGCAGAAGGTCAGTGGCCAGACCCGGGCGAGGGAAATCCCGGGGCCCAGACCTTGTCACGGGGCTGATCAGCAGCCGGGGAGGGGGCGGGTGGACGGACAGACGTCAGGGCCCGAGGTCTGTGTCGCTGCCGCGCACCCGCCAAAGCCGGGGAGTCGCGAGTAATCAGTGGAGCCGATAAGGCGCGGGCCAAGGTCAGGAGACGCCGAGAAAGGGCAGTTCCGGGTTGGAGGCCCTGCAGGGACACGTGGACAGGGCCCCCGGCGGCCTGCAGGGACACGTGCCCCCGTGGACAGGGCCCCCGGGCGGCCTGCAGGGACACGTGCCCCCGTGGACAGGGCCCCCGGGCGGCCAGCAGGGACACGTGCCCCCGTGGACAGGGCCCCCGGGCGGCCTGCAGGGACACGTGCCCCGTGGACAGGGCCCCCGGGCGGCCAGCAGGCAGCAGCCTCTGTTGCTGGGGTCAGGCTGACGGACTGGGCTTCTTGGGAGATGGCCGGCCCGTCCCCAAGTGGGCCCTGTGCTCCGGCCAGCACGAGGCAGGGGTTGCGGCCCTGCGTGTCGGGAGGAGCCGTGTCCGTCTCCGGCTTCCTGCTGCCCACCCCACGGCGGGCGGGGCTGATCAGAGCAGAAGCGCAGACCGCACAGACAGGGCTCAGAGGATTCAAATGACCAGTGTCCAGCTGGACATGCCGTCCTGTGTGCATGTGTATGCATGTGGTGCGTGTGTGTGCATGCATGCAATGGATGTCTCTGCATATGTGTGTGGTTATGCCTGGGGATAGTTGTGTGCACACAGAGATGTGCCTTGTGTATACGTGTGTGGTGTGTGCACATGTGGTGTGCCCATGTATACAGGTGTGTGCATGCACATGTAGGCGGTGTCTGTGTATATGTGCACACGTCCACATGCACGGGTGTCTCTGTATATATGTGCATATGTGTACGTGTGAATGTGCCTGTGTCCATACACATGAGACTGTGTATATGTGTGAACACGCACAAGGGGCTGTGCCTGTGTGTACATGTGTATATGCACAATGGTCTATGCATAGGTTCATGTGCATGGGTGTCTCTGTGTACACGTGTGTACACATGGCCTGTGCTTGTGTATATGCATAGGTGTGTGCAAGCACGTGGACTCGTGTACACATGAGCGTGTGTGGGGGTATGCCTGTGGGCGCACATGTGTGAGCATGTGCCGGGTGTGTGTATAAGCGCGTGCTGGGCGCGTGTCTGAGCGTGTTTGATCTGCGGGGCCCTCGGCTCGCCCTCTGGGCAGGCTTCACCCGAGCACTCCCCCTTCTGGAGCAGGTGTTGTCACTGCCGGCGTCCTGGAAACTGCCCTGCCGTCCCCCCGCCCGCGTCTGCCTCGGGCGCTGCCCGCCACCTCTCCGTGGCTGCGGGGCCTCAGCTCCTGCGCTCGGGCGCGCCCCGGGCCCCTTTCCGGCCTCCCTCGGGCTCGCCTGCGCCTCTCTGGGCACCGGGAGGGGCGCGATCGCCTTTTCTGGCCCATCGGGGCCTCACGACTGGTTTCCCGCTGGTTTTGCCGAGAACGAGCCCCCCTGTTCCGTCCTGCCCTCCCCGCAGGGTGCTCGTTCAGGGGTCTGGGCGCTGTGCTGCCGCCGCGGCACCTCCCGGCCGCCCCCGCTGCTGAGACCGAGCCCGCCTGTCCTCCGGGCCGCCCGCCGGGCTCTGGCCACTGCAGCTGGGCCTCGGGGCCTTTGCGCGGCAGGAGCCCGGCACCCTCTCGTCCTGTGCGTGCCCTCGTTCCCGTGCTCCGCTCTCGGCTGCGTGGACGCCTGAGTTTCCACGAAGGCCAGTTTGTGGCTGTTCCGCGTCCCAGGGTCCTCGCCAAGGCCAGTGCGTGGCCCCGCCCCCGACTGCGTCTGAGCTTCCCGCCGACTCCCGGCCACCCTGGCCCGAGGCTCGCAGTGGTGCGCAGACTGGGCGTGGGACCCTTCCTCTCCCGACGGAGCCGGTGCCCGCGGCTGCGGGCTCTCTCCGGCGGGTCCGCGCCCCCCGCACGGCGCAGCAGACACCCGTGTCCGGGAGCAGCCTGGCGTGGGGCGGCAGGGGCTGGTCGTGGGGCTGACCCAGAGACAGGCGTGTGGGGCAGGCTGAGGCGGCCCGGCAGCTGTGAGCCTCGGTCTCCCAGGCGGCTTCCTGGAGG
The DNA here is from genome assembly GCF_027595985.1 of Sorex araneus. Lineage (NCBI taxonomy): Eukaryota > Metazoa > Chordata > Mammalia > Eulipotyphla > Soricidae > Sorex > Sorex araneus. Next base: position 167,453,297 of record NC_073307.1, on the reverse strand, counting down.
AGGCGGTGCGCAGGGACTCTGGCCTTCAGGGTCGAGACACACTGCGCTCTCCCCCGCATCCTTCCTCCGGGGGAGTGTGGGACAGTGCCGCCCTCAGGCAGAGCACACGGCCCCGGGGTGTGGAACAATGGTGTAGACACGCTGTGTGTGGGCTGACCCGGCCATGGTGGGTGCAGTGTAGACATGCTGTGAGCTGACCCGGCCATGGTGGGTGCCGAGTGGTGTAGACACCCTGTGAGCTGACCCGGCCATGGTGGGTGCAGTGTAGACACCCTGTGGGCTGACCCGGCCATGGTGGGTGCAGTGTAGACACCCTGTGAGCTGACCCGGCCATGGTGGGTGCAGTGTAGACACCCTGTGAGCTGACCCAGCCATGGTGGGTGCAGTGTAGACACCCTGTGAGCTGACCCGGCCATGTTGGGTACCGAGTGGTGTAGACACCCTGTGAGCTGACCCGGCCATGGTGGGTGCAGTGTAGACACGCTGTGAGCTGACCCGGCCATGGTGGGTGCAGTGTAGACACGCTGTGGGCTGACTCGGCCATGGTGGGTGCAGTGTAGACACCCTGTGGACTGACCCGGCCATGGTGGGTGCAGTGTAGACACGCTGTGAGCTGACCCGGCCATGGTGGGTGCAGTGTAGACACCCTGTGAGCTGACCTGGCCATGGTGGGTGCAGTGCAGACACCCTGTGAGCTGACTTGGCCATGGTGGGTGCAGTGTAGACATGCTGTGAGCTGACCCGGCCATGGTGGGTACCGAGTGGTGTAGACATGATGTGGGCTGACTCGGCCATGGTGGGTGCAGTGTAGACATGCTGTGAGCTGACCCGGCCATGGTGGGTGCAGTGTAGACACCCTGTGAGCTGACCCGGCCATGGTGGGTGCAGTGTAGACACACTGTGGGCTGACCGGGCCATGGTGGGTGCAGTGTAGACACGCTGTGGGCTGACCGGGCCATGGTGGGTGCAGTGTAGACGCCCTGTGAGCTGACTCGGCCATGGTGGGTGCAGTGTAGACACCCTGTGGGCTGACCCGGCCATGGTAGGTGCAGTGTAGACATGCTGTGAGCTGACCTGGCCATGGTGGGTGCCGAGTGGTGTAGACACGCTGTGAGCTGACCCGGCCATGGTAGGTGCAGTGTAGACATGCTGTGAGCTGACCTGGCCATGGTGGGTGCCGAGTGGTGTAGACATGCTGTGGGTTGACCCGGCCATGGTAGGTGCAGTGTAGACACGCTGTGAGCTGACTCGACCATGGTGGGTGCAGTGTAGACACCCTGTGGGCTGACCCGGCCATGGTAGGTGCAGTGTAGACATGCTGTGAGCTGACCTGGCCATGGTGGGTGCCGAGTGGTGTAGACACGCTGTGAGCTGACCCAGTCATGGTGGGTGCCGAGTGGTGTAGACATGCTGTGGGTTGACCCGGCCATGGTAGGTGCAGTGTAGACACGCTGTGAGCTGACTCGACCATGGTGGGTGCAGTGTAGACACCCTGTGGACTGACCCGGCCATGGTGGGTGCAGTGTAGACACGCTGTGAGCTGACCCAGCCATGGTGGGTACCGAGTGGTGTAGACACACTGTGAGCTGACTCGGCCATGGTGGGTGCAGTGTAGACACCCTGTGGGCTGACCCGGCCATGGTAGGTGCAGTGTAGACATGCTGTGAGCTGACCCGGCCATGGTGGGTGCCGAGTGGTGTAGACACGCTGTGAGCTGACCCAGTCATGGTGGGTGCCGAGTGGTGTAGACATGCTGTGGGTTGACCCGGCCATGGTAGGTGCAGTGTAGACACGCTGTGAGCTGACTCGACCATGGTGGGTGCAGTGTAGACACCCTGTGGACTGACCCGGCCATGGTGGGTGCAGTGTAGACACGCTGTGAGCTGACCCAGCCATGGTGGGTACCGAGTGGTGTAGACACACTGTGAGCTGACTCGGCCATGGTGGGTGCAGTGTAGACACCCTGTAGGCTGACCCGGTCATGGTGGGTGCCGAGTGGTGTAGACACGCTGTGGGCTGACCGCGGGGAGTGGACCGCGGTGACCTGGGCACCAGTGGACAGGCTGACAGGGCCTCCCTGAGTGTGGCCGTGACCCGGGAGCCGGGCTTCCAGGAGGCCGCCCGTGTGGCCTGGGCTGGCCCTGGTGCCCGTCTGGGAGGCCTGCGCGGGCGCCTCTGCCCCTCGGCGCCTTCCGAATACACCTCCGGGAGCGCTGTCTCGGCAAGGGCGGGGTGTCCGGGCAGGATGCTGTCCCTGCAGTGTGGGGGTCGCCGGGCCTTGCTGAGCGGGTGGTGGGCATGGAGCCATGGGCAGTGTGGGGGCAGCAGCCTGGACACCCCCAGGGGTCGCCCAGTGACCCGGGACCCCAGGCTGCCCAGCATCGGGGCCTGCTCCCCTGCTGCCCTGCCTGGGACAGGGCCACACACGGGCAGTCCTGGGGTCACTGCGGGGGGCAGCAGCTGGACTTCTGGGCACCCGATCTTCTCTGGGCCTCCGGCGGGTGCAGTGTAGACATAGCGACATACAGCGCAGGGTGGGGGCAAGAGTGGACCCATCTTTGACCCGAGTTGCCGTCTGCTGGGGAAGGAGCCCCAACCCTGTGCCCACCCCCTACCTCGGGCTCTAGCTGGGGCCCCGGGTGGCGGTGGGCCTGAGCCCGAGACCTTCAGCTTAGGAAGGGGGGGCAAAGGGCCCTGGAGGCCTGAGCGGAGTGTTGGGGCAGGAGCTGGGAAGGGGGGCGGGGAGGGGCTGCAGGGGGCGGTGGAGAGTGGCCTGTGGGAGGTGCCGTGTGCGCAGCGGGGAGCCCCAGGGGAAGGTGAGGTGCGGGTGCCTGGCCAGGGCTACGGGCTCAGGGGCTTGGGGACACGGACCGGGAGCTCCTTCCTCGGCCACATGTTCACCTGCCGCGAACCTTTGAAAGCAACTGAACCTGCTTTGTTGCAAGAGATTCCAGAGCATAGGGCGGGGCGGCGGGGCGAGTGGGCGGGGCAGCGGCTTGAGTGGGCGGGGCAGAGGCCAGAGTGGGCGGGGCAGCGGGGCGAGTGGGCGGGACAGCGGGGTGAGTGGGTGGGGCATCAGGCCGAGTGGGCGGGGCAGAGGCCAGAGTGGGCGGGGCAGCGGGGCGAGTGGGTGGGGCAGCAGGCTTGGTGGTACAGGCGCGGGACCCCGTGAGCTTCCCAGAGCAGGGGCTCAGACTGCCTTCGGCTTGTCCCAAAGCACAGACTGTGGAGGAGGGGGTGGGGGCATTGGGGGCAGAGTGCAGTGGGAGACTGAGGTGCTTGGGTTTGGATGGGTGGATGTGTGCCCCCAGGTGACATGGTTGGGACCAGTCCACCGGCTGCTGACCAGGTCCACGCACACCCCTCCCTGAACCTGCAACTCGATACTTTACATGTGGGGCTGGGGACCCCCGAGGGTGGAGCTGAATGGAGGGTGCGGCCCCCCGCCAGGCCAGGGGACACCAGAATCGAGGGGCGGGCCTTCCTTGTTAGGGGCTCGGGGTTCCCTGAGACGGGGGCAGCCTCCAGACGTGGGGCCCAGGACCGCCAGCCTGGCGGGGGCCGGCCCTGGTCTCCCTGGGAGCGGCCCCCAGGCTCTGCCCGGGGCCGCCACGGTCTGTCCCCTTTCCTTGTTTTCCTTGGCCGGGCCCTTGGGTGCTCACACACTCTCCGAGGCAGTGCCGCCCTTGCCCGGCCTCAGCGCCAGGAGCCGAGGGCACCCCGGAAGCCCAGGCACACTCCAGTGGGGGCGGCCGCGCAGACACGGCCCCGGGACCCTGGCAGCCCGCGTCTCTCCCAGGGCTCCGTGCGGGGCAGGGGGCACTGCCTGGCACCACCGGGCATTCCTGCCCCGCTGGCACCTGGAGCCGTGATGACCGATAACATTCCGCGTCCCCGGGCCAGCCCTGGCATCATGCGCCCCGGGAAACAAGCAGGGCATTGTCTGGGGGTGGGGCGGGGTGCTGCCCCCCCGCAGATGCAGCCGCGGACCCCACCCCACCCCACCCTGAGTCCTGGAAGCCGGGCAGGGGCGCCCACCCATTCCTCAGCCAGGGGGTGTGGGGGCCAGACTGCGCGGGCCGGGCGGGGGCTGCCCAAGGACAGGGAGGAGGCGGCGGAAGGGGCGCAGGTAGCAGGTAGCGTCATTCCCGGGACAAAGGACATGCTGTGTGCCTACAGCACAAGGAAGGCCTCCAGGGAGAGGGGACGGGGGTCCAGGGGGCGGGGTCAGGCGTCCAGGCACAAGGGACGAGCCGTCACGGGAGGGGCCGGTCCCCAGGACAGGGGGTATCCGGGGCGGGCGATGGCCTCTGTCCCCCACCCTGGGTCTGTCTGTCCTGCGGGGGGTCCCTGCCCCCTGACGGGGAGTCCCGGGGCTGGGCCCGCGTGGTCCTGGGGCCAAGTGTCCGGCCGTGGAGCCGGGGCCTGCACTGCAGGATGGCCCCGTGGACCTGGGCCTGGCCGGGCCCTCTGTCTGGACACACCAGATGGGGGGCGGGGGGGTCTGAGGGGCACGACTGTGGCCCGGCGGGTGCTGGGGCTAGGCGAGAGGGGGCCAGCGGGCCGGGGCGGGCATGGGGAGCCCCGCAGCTTCAGCGCAGAGCCTGGCCACGCGTGTCCCACGTGGCGAGCGCGTGCGATGCCCCTGGCGGCCGGTGCGGGAGCGGGCGGCTGGGCGGGGCACGGCCCGCTGACCCCGGCGCCGTCTGTCCACAGCTTCCTCATCGTCCTGGTGTGCCTCATCTTCAGCGTGCTGTCCACCATCGAGCAGTACGTGGTGCTGGCCACGGGCACTCTCTTCTGGATGGTACGTAGCTGCGCGGGGAGGGGCCGTGCCAGGGCCTCCGGGGGGCCCTGCTACGGGGCGCTGGAGGTGGGGGACACCTGCTCTCCAGGGGGGATGGTCAGATGGGGGGCATTCTGGGAGGACTTTCTGGAGGAGGAGGCTTCTGTCTGCAGGGCCCCACGGAGCCTGCACTGTGGCCTGGGCTGACTCCTGGGCGCAGCAGCCGCCCCCAGCCCCCATCCTCCTCCCGCTGCCCCCGGCCTGTGCCCCCGCCCCACAGAAGCGCCCGGCCTGAGGACACAGACCCCGCTCTCGGCTGCGGGCTGGACCGGGTCCTGCGCCAGGGTGCTGGGTGGGGCTCCCTCCCAGGGTGTCCCTGCCAGCTGGGGGCGGGGCGAGACCACCCCGAGCCGGGATCTCCCCCACGCAGAGCCCCAGCAACGCCGCCTGCGTGCAGCGCGGTGCCCAACCCCGTGTGACCTCGCACCTGGCCCCGGCTTCCTGCTGACCCCAGTGTGACCTGCCTGGCCACACCTGCCTCCTCCCGCCCACGCCGGGCCCTCCTCCCGCCCGCGTGTGTCCTCCTGGCAGGCAGAGTCCTGTGACGTGGCCCAGGTGTCTCTGTCCCACACGGCCCAGGCTCCCGGCACTCCTCGAGGCCAGGACGGGGAGCACCCAGCCCTGCGTGCGTGTGCGTGCGTGTGTGTGTGTGTTGCATGCGTGTCTGTGTGGGCCATCGATGAGTGCATGTGTGTGTGCACGCATGTGTGTGTGGCCAGCGATGAGTGCGTGTGTGTGTGCACGCATGTGTGTGTGGCCCAGCTATGCGTGCATGTGTTGTGTGCATGTGGCCCAGTGCTACGTGAATGTGTGTGTGCATGTGTGCATGTACGTGTGTGTGGCCCAGCGATGCGTGCATGTGTGTGTGCATGCATGTCTCTGTGGCCTGTGACGTGTGCATGTGTGTGCATATGCACGTGGCCCAGTGCTATGTGCATCTGTGTGCATGTGTGCATGCATGTGCGTGTGGCCCAGGGCTGCGTGCATATGTGTGTGTGCATGGATATGTGTGTGGCCCAGGGCTGCGTGCCTCAGTGTCACCCCTGTTGTGGCATGTGGTGTGGGGACTTTCACCCCAGTCCTCTGCCCCATCACCTGAGCCGGATCATCACTCAAAGGCGGGTCTCTGGCCAGGCCCAGACAGCCCTTCCCTGCTGCCTGGGAGAGGGCTGGGGTCTGGTTCCCGGGCTCTCCTTTGCTCGATTGGGGTTTGGGCGCGAATTAGGGTGTGTGGCTAGAGGCTAAGGTTTAGTCAGGGTCCGCCAGGGGTTAGAGCTCCAGGCAGGGGTGAGGGGTCATGATTACCAGTGAGTTAAAGTCAGGGGCTGTGGCCTGGCTCAGTTGGAGGTACCCACTGTTAGGTTAGGGTTGTGGTTTGTGTGGGTATTTGGGGACCGGGCTATGGCACAGTTAGGGTTGGGGCGAGGGCTACAGTTTAGGGGTACAGGTAGGGCTATGAGGGCATATGGGGGCAGCTGGCTGTTTAGGGGCAAGGCAGGGCTGTTAGGGAGTAAGTTTAGGGTGCGTTTGGGGCTATGGTAGGGGACTCGATCATAGAACAGTGGCACCAGGGGTCAGCAGTGGGGAGGGCAGAGGTCGGGATGACAGGGTTACTGTCCAGGGACTGATGGCGGCACGGGGTTCGGCATAGTTTAGGTTAGCGTTAGGGTTGGGCTGTGGCTGGGCTAGGGGTGGGGTTAGGGTTGGGTTCGGGCAATAGCGGGCTTAGGTCGGGGTCAGGGCTAAGGTTAGGGTTGGGCTAGTGTTGGGGTTGGAGGTAGGTTGGGGTTTAGGTTAGAGTTTGGGTTAGGGTTAGGGTTAGGGTAGGGTTAGGGTTAGGGTTAGGGTTAGGGTAGGGTTAGGGTTAGGGTTAGAGTTAGGGTTAGGGTTAGGATTAGGGTTAGGGTTAGGGTTAGGGTTAGGGTTAGGGTAGGGTTAGGGTTAGGGTTAGGGTAGGGTTAGGGTTAGAGTTAGGGTAGGGTTAGGGTTAGGGTTAGGGTAGGGTTAGGGTTAGGGTTAGAGTTAGGGTTAGGGTTAGGGTTAGAGTTAGGGTTAGGGTTAGGGTTAGGGTAGGGTTAGGGTTAGGGTTAGGGTAGTGTTAGGGTTAGGGTTAGGGTTAGGTTAGGGTAGGGTTAGGTTTAGGGTTAGGGTTAGGGTTAGGGTTAGGGTTAGGGTTAGGGTTAGGGTTAGGGTTAGGGTTAGGGTTAGGGTTAGGATTATAGTTAGGGTTAGGGTTAGGGTTAGGGTTAGGGTTAGGGTAGGGTTAGGGTTAGGGTTAGAGTTAGGGTTTGGGTTAGGTCGGGTTGGAGTCAGGGTTAGGGTTAGGGTTAGTGTTAGTATTGGGGTTGGGGTTAGGGTTGGGTTAGGGTTAGGTTGGGTCCGAGTCCCGGTGGGGTTCATATGGACAGAGAATGGCAGGTTATTTTTGGGCTGTGGGTCCTCGATGGACTGAATCTCTCACCTCCCTTGTCTGTTAAGACCCCGCTGTGCCCCCCTCCGCTGCTTCCACACGTGGTCACTTCGTTTGTTCCCTTTCGTGTCCCCTCCGTGCTGTTCTTTGGAGCAGGGCAGGCCTGAACGCTGTCGTGCGTGTGAGTGTCCGCCCGGTTTCTTGTTGGGGAGGTGAGGCTCCTGATATTCGGGCCTCTGGCCTCTCGTGGTCATTCCTAGGTGGCCCTGCCTGTGTCTCTTGGCCCTCGGCCACTGCCCGGCAGGCTGCCGCAGGACTCCCGGCCCACAGAGTCGTGCTCGCCTGGAGCCGGGATTTCCTTCGGGACATTTCCCATCACTGCTGGGTCTGCAGGTGACGGCTACTCTCGTGGGTGCCCACTGCCTGCGGGTGGGTGTCCAGAACTGGCGGTGGCCAGGGAGTCTGTGCTCCGTGGAAGTATGCTGGGGGGAGGGGTGTCCGTCCATCCATCTTCTTCACCCCTTCATCTATTCATGTGTCCACCTGTCCGTCCTCCTGTCCCTCTGTCCATCTTGCTGGGTTCCAGGTCTGTTTTTCCTGTGGGCAGCGCCAGCTGCTGGGCCCTGGACACCCCATGACCCCCTCCCTCGCTCCAGGCCTCCCCAGGCCTCGCTCCTGGGCTCGGAGCCCGGCTCGTCCCTCTGAGTGGACGTGTCCTCACTCCTCTCCTTGCGAGCCCGGGCTGGGGGTGGGCACAGGGGACCCGCTGCTCCTGGTCACCTGTCCAGCTCCACACACGGGAGGGGACTGTGGGCCGGAGCTCACCGGATGACAGTGGGGACCTGGGGCAGCCCCTCGGACCCTGAGCAGCAGCCCAGGTGTTTGCAGGTGTTTGTGTGCCCACATAGGTATGTGCAGGTGTGTGTGGGGGCCGGCATAGGTGTGTAGGTACAGGCGTAGGGGTGTGTGCGTGCGTGTGTGGCTGGGTGCAGGTATAGGTTTGTGTGGGTGTAGGCAACCCACATTGCTCTCCTCCATCCCTCCCCTCCACTCCTCTCTCCACCTCTCCCCTCCACCCCTCCCCTCCATCCTTCCCCTCAATCCCTCCCTCCATCCTTCCCTCCATCCCTCCCTTCCAACCCTCTCCTCCATCCCTCCCTCCATCCTTCCCTCCACCCCTCCCCTCCATCCTTCCCCTCCATCCCTCCATCCCTCCCTCCATCCCTCCCCTCTATCCTTTCCTCCATCCCTCCCTTCCAACCCTCTCCTTCACCCCTCCCCTCCACCTCTCCCTCCATCCCTCCCCTCCATCCCTCCACCTCTCCCTCCATCCCTCCCCTCCATCCCTCCACCTCTCCCTCCATCCCTCCCCTCCATCCCTCCCTCTATCCCTCCCTCTACCCCTCCCCTCCACCCCTTCCCTCCATCCCTCCCTCCATCCCTCCCTCCATCCCTTCCCTTCACCCCTCCCTCCATCCCTTCCCTCCACCCCTTCCCTCCGTCCTTCCCTCTATCCCTCTCCTCTATCCCTCCCCTCCATCCCTCCCCTCCATCCCTCCTGTCTATCCTTCCCCCTTCCCTGGTCGTGCATCTCTGAGGCTCTTTCGCCCTCTGGTGGCCAATGTCCACACTGCATGCTCTCCTTCAGATGATTGACGGCTCATTGTAGATTGCCCAGGGCAGCAAGGGGGTGTCTTGCACCCGCTTCTTTGGGGACTGGCATGGACCCCAACAAACAGCTTCCCTGCCTTTCCGGCCCCCTTCCTGCCCCCTGCCGGGCCCCTGGGCTGTGTCCTGCAGAGGTGGGGGCCCTCCTTCGCGTGGCAGTCCCGTGCTTGGTGCGGCCTGCTGAAGCTCCCGGGCGGGCCTGCAGTGCCCGTGCAGCCCCTGGCCCGTCCCCGCTGCTGCCCGTGTCTCTGCCCCAGCCCTGTGCTCTGCCCTGTGGCTCTTCCTCTGGGGATTCTCTGTGCACAGTGCTCAGGCGGCTTCAGTCTGAACCAGGCCGTGCTTGGCCTGCCAGCGACCCCCCCCCCGCCCCCCGACACCCTTCGTACTCAGTAGGCCCTGGTAGGTGCCGGGTACCCCTGGCAGGGCCGGCCGAATCTTTACATGTTTGTCCTTCGAGCCCCGTGCCCAGAGCCGCCCCTGAGACAGCCCTTGTGCCCCAGGGCCTGGGCCTCAGTTTCCCCAGCTGCAAAATGGGGACAGCCTTTACACCCCGCACTGGCTGGCCCGGAGACTGAGGTGGCGTGGGACAGGGAGCGTCCAGAGTTGGGGGGGACCTGGGCGTGCAGCGCGCGGGGTCCCCCTGGGCGGGGCCTTCAGGGCTGGTCAGGTAGGGCTGGAAAACGGGGGCGCAGGGCTGCTGGGGGCGGCGGGCCGCGGGGGCTGGCGTGGGTGTGGGAAGGCCGCAGCCGGCGGGGCGCAGTGCTGCGCGCGGACACCAGGCGGCGCTGCTGCCCGCGGGATGCCGGCGGGGCTGGCGGCCGCCCAGGCGCGTCCAACCGCAGCCGGAGCCCCAGAGGGGCCAGGAGGGCTGGCGCGGGGGCTCGGGCAGCTCCACGTAGGACGGCGGAAAGAGCCGCCCGCTCCCCTCCTGCTACGTGGCGTCCTGGCGGCGCCCCCCGCCCCCGGACAGCCTGAGTGCCGGGCGCGGGATGCAGTGGGGAGGCGGGGGAGGAAGCCCGGGCAGGGGCCCTGGGGGCTCCCGGGGGGGCCCCCGGCTGGGCCCCTCGCTCCAGAGGAAGTCGTGTGTGCACAGCTGTGTGCCTGTGAGCGGCTGCATCTGCTGCGGTCACGTGCGAGCCCGTGTGTATGTGTGTTTGCGTGCGTGATCGTGTGTGTGCTGTGCCTCTCTGTGTGTACGTGTTTGTGTGTCTGTGTGTGCGTTTGTGTGTCTGTGTATGTGTTTGTGTGTCTGTGTGTCTGTGTGTGTTTGTGTGTCTGTGTGTGTCTCCGTGTATCCGGTCCCCGTGTCCCTCCCAGGTCTGGGGTGGCTGTCCTGGGCCCCCTATACCCAGAGGCCTGTTCAGGCCACATGAGGGGCCCGTTTCTCTCTCACACCACAGTCCCAGACACACAGACTCCAGCACACGCACACACACACAGGCACATACAGACACAGATTCAAGAAACACAGAAGCACACAGAGAAACAGACACAGAACACACACAGTCACACATAGACACACACACAGTCATACACACAGACACACAGTCACACACAGACACACAGACACACACCAACACATGCAGACAGTCACACAGACACAGAACACACACAGACACACATCGGCACACACAGAGACACACAGTCACACACAGACACACACATAGACACACACACAGTCACACACAGAGACACACAGCCACACACACAGACACACACCAACACATGCAGATAGTCACACAGACACAGAACACACACAGACACACACTGGCACACACAGATACACACAGACACACAGTCACACACAGACACACAGACACACAAACACAGTCACACAGAGTCACACACAGACACATACACACACAGAAACACAGTCACACAGAGTCACACACAGACACATACACACACAGAAGCACAGTCACACAGTCACACAGACACATGGTCACACACAGATACACAGTCACACACAGTCACACACACAGAAACACAGTCACATACAGTCACACAGACACACGGTCACACACAGATACACACAGTCACACACAGTCACACACACAGAAACACAGTCACATACAGTCACACAGTCACACACAGACACACAGACACAGACACACAGACACATGCAGACACACAGACATAAACAGACACAGACACACAGACACACACAGACACACAATCACACACAGACACACAGTCACACACAGACAGACACACAGACACCCACAGTCGCACACGGGCAGGCCGAGTGGGCTGGGCCCCGCGCTGTGGGGAGGGAGGGGAGCTGTCCCGGGCCGGGGTCGGGAGCCCCCGTGGGCCGAGGCGGGGATGATGTCATCACTGTGGCTTCTCCCCACCCCGGCAGACGGCCTCGCGCCCCCCGGTCCCCGCAGCGCTTCCTGGCTTCTTCCCCAGTGAGGGGGCAGCGCTGCTCACGGCTGACCCCTCGCCCCGTCCCCCTCCCGCCTGGCGACCCCTGCCCCTGGGCTCCTCCCACCGGGCGCTGGTCTCTGCCTCTTGGCCCTACGCGGGCCTGGGTGAGGGTCGTTCTCCCGCCCCTGGCAGCAGAGACCGGCCTCGGCCTCGGCCTCGCTGGCTTCCTGCCGCCCCGGCCCCCCCTCCCGTGGGGTGTCCCTGTGCTCAGGCTCCTGCAGGAAGCAGCTGGGGCCCACCAGGCCCCAGTGGTTGCCGGGCTGTCCCCACCCAGGGCCCTGCCCTGTGGGTCATGGCCTGGAGGGGGCCGCTGAGATACAGACGTGGGGGACGGAGGAACACGGGGCTCCGGGGGCTGGGCTAGGGCTAGGGCCGTGCGTGGCTGCATGTGCTCTGTGTACATAGGCGTACTCATATGTGCACAAACGGGGACATGTACAAACACATACACGTGTGCAGGTTCAGGCGTGTCCGTCAGTGTATGTATGAGCAGTGTGTGAGCGTGTGTGTCTACATGTGTGGGGATCATGTGTGTACATGCCATGTGTGAGTATGGGCATGTAGGTGTAGGATCATGTGTGATTGTGTGAGCATGTGTTGCATGTGTATGGGATCATGTGTGTTATTGTGTATGAGTGTGTGGGGGATCATGTGTGATTGTGTGTGTGAGAGTGCATGAGTGTGTGTGAGCGTGTGTATGTGAGCATGTGTGTGCACGAGTGTGTATGAGCATGCATGAGTGTGAAACGTGTGTGTGTGCATGAGTGTGTGTGTGTGTGAGTGTGTGTGAGTGTGTGTGTGTGTGTGACTGTGTGTGTGTGAGTGTGTGTGTGCGGTTGCTGGTCTCCCCCCTCACAGGTGTCCGGGTGGTCCCCGCCCCCCTCCCGGCCCCTCCCTGCTGCTCCCGCGAGATTGTGCTGACTCAGCAGCTGCTGGCGCCGGGGCGCGCGGGGGGCTCCGCTTAGCCGCGAGATGAGCTCCTGGCCCGGACAAAAGTCAGCGCGGTGGGGCGGGGGCGGGGGCGGGCGCGTCTCGGCCCAGCAGCTGGGCAGCCTCACTCTGAGCCCAGGGCAGCTGACGACCCCTGGGCCGTGGGGGGCTGCCCTGTGCTGCGTGCCTCCTGGGTGCCTGGGGGTCGTCGGGGGGCCGGGTGTGGCCGTGGGTCCGGCAGCTGCAGCCCTCGGGGCCTGAGAGGGGCCCCGGCCGGGCTCGGCGGGTCCCCGCAGCTGCCGGGACAGCTGGCGCGGCATGCGTGCGTGCTGGTGGGGCCCCGTGCCCCCCGCCCGCCCGCGGCTCATGCCCGCGCCCGGCCCGCCTGGGCAGCCCCTCCTGCGCCCCCACCCCCTTTCCCGCCTGCACGGCCGCAGCCCCGTTGGAAAGCTGCCGGTGAGGCTTGAGGGGGCCCCGGGGCCCACACACGGCCCCGGGCCCCAGGCAGCCGTGGAGACATGGATAGGACGCGGGCCACACGCTCGGGCAGACACACAGCAGCACATGCCTCACACTTGCACATGCATGCATACACATGTGTGTACAGCGAGCACACGCAGGCACACATGCACCCATGTACCCACACACGGGTGGCACCAGCACACGCAGCCTGCAGCCCTGGGGCACTGAGCGCTCTCGTGCCTGGGCCGGTGGCCTGGGGGATAAGCCCGGGTGCCCAGAAGGCCCGGGAGGACGCCTCAGGCCCGGCTCGGGCACAGTGTGGGGCACTCAGGCTCGGACGGGGTGTGGGCACCCCCTCACCCCCTTTTGGGGCTCCGCTTCTGCCCGTGTGAAGTGCGTGTCAGCCCGGGGCCCGTCTCTGGGCCTGTCCAGGGCCCATGCTTGGGGCCCCTGGGGGTGTCACGGGGATGGAGGGGTCAGAGGGCTCGGGGCTGGGCTCCTGCGGTAGGGGAGATGGGGGTCAGCAGTGGCCTCATGGGGCGTGGGCACAGGGGCCGGTTTGTCCTACTCTGAGCCCGAGGCCGTCCACACTCCCGTCTACACCAGTGGGACCGAGTGGCTCGCGGCCTCCGCCCTGGCCGTCCCACCCGCCCCCACCACGTCCTTGGGGAGACCGGCCTGGATCCACGGGCCACGGGGGCCTCGATCACAGACGGACAGAGGGACGGGCCTCCCTCACAGCGGGCCCGGGCTCCCGGCCACACTGGCTCCAGTGGTTCTTTTTTAACGTTTTCTTTCCTTTCGACCCGGCACTCACCGAGCTGCCCATCCCGGGGCTGCCTCAGGCATTCAGGGTCCCAGCACGAGTCCCGCCACCAGCGTCCCCCAACCCCCGTAGGCACAAGGTCATTTCATGTTGTCGCTTATTACAACACAATGGCTAATGGCATTATCAAAAATACTTCAGTAAAAGAGACTGTGTGAGATTGCGGTGGGGGCGGGAGTGCAGCCCCCCCGTGGCGAGCGGCTGCTTCAGACCTTGGGTGGTGTCACTGGGAGTCTTTGTCTGGCCCGGGGCTGGCGGTGCCCGTGGCTGCGTTGGTGGCCGCGTGCTCCAGAATCTGGAGAATTGGGCCGAGTTGCCCCCTGGGCCCGAAGACTGTGTCCCCGACTGCAGCAGCTTGTGCCCTCCTGACCTTGGCCGTGGGTTTCTCACATGTTCACAAAGGGGGGGGGGCTCAAGCGCCCGCCTCAGGGCCGCCGCCCTGACCTCTGCTCTGCCCTGGGTGCTCCTGGGCCCGCCTTGCCCCTGCCCCTGCCCACTCCTGCCTGCCTCAGTGCCTGAGTCCAGCTGGTGGGTGCCCGGGCTTCCTTCCTGCCGGCCTGCAGGGGCCCGGGCCTGCAGACCCGCTCGGGGCCAGGCCTGACTCAGGCCGGCTGTGTTCCGGAGGCCTCCGTGGACGTGGCTCGGCCGTGCTGGTGTGTCCGGGAGGTGGGGGTCTGCGTCTCCCAGGCCCCCTGCCGGCCCCCCGGGCGCAGCCGGGCCCCGGGGCCTCTCGCTCTTTCCCACCGTGCGAGGCAGCCTGCTGTCCGGCTCCAGAACATTCCGGCAGGCCTCCGTGCCCCTTGGCAGCCTGCAGCCGAGCACCTGGCCGTCGCGGATGGCCCCCAGCCCCATGGCCGCGGGCCCGCCCGCACGTCATGCTGCAGGCATCCGCGAGGCCGCGCCTGGCTTCTCTCAGGAGCCGTGTCCTCCGGCCGGCCGCTCTCCCCCGCCCCGCACAGGAGGCCCCGGCCAGGGCCTTGAGCGGGCCTGAGTGTCCCGTGTGCTCCTGAGCACGTCCCCCCGGCATCTCCTGGCCGCCTCCACGCTCCAGTGCTCGTCCGGGGGCCCGGCGTGTCCCCGGGGTCCCCGCCCCCTCCCCTGCTCTGTGGCGCCGACGCTTTCCCAGACGGGCCCGGGGAGAGCGGGGTCTCCCGCGTGCCCCCCCAGGGGCTGCTGCGGCCTGAGCTCCGTAGGGAGACCCCACGGCCGTCCCCGGAGTCGCGTGGTTTCCCGGCGCTGTGGGCCTGGGGCCCGTCCCGAGGCGGGTTTCCTGGGCGGTGCAGGGGTGGAGGGAGCCGAGACCCTGGGCCCGGCTGCCCGGCATCCCGCGCGCCCGCAGTCCCGGGGACGTCGGCGAGGCTGCGCCGACTCGGTTCTGCTCTTTCCCACGGGTGTCGCAACACGGGCGCCGCGCGGAGCACGTGGCGGCCACAGCCGCTCCCCTAGTCTCTCCCGGAACCTTCTGGAATCGCGAGGCGCAGTGGGGGTGGGGGCTTGTCGCCGCCGCAGTGAGTTTCCCGGTGCTGGCGTCTCGGCTCCCGGGCTGCGTGTTGCCGCCGTGTGGCGAGGCCATTCCGTGACCCGCGGTTTCCGTGTTCCACAGCTTCGCTTCCGACCGGGCTGAGGGTCTGCGGCATCCCTCAGGTGTGGGGGCTCTGCCGGCCCCCCTGACTGATTCTCTCTGGAGGACGCGGCTGCTAACGCCCGGCCCCCACCTCACTCTCCGCACTGCTGCCCCCGTCCTGCCCCGGCTGCTGCCCAGGGCCCCCGTTGTCCTTCTGCCTTTGGGGGCGCCCAGGGAGTGTGGACCCCAGGCCTCGTTCTTGCTTGCCTGAGGTGGTGCCTGTGCCCCCTCTTGTCCCCGTGGCCGCCCCTGGGGGTGCTCTGCTCCGGGATGCCACGTGTCGGCGCTCCGGCTGGCGGGGCCCTCACAGTGCTCTTCCCCCAGGGCCGTCTCCGGAAGAGCATCTGCATCTTCCCGGAGAAACGGCGGTGGCCCAGCCCTGCTCTGTGGCTCAGACTGTGTGTCTCGGAGTCCTCGGGGTCGGGCACTGTCCCCAGGGGCCTAGGGAGGCGCCCTCCGTGCTGGCAGCCTCAGTCCCGGAGCTACCCCACCCCACCGCCAGCCCCAGGGTGCCAGGGCAGCGCTCGGCAGCCCTCTGCTCAGGAAGTTCCTCCTGTCTGCTTGGGCCTGCCAGCACTGACCACTCCTCAGAGGGGCAAGGGACAGCCCACGGTCACGGCCTGTCATTGAAGAGGCCACACGTACAGGTGGCCGTGGGGACCGAGCCCCACGCACACACAAGTGTGTGTACACAGACAGTGCACATGTGTGTACGCAATAGACAGGACACATGTATCCACACCTCAGAACGCATGTGTGTGCATGCACAGAAGCACACATGACACACATGTGCATACACAGCACATATGTGCACGTATCAGAGCACATGTGTGTACAAACAATGTACATGTGCACATAGCACACACATGTGCACACATTGAACTCACTGCACATGTGTGCAGCCCGTGCACACACACAACATGCATGAATGTGCAGTCCATGCACTCGACATGTATACATGTGTGCCTGCAGTGCACACAGCCAGGCCTGCTGCTGCAAGCGCTGCTCCCCCGAGCTCCAGGCGCTCTCGGTGTCTGCAGGTCGGGGTCCCGCCGTCTTCCCTGGCTGTTGGTTGGGCCAAGCGGGCGGTGCTCACGGCCTCCTCCTGTGAGCCTGCCCCGTAGCCCGGGGTTGCCCCTCCCGGGTGCCCTGGGCCGTGGCTGTGGGGCAGCTCGGAGGGCCCCGTTTCTCTTCCCGAGTGGTGCCGGCCCCGGCTTCAGGTTTGGGTTCAAAGTGCCGTAGGCCCGCGGGCTCCCCGGGGTGGGTGGGGGGAGAGGGGCCCAGTTGCCAGATGTCAGGGAGCACCGGGGCGCCCCGCGGGGTGGGCACCGGGCACAGACGCGGGCGCAGAGGCTGGGTGGTCATGGCGCTGACCGGGGCAGCGGGCAGTGCGCAGAGCTGGCTCCATGGCCCAGACGCTGCCCGCGGTCCCCGCAGCCCTTCCCGCCCTCTCGGGCCCCTGCTGCACGGGGTGAGCCCGAGTCGGGGAGACACCCCAGAGCTGCCCGCCACACTCCGGGCACAGCTGAGCAGGGCCTCGAGGGGAGGGAAGGTTCTAGAAAAACCTGCTCTGGGAATGAAGCGATGTCTCCTCACACCAGCAGGAAGGAAAGCGACAGCCCATACACACTCACACACACCATCACACTCACACTCACACACATGCACATACACACATTCACACACTCACACACTATCACACACACATGCACATACACACATTCACACACACCATCACACACACGCACATACACACATTCACACACTCGCACACTGTCACACACACATGCACATACACACATTCACACACACCATCACACACTCACATACACACATTCACACACACCATCACACACACGCACATACACACATTCACACACACTTGCACACTGTCACACACACGCACATACACACATTCACACACACTCGCACACTGTCACACATTCACACACACATACACACTCACACACCGTCATACACATGTACACGCACACTCTTACACAAGTACACACTCATAAGCTCATAGACACACAGCACACTCACAAATACAAGCACACATAAACACACACATATAGGCACATATATACTCACATACTCTCAGACACCTGTACACAAAAAACGCTATCATACACACATGCACATTCATACTCTTGTACACACAAACATGTACAATCTCACATAAGTACATACCCACAGACTCAAAGACAAAGGGAGCATGTTCACATACAAATACACATGAGCACATCAGAGCATACAGACACACACATGCACTCACATACTCATACACATGTACACACTAAGAAACTCATATGTCTGCACACGCCCATAAACACACACAAGCACACTCACACTTGTGCACACACTCTCGTACTTGCACACGCACCCACACCTGCATACACAGGGACACACGCTTGTGTACACACATACACCATGCACTCTCACCCACACCGTCCCCACCCTCAAGCTCACACTGGCTTTGGGGGCTCTGGTTTTCCGGGTTCCATCAAATCTCCCTTCTTCTGGCACTGTCCCGCTGCCAGCCCGTCCCTGCCTCCTGGCGTCCTTGTGGGTGTCCTTGGCGGGGGGACCCCAGGGCTGAGGTGCCCAGTGAGGCCCCGAACATGCCAGTCTCACAGGCAGGGGCGGGGGGGGGTCTGCTCTCGTGCTGGCCCTGGCCTGCAGGCGGGGGTCCCACCCCAGGGTGGGGGAGAGTCTCCTTGGCTTCCCCCGCGTGCTCCGTGGGTCCCCTCCGGTGGGGGGGCGGGGCCCAGGCGCAGGGGGCGCGGTCCAGGAACAGGGGGCGGGGTCCAGGCGCAGTGGGAGGGGTCCAGGGCGCAGGATGCGGGAAGGACCCCCGGAGGGCCTGTCTCAGGGCCGGAGCCTCACTAGGCACGCAGAGGGGCTTCCGGGAAGGGAGTGGGCCCAGGGCTGGCCCGCTGCACAGGGTGGGGTGGGGGCGTCGGGCCCAGATGGGGGCCGGACCCGGGTGTCCCCACAGCCTCCCGGGAGCACTGTGCGCCCAGCCCAGCCCTCCCTGGACACCCGGCGTGGGGAGGCCTCTCCAGCGCCTGACCCCAGGATGTGCCCCGGGAGGGGGCAGCGGGGGTGTTAGCCGGGGTCCCACGCCAGGACGGCGTCTTCCAGAGTCTTGGGGGTCAGTGTCTGGCCTGGGGCCGGGGCCAGCACCCCACTGGGGTCCCTGCGGTGACAGCGCTGCCCCCAGCACATGTCGGAGGGCTGCAGGGGTGCGGCGGGAGGCAGCCGGGCGGGCAGATCTGGACAAAGGGTGCTTTCAGGGCCAGCCTGCCCCTGCTCCCGGCCGCTGACCTCAGGGACCCTGACCGCAGGGCGCCGGTGGGCCCAGGCTCGGGGGGGGCGGCCCCCTTGCTCCCGGGCCCTGGCTCGGGTCACCCCCCTGTGCTGGCCCTGCCTGTGGGGTCTCCACCAGCCTGGACCTGAAATGGGGGCCCCGAGGAGGTGGGGGGGCGGGAGTGTCGTGGGGACCCTGGGCCGTGTCCCTGAGTCTGCTCGATGGTGGCCCCGTCTTGCTCTTGTCCCCCAGCCCCGCCGCTCACCCTGCCAGGTGGCCCCTAGCCCGAGCTGCCCAGGGGCATGTGGCGGGACCCTGGGCCCCCCGGGGCCGCCCACGGGCAGGGAGCGCGCACTCGAGGGTCACCCACAGACCCCGGCCGCCAGCATGGCCCCGAGCGGGGTCACCGTCCCCAGGGCCCCGAGCTGCAGGGCCAGCTCAGCGTCCACTCTGCAGACCTTTGCCTCGGCTCTGGTCAGCGCCCCCCCCCCGTGCCCGCCCACCCCAGCCCCCGCAGCCAGCGCAGACGAGCACGTGGGTGCCCCTGGCTCCGGGCTCTGCCTCTCGGACTCGGGAGCTGCTCGGGCCAGCCCAGACGGGGCGGGCCCGGCGGCGGGTGGCTCGGCGGGTCTCTGTCTGTCCCCCTCCGCATCCAGAACCTTCTGTGGGCACCGCCCCGCCACTTTGTCAACACTGCCGGGAAGGCGGGGGTCGGAGTTCAGGGACCCTCGGCCGGCAGCTGCCGTCTGTTCAATACTGAGTGAACAAGGTCCGGCCCGAGGCTGCGCTCCCCGTCCCCGGGGGGGGGGGGACAGTGCGGGCTGGCCCCGGAGGCCGTGGACCCCTGTGTGCACGGCTGAGACGCACTGTCCACTCAGGGGCCCGACTGCATGTGTCTGGCTCACGGGGCTCTGGGACCCCCAGGACACCACTTGCCCAGGCCGCCCCCACCTGCCTATAGAGCCCGGGACGGTGGACACACGAGCAGGGCCAGGCGTCCATCGCACCGCTGGACAGCTGCCCTGTCCCGCAAACAAAACCTCTGTCCCGTTTCAGCACAGCCGGCCCCGCCCACCGCCGGCACAGCGCCCTTCCCCCGGGGGCTCCTGGCTGGCACCCGCGCAGGCCCTGGGGTGCCCGGCAGGGGGGCGCTTGGGGATGCTGGGCCCGTGGGACCCACCAGCCCGAGCCCCACGGGCTGCCTCGGACCCCAGGGTCTCTGGCGGGCCCGGGGTCGGCCTTCCGACTCTCTCCGCCCTCACTTGCACTCTCACTTCTGACTCTGACTCCGACTCATGGCTCTGTGCTCTCTCTTTCCCTGCTTCTGGAGCCGATGCCCCCCTGACTCTCTCGCCCTGTGCCCTGCTTCCCCCCGACTCCCCGTACAGCCTGAGTCTATACAGCAGTCACACAGGGCGGTGACACAAAGGTGGGTTGAACATTGACAAATCAACAAAGAGGGTCAGACTGCTCCTCCAGGAGATTGACAGAATCCCATCGAAGGAGATTACTCCAGATTACTAGGAGATCCGCTCAAGGGCGGGATCCCATCCAGGCTGTGTCGCTTTCTTCCTTCCTCGGCTGGTAATCCACTAAACTAGTTGTAGTAAATTTACTTCTAATATTTCTAGGAATGTCATTCTGTATGAGCACAGTAAGAGATGTATTAGTCTTAAAGCTTGGTTCTCCCTGAGGACATTCACTATATATTCCAGACCACAGTCCTCAGGCCAGGTTAGTCTTCCTAACCCCAGCAGGGTCCTAGTCTCGTCGTTACTTTTGGATCGTGACAGCATTTGTCTATGACCATGCTCTCAACTTATAGTTGAGTATTGTGGTGCTTTGGCCTGGCCTATTTCGATGCCAGGAGAGCTCACAGCTTATCCTGGGTCCATTCCGTCCCTCGTCGGGACCCTGCTTTTGGGGTGCTAGGAACTAAGGGCAACTGAGTCGAGAAATCAGATGCCCAGGAATAAGTATTATTGGAGTCAATCAGCTCCCAAGTTACAAAGCATAATATTAACTGTCTTCCTGTGTCCATACAGAAAGGAAAGGACACTGGTTTAAGGTAAACTGAGTTCCCTGCGGCAAGGCTGAAAGGACAAACCCCATGGTATCCTACATCCTGAGTCTGAGGACAGGATCACGGCACACGGCGGCTGTGACGGGGTGTAGGGGTGCCCAGGGGTGCCTGGCAGCCTCACAGGAGACCCGGTGCAGGGGGCATGACAGACCCCTCCTGTCTGCTGTCAGGGAGGCCTGGCCTAGGAGGCGGGCAGCGGGGGTCCCTCCGCTCTGTGTCAAGACACTGACCACCCCTGCCCCGTCTGCCCTCTTGGGGGCAGGGCCCAGGGCCGCCTCGGAGGTGGCCTCGCCTCAGGCCCAGGTGGGCACTAGCCAGGCCCTGGGGCCACTGTCAGCAGGAGAGCACAGGGGTCTTACTTGTGCAGGAGCGAGGACATGGGGTCAGGCGGTGGACAGACACATGGAGGGCTGGATGATCGGACGGGCCAGCCCTGGCGCTGGCGGGTCCACGCGCCCTCCTGGGGTCCTGCAGCTCGGGGGCTGTCCTGGCCGGGCTCGCTTCTGCACAGACAGCTTGTCCTCGGGGGCCAGTCGTGCCGAGGGCAGCCTCGACGCCACTCCTTCCTGTTGGGGGCCACACCCGGCAGTGCTCGGGGCTGACTCGGGCCCTGCACGTGGGAGCACTTGGGGAGCACTTCAGGAGCACTCCTGGCAGGTCCAGGGAATGTCGAGGTGCTGGGAATGACAGCCGGGGGCACGGCCAGCGCCCACCCGCTGGACTGTTGCTCGGACCCTCTGCAGTTCTTTAAATTTTTATTTTTTAATTTTTTTTGTTTGTTTTTGGGTCACACCCGGCGATGCACAGGGGTTACTCCTGGCTCTGCACTCAGGAATTACCCCTGGCAGTGCTCAGGGGACCATATGGGATGCTGGGAATCGAACCTGGGTCAACCGCGTGCAAGGCAAACGCCCTCCCCGCTGTGCTATCGCTCCAGCCCCAAAACTTTAACTTTTTTGAGGTTTGGGCCACTCCTGGTGGTGCTCAGGGCTCCCTCCCGGCGGGGCTGGGGGTCCCCCGGGGTGTGGGACGGAGCCCAGGGCTGACCCCTGCGCGAGACCCGGGTGCTCGTAAGGTTTGGGCCATTTCTGTAGGTGTTGTTGCCCCCACAGGGCCCCCGGCCCCCGCCCCGCCCCCTCGGCAGCCCCGTGGCGTCCGGCCCTTCCGGGGCTGCTACGGACGAGGCGCTTCCCCGCGTTCTCCCCACCCTGTCAGTGTTGGGGCCCAGGGGACAGTGTCACCCAAAGTTTTATGGGGCCTTTGGGGGGCACTGCTACCTGTCCTCTCGCTCCCTGTCCCCGGGAATGGCCCTCCCATGCCCCGAGGCCTCCGGGCTGGGGCAGGACATGTGGGTTGGGGTGACGGGGGCACTGGCCTCCCCTCTTGCTTAGGGCACCGGCTGGGCGGGTGTCCCTGTGGGGTCCCTCCACTGTCCCCGCACTGGCTCCCTGGGGAGCTCACTGTGGGACCCTGGGAGGTGGAGGCCGGTTCCTGGGCTGCTGTGTGCGGTGGCCCCGGGTCAGCCTCTCTTCTGGGGCCGGGCCCCCCTCCCCCCGTTGAGGCTGGCGTGTGCCCCTCTGCCACGGGGCTGGGTTGCGGCTGGGGGAATGTGACAGCGGGGGGAGAGTCTGGACTCCGGAGGGTCTGTGCTCGTTACGGTTCCACTCAGTCTTGCTTCTTCGTGCAGTCATGGTAAATTTTTCCTTTTGGGGAATTTACCGATTCATCTCAGTGGTTGTTGATTTACAGCCTTTTCCTCTGGAAGCTAACTTCAAAGCCGTCTGCCCATCTGCCTGTCCCTCTCCTGCTCCATCCTCCATCCACCTCTTCACCCACCAGTGAATTCACTGATCCACCCACCCATCCGTCCATGTATCCATCCATCCATCCACCCATCCATCCGTCCATCCATCCACCCGTCCATCCACCCATCTGTCCGTCCGTCCGTCCGTCCACCCATCCATCCACCCGTCCGTCTGTCCATCCAACCATCCATCCATCCATCCATCCATCCATCCATCCACCCGTCCGTCCGTCCATCCATCCATCCATCCACCCATCCATCCACCCATCCGCCCATGTATCCACCCATTCATCCACCCATCCATCCGTCCATCCATCCATCCATCCATCCATCCACCCATCCATCCACCTGTCCGTCCGTTCACCACCAATCCATCCACCCGTCCGTCTGTCCATCCATCCATCCATCCATCCATCCATCCATCCATCCATCCATCCATCCATCCATCCATCCACCCGTCCGTCCGTCCGTCCATCCATCCATCCATCCATCCATCCATCCATCCATCCATCCACCCATCCATCCATCCATCCATCCATCTATCCATCCATCCATCCACTCACCCACCCACCCATCCATCCACTTATCCACCCATCCACCCACTCGCCTGCCCATCCATCCACCCTCTATCTGTCCATTCACCCACCTACCCATCCACTCATCCATCCATCCATGACTGCATCTTCCCCTCCATCTCGCCATGGATCCATCCACCCACCTGTTTATCCAACTCCCTCCCTCCCTCCTTCCCCCCTTACGTTCCCTGCGTGTCCCGTGTTGTCCGGCCATCCATGTGCAAGCCCCTGGGCTTCTTCCACCACCCCGCAAAGTCCCTTTCTCGTTGTTTAATTCTTTTTTTTTCTTTTGGCTTTTTGGGTCACCTGGCGATGCTCAGGGGTTACTCCTGGTTCATGCACTCAGGAATTACTCCTGGCGGTGCTTGGGGGACCATATGGGATGCTGGGGATCGAACCCGGGTCGGCCGCGTGCGAGGCAAACACCCTCCCCGCTGTACTATCGCTCCAGCCCCTCGTTGTTTAATTCTTAAGTTTCATTTTTGTAAAGTTGTTCACCATAGTTGTTTACATTCACCGTTCCAACGCCAGCCCCACCACCGTGACACCGTCCCACCACCATTATTTTGAGTTTTCCCACCACCACCCAAGCCTGCTCCACAGGCAGACGCTAAATAATTTATTTTGTAATGAAGAGTATGAGATGTCACGCAGCCGCAAAAGCAGGCTGTGCGCTCCCGGAATTTTAAAATTTTTAAATATTTGGGGTACAGATGCATCTCTGCAGCGCGCTGCTCCCCTCCGCAGTTCATCTGTGAGTCTCTGGATCGTGGCTGTTAATGTGCTTAGGTGGTGCCCAGAGGGTGTGTGGGTGTGACCGCCAGGACAAGGGAAGGGCGGGGGAGGGGGAGGTCGCCCACCCCCACCTCCATGAAGCCTGGAGTTTCCAGTCTGCCCCCACTTGTCTGGGTTTTCCAGGGGGTCCATCCTTCCTCTCGGGGCCTCGGGAGGCGGGTGGAGGTCGGCTGTGAGTGTGGGGGTTCTGGAAGTTTGCCGGGGTTCCTCTAGGGCAGGCGGGGGACACACCTGCCCCCGCGAGGTGCCCCGGTGGGGCCGGCCTGGCCCGGGGTGGGGTGACGCTGCAGAGTGCTGCTCTCTGCCGAGCGCCATTTGTGCATCTCTGGTTTCGGTCTCTCTTGAGATGTGTTTGTGAGTCTCTGAAGCAAGGCCGGGAAGTGAGCTTGTGTGGCTGGGCCGGAGGTGGGCTGTGGGCGTGGCCCCTGCTAACTTCCGGCTGTTTAACTTCTCAGGGTCCGCCCAGAGGCACAGCGACAATCTGGGGGTACCCAGAGGCCTGAAGGCAGCTCCGGCCGCTGGCGCCCTCGCCCCGCGGGTACAGGGTGCCCTGCTGGGGCACCGTGCCCCTCCGGGCCCCTTTCTGGGAACAGTCTTGATGGCTGACGTTGTGTTCGCCCCTTCCCAGGGCTACCCCGGCCCTCCCTCTGCCCTCTGCGGGGCGTGTCGCTGGGACCTGCCCCTTGCCACAAGGTTCTCCCTGGAGCATCCCGGCCCCCACATCCATGGCCGAGCACT
This sequence comes from Sorex araneus, assembly GCF_027595985.1. Taxonomy (NCBI): domain Eukaryota; kingdom Metazoa; phylum Chordata; class Mammalia; order Eulipotyphla; family Soricidae; genus Sorex; species Sorex araneus. The sequence continues at coordinate 167,428,796 of NC_073307.1, read as the reverse complement.
GGAGAGCTGGCCTCTCCGGCCGGGCCCGGGCACCAGCCCTGGCGTCCTGGCGTCGGGGCCCCTGCCCGGGCGGGGCCTGCTGTGCCCGTGGCGAGCCTGTCCCTGCGCCCTGGCCCGCAGGAGATCATCCTGGTGGTCTTCTTCGGCACGGAGTACGTGATCCGCCTGTGGTCGGCCGGCTGCCGCAGCAAGTACGTGGGGCTCTGGGGCCGGCTGCGCTTCGCCCGGAAGCCCATCTCCATCATCGGTGAGTGGCCCGGGGGGCGCTGGGGGGCCTCCCCCTGCCCGAGGGCCACCCTGGGACACGCCGCCTCTCCCCAGACCTCATCGTGGTCGTGGCCTCCATGGTGGTCCTCTGCGTGGGCTCCAAGGGCCAGGTGTTTGCCACCTCGGCCATCAGGTAGGGGCGTGGGTGGGGGCCCGGGTGGGGGGTGTGGGGGGCATGAGGCATGGGGCAGGGTGGGGCAGGGTGGGGTGCGGGCTGCGGGGGGTGTGCGGGGCGGCATCTCCCGTGCGGCCCGAGGACTCGGCGTCTCTCGCAGGGGGATCCGCTTCCTGCAGATCCTGCGGATGCTGCACGTGGACCGGCAGGGCGGCACGTGGCGGCTGCTGGGCTCCGTGGTCTTCATCCACCGGCAGGTGGGCCGGGAACGGGAGGGGCGAGTGTGCCCGCGTGTGCTGGCGTGTGCCTGTCTGTGTCCATGTGCTCGCGTGTATGTATATGCCTGCGTGTGCCTGCATGTGCCCATGTGCGCTCGAATATGCCCGTGTGTGTGCGTGTGCCGGCGTGCGTGTGCTAGCGTGTGTGTGCGTGTGTGTGCCTGCGTGTGCCTGTGTGTGCCCGTGTGTGCCAGTGTGTGCCCGCATGTGCCAGCATTTCTGTGCCCGCATGTGCTGCGTGTGCCTGCGTGTGCCTGCATGTGCCGAGTGTGTCTGCATGTGCCAGCGTGTGCCGTGTGTGCCCGCATGTGCCGCATGTGCCTGCATGTGCCCGCATGTGCCTCGTGTGCCTGCGTGTGCCTGTGTGCCTGCGTGTGCCTGCATGTGCCACGTGTGCCTGTGTGTGCCCGCGTGTGCCAGCATGTGTGTGCCTGCATGTGCCTGCATGTGCCTGCATGTGCCACGTGTGCCTGTGTGTGCCCACGTGTGCCGTGTGTGCCTGTGTGTGCCCGTGTGTGCCAGCATGTGTGTGCCTGCGTGTGCCTGCATGTGCCCGCATGTGCCTGCGTGTGCCCGTGTGTACCGCGTGTGCCTGTGTGTGCCCGCATGTGCCGCGTGTGCCTGTGTGTGCCCGCATGTGCCGTGTGTGCCTGTGTGTGCCTGCGTGTGCCCGCGTGTGCCCGCGTGTGCCTGCGTGTTCCTGCGTGTGCCCGCGTGTGCCCGCCCTGCTGACAGCCCCTCCCGCAGGAGCTCATCACCACCCTGTACATTGGCTTCCTGGGCCTCATCTTCTCCTCGTACTTCGTGTACCTGGCCGAGAAGGACGCCGTGAACGAGTCGGGCCGTGTGGAGTTCGGCAGCTACGCGGACGCGCTGTGGTGGGGAGTGGTGAGCACGCGGGGTGCGGGTGGGGTCCAGCACGTGACTCGCGGCTTCCCCGTCCCGGGCCCGGCACAGACTCGGGCCCCCGTCTGGGCCCAGAGAGGACCCGTGACTTGGGGCCCAGCCCCCCCGGCAGCCCCCGCCGATGCCGCCCGGCTCCCTGTGCGCCCACGTCCGTGTGCTCTGGATGCCTCGGGGGCACCGGGCCGGGGGCCTGAGCCTGGGCTCTGCGTGCCAGGTGGGACGCCCCCACGGGGCTGGGGTGAGTCGCCAGCAGGGCGTCCCGGGCGGGGGCAGCTGCCCGTCCGGGAAGGGGAGCGCCCGGTGCCCCCGCCCGCCCCACCTCCCACACCTGTGCAAACATCCGCCCACCACCGCCCGCGGGAACACGGCCCCTTTGTGCCTGGCTTGGCACCAGGGCCCCGGCCCTCACGCCAGCTGCAGCCCGGCGGGCTCGGCCACGCGCCCCAGGGCCATTGTTCCCGCGCCCCGGGGCTCCGCCAGCAGCTGGCGTGGACGGTGATGGCCGGT